>NC_091287.1:451994339-452295172 GCF_032444005.1 Ranitomeya imitator | reverse complement strand
TTTACCTGTTGAAATGCATTTCCCAAAATGTTTTTGTACGTCTTTTTTTCACCTGTAACTATTGTTCTTCTTTTCCCAGTCCAGGAGTACTGGATTTAACAGCGGGGAGTGTAACACCCCAGGGTCCTGGTTGTTATAGCGGCATTGCTTTTCTCACGGGGAAAGTGATGTCACGCTTGGAAGCGAGCAAAGATGTCTTTCATCAGGTAAACACAAGCATACAACATGTTCACACTCCAGGCCAGAAGGGGGAGCTCTTAACTTGATTTAAGGGGAACTTCCCTAGATATACATTCTGGTCTGGTGGGAAAGTCAGTTTGTGAGAGGGCAGTGAAGCAGGAAGATGTGCCAAGTGGGAGCTCCCTGTCAGAGAGGGCTAGAGAGAGATTGCCAGAAGGGAGCTCGTAGAGGAGCATCAGCTAGGCGGAGCTGGTACGAGAGGAGTGTAGCTGAGCAGACGTGGGAGTCTGCAGCTCCTGGCAGAAAGAGAGAAGAAGGACTGAGATAACACAGAAAGACGAACAGATTTGTATGAGCGTGTAGGAGAGCGAAGCACAGGAGAGGGGAGGAAAACTGTGATTGGGCTGCCTCCCTGCGGAGCGCAGATTCTGGTAGCCAGAAGACCAAGGTTATGTCGGACTCTAAGAGCCTCTGCAGAAACCGGCAGGGCAGTTGGACTACATGTAACCTGTCCGCCCTAACACCCAGGAAGCACATTGGCATATATTGCCCGGGCTGTGATAGAGATCCTGTAAAAAGGCTCGATCCACCTGTCATGCGGGTTTGTGTCCTACCTTTATGGAGGACAGAGAGAACTGTGAGGACATTGATAGAAGCCACAGGCAGCAAGGGACTATACCAAAGCGCTGGTAGGAAGGTGTTCATCTCCACCTGGTAGAGGGGACTCTGAACTTGCTTCCAAGCCAGCCGGACCCTACTTGAACCTGTGATCTGGTGCCCTGGACTGCGGTTGCCTGAAGCCTTCAGTAAACCAGGTAAAGAGACTGCAAACCTGTGTCCTCCTTTTCTTACCGCACCACCCACATCTTCACTTACACACCAGGAGCCCTGGGGACGCAACTTCACCTGTGGGAAGTTATACCATCTAGCTGCCATAACATCACCCCAGAGGACCCCTTTAAGCAGTGTCGGTCCCCATTGACCGAATACCACAGGTGGCATCACAAACACAAACTTTATTCCAAATCCCTTTGACATTCCCTTTTACTTGGACGCCCAGGGCTATGGACCAGGTCGCCGTCACGTGACATCACCTTTAAGTACCGGACCTAGTACCGAGTACGCCACGGCCCTGGTGGGCGACTCAGATGTCTCCAGAGACACAAGCTGGGCACAATATAATGGGCGCCACATATTTACAGTTTTTGCTCTATAACATCCACTACATGCTTGTTTCTGGAAATAATCAATGGAATGAATATCATCACTACCCCCATAGATGAATTTCCAGAGAGGTGTCAGTTCCAAAATGGGGTCACTTCAGACGGGATTCTGCTTTTCTGGCACTTAGCGACTCTGCAAATGAAGCTTGCAAACTATTCTAGGAAGATCTGTGCTCCAATAGTCAAATAGCGCTCCTTTCTTCATAGGTCGTGCCGTGTGCTGTCTGTAGGGGTTCTGTAAAAGTCAAACAATGCAATTTTTTTTTAATGAAATTAAATTGCAAAAAACATTTTTTGTAAAAATAAATGTTTCCAAAGGTAGACAACCCCTTAATAATGGGTGAATGGGAAGGAGGTTTGCAATTCAGTCTATTTTTTTTTTCACATGAGAAAATCACTGATGGAACTCCAAATATTCATGAAAATATGATCCAAAACACTGGTGAAAATGTTTGCCTATGAGAAAAAGCATTCACGTAAGAATGAGCCCTTTGGATATGTTTATATCACAGATTTACATTTGAATTTCACGCAATGAATGAATATTCTGTGCCAAAATTCATGTGAATTCCACATCTGCAGTGACTTCTATTGTTCTTTTATTCATGTGCATGAAAACGAAGTAACAATTCACTGCTTTAGGGCTCCTTCTCACTTGCGAGAAATACGTCCGAGTCTCGCAGGTTAAAACCCTGCTCTGGAGCTGGCACTCCAGTGCGGAGCGTGCGGAGCGTGCGGCCACACAGCAGTACATGGAGCTGCACGCTCCGCTCTGGAGTGCCAGCGCCAGAGCAGGGTTTTAACCTGCGAGACTCGGATATATTTCTCGCAAGTGAGAAGGAGCTCTTATGCTGATTTTGTGAAGAAACAGCATCAGGTAGCCGTAAAAATTGAGCAAATGGATGCAAAGCAAAGGCATGACACGCTGAAATTTCATGGCAAAAAATCAAAGGGCCAGCTGAAATTTCTGTCAAGGATTCCATGATGGAATTTCAGAGAAATCTGGTATGCGAACAAACCAAAAAGATTTTTTTCTATGGTATGGCTTCTTGCTCCCTGCCCAGATTCTTTTTTTTTTTGCCTGTAAATAGTCATAATAACTAATGCATAACATCATTAATTTTGGAACAGGAAAACAAATGCGACTTTGTTGTGAAAAATTGTATTGTATATAAAAAGCAACATCATAAAGCAACTAGCTGCAGAATCCTGCCAGGACTCATGCAGAATATACAGACTGCCCTAGTTCTGGTTAGCATCCCACAGAGCAGCAGCAACAGCCTTCTGGAGATAAAAGTAACATTACAGTTGGAGTATTGTGGAGCGCCCCCAGACACAGGGCCACACGTTTCGGTACCGGGCCTCTCTGGTTTGGTTCTGAGGCTTTCACGGTGGCTAGACCCGGTCCGCGACCCTGCTAAGGGGCGTCCCATGGAAGTAGCAAAACAGTCTGTCAGGGGTTCGTGACGCCACCTGTGGTGTTCGGTCAGGGTGACCGACGCTGCTGTGGGGTCCGCTGGGGTGATGGAATGGCAGCTGGAAGGTATAACTTCCCACAGGTGAAGTATGTCCCCAGGGCTTCCCAGTAAGGTGGATGATGATGGTGTGAGGTACAGTCAATAATGAGTACACAAGGTTGCAGTCTCTTTACCTCTTTACTGAAGGCTTCAGGATCCTCAATCCAGAGTACGTTTAACAGGGCTCTCAGAGACCGGCCGGTCCGATGGGCACATCCAGAGTTTCCTTCGCAGATGGAAATCGTTGCCTACCAGTAGCGCCTGTGTGTTGTAGTCCTACCCTGCTGAGCATTCGGAATAGTCCTCACAACTGCTGTTCTCGTTCGTTCATTCTCTACAGCTCTCTCGTTCTTTGGTTCCATATGTTACTAGTTTCTAACGTCCCCCAGGTATGTTATGGCTAGGACGCCACCCGTGTGATGGGAAGGCTTGGAGGTCTTCCGGGACCCTAGAGACGCCCCTCTCCCAATGTTGCCCCCTAAGTCTTCGTAGGTGTAGTAAGGTAGACAGCCAACCTATGATTAACTGTCCAGCAGAGTTTGAAGTAAGGCCTGAAGTCAGTTACTCCTATGGTGTTCCGGCCACCAACTACGCACCTCAGTAAGATGCTGCCTCTCTCTCTCGGCACGACTCTTACTGGCTCTCCTTTGTGCTTGATCTCGTTTACACGGTTCCACAATATCCTTCCCTTCGTGTCTCTTTCTTAGGATACTGCCGCAGGGTGTGCAGGTGCGGTTCCATTACGTTCTGTTCGGTAGGTACCTGCCAGGTTCCCACGCCTGACAGGGACCCCCCTGTGCCTTCTCCCTGCAACACCCCCTGCCACGGGATGTTGCCTGAATCCAACCCAGTCAGCTTCTGACTAACTTCCTCCCCAGCCCCTAGTTTTACCAGTGTGAGGAGTGGCCCAATAAATAAAGCCTTTTTCTCCCCCTAGTGGCCGGAGTGTGAAGTGTAATGTGTTCTGGGGATACCTGGTCAGGAGAACTCCTTAGTGCCATCAGACGTACCGCTACTCCCCTTAGCGGCAGAGTGCCATACTGCAACGACCAGGTCTCTGGGGCGCTGCACTCCCCCCCGGTTAAATCCAGTACTCCTGGACTGGGAAGAAGAACAACAATATAATACAGCAAAAGACATACAAATTTTTGGAATGCTTAGAACAACTAAATAGAAAAGGTTCTTCCCTTTATGGGAGGTAAGGACACTTAAACGTTACAAACAAAAACAGGATTAAATACTTTTAAATAACATTTTTGACTATAAATAACTCTCAGTACCCAGCCGGATATTCTACTAAGTGCAAACTCTAAACAATAAGTAACTTTTCCTTTAAGGGCGTACACGCTGAACCCACTAAAGGCCTACCATAAAATGCTATATAACTCAACTTCTCTTTCCGTTCCAACTTCACCAATGCAGGACCGCCTAGCTCCTTGACTGGGCTGTTGTGAATTCTGTTGTCAAGCTCCCTCCTGTGGTCATGAATGGTACTTCGGCTGGTTCTGTCCATGGGCTTCCTCTGGTGGTTGTGAGTGGAGCTGCGGCTTCTGAGTTTCCTTCCACAGGTGACGAGGTTAATTCGTTAGCTGGCTGCTCTATTTAACTTCACTTAGATCATTGCTCCATGCCACCTGTCAATGTACCAGTATTGGTCTAGTTCTCTCCTGGATCGTTCTTGTGACCTGTCTTCCCAGCAGAAGCTAAGTTCCTGCATGTTTTTCTCTGGTTTGCTAGTTTTCTGTCCAGCTTGCTATTTTGATTTTTGTTTTGCTTGCTGGAAGCTCTGGGACGCAGAGGGAGCGCCTCCGCACCGTGAGTCGTGCGGAGGGTCTTTTTGCGCCCTCTGCGTGGTCTTTTTGTAGTTTTTTGTGCTGACCGCAAAGTTACCTTTCCTATCCTCTGTCTGTTCAGTAAGTCGGGACTCACTTTGCTAAATCTATTTCATCTCTGTGTTTGTAATTTTCATCTTTACTCACAGTCATTATATGTGGGGGGCTGCTTTTTCCTTTGGGGAATTTCTCTGAGGCAAGGTAGGCTTTATTTTTCTATCTCTAGGGCTAGCTAGTTTCTTAGGCTGTGTCGAGTTGCATAGGGAGCGTTAGGAGCAATCCACGGCTATTTCTAGTGTGTGTGATAGGATGAGGGATTGCGGTCAGCAGAGTTCCCACGTCTCAGAGCTCGTCCTATATTATTAGTAACTATCAGGTCATTCCGTGTGCTCTTAACCACCAGGTCCATTATTGTCCTTACCACCAGGTCATAACACTGGGCCTACTGCCATTGTGCCAACCATCTCTCTATATCTCTCAGGAGGACTCTCTCTCTAACCCCTACGGGTTCACTTCAAGCTTTCCTGTCCTCAATCTTTATTAACATTATCAAACTTTCTAAATTTTAACATTAATAACGTTCAACTTTTATTAAAGCCATCATGTAAACATTCCCTTTAAGAGGGACCCAAGTCTCTAGTGCAGATTCTCTCTCTGTCTGCCAGTCCAACGAAAGCAAGACCTTCTGCATCATATCTTGAAGCATCATCTTCGCAAAGTCTTCTCTCGCTTGTAAAACCAGTAGGGAGCACCTTTAAGAAGGTGCAAACTATATACAAAAACAGTTTTGAATCAATCACCATCCATGATCCGGCAGTCTTTTAAACAATGATGAACTTGTGCAAACGTAGAAAAGAAATAGAAAACATTAGGGATCCCGGGTAAACAAAGGGATCCCTAGGAGTTAACCCTGGACGGGTTTAAAGTAGCAGCAACAGCAGGAAACAGTTAACTATATACATTTCGGGTCTCCGAGATTTATTTCCTCGGCGTTAGTGGCTGCGACAACTCCACCGGCAGCAGTGGGCGGGGCCACCCCGCCGGGTACTCATGGGCACTCGGTGTGGTCACAGGAGACCCCGGGCTCCAGTCAGGGGTCTGTGTGGCGATTGTCCTGGACCTCGCAACAACCGAGGCGCCAACCATCCCGAGGTTGAGCTCTCTGCCACCACCGTAGTAACAGTGTCCACAGTACAAGTGGTGGTTTTCACAACAGGGCATGTAGGGGTCACCACCGTGGTCTTGGTGACGGTCGTGGTCCGGTCACAAGGGGGCACCCTCGCTATGGGTGATGGCTTTGCAGCCGCTTTGGTCGATGATGTCATGGGGGCTGGTCGCTTGCGCACATTCAGGGCGAACCAACCCCTCTCCCCGAATTGCTGGGTGTAGGTGACTTCGTCCCCTTTGTACAGATCCCGGTCCGGGTGGCCTTCCTTGAGATGGGACTCCACATCCCTCCGGTTTACGAAAACCTCGGAATATAGGTCCGGCTCATTGATGAAGCCCCATCCTCCACGGAGCCGGAACTCAACAACGGTGCCCTGCCTGCGTGGGGTCTGGTGGGTGGTACGGTCCCTGCGGGCTTGGTCCTTCACTTCAAGGTCCCGCCGCTAGTGGGCTTCCCGCTGGGCCTGGTGCTGTCTCTCCATCTCCTCCCACTGCCGATCCAGCTGGGCCTGGTACTGCTCCCAGCTAAGGGCCTCCACCATCTCTCCCTCCTGTGTCTGCACCCCGGGGAACCCCTTGATGTTCGACCCCGGGTTCACCCAGCGGCACACCGTACGCTCTGCGTAGACCTCGCCTGGCATGGTAAGCGGCGAGATCGGGGCCTTGAGGAAGTGCTTCATGCCCGTGGGTTGGTCCCATTGTGGAAGGCGCTGGAGTTTATGGGTCCCAGGGAGTGGGGGCGCCACGACCGGGCCTATCAGCAGGTCTTCCGCGGCCGGGGTGGGATCGGCAGACTCACCGGTCGATGCGGCTTCCTCCGATGCGACCGACTCCAATGGTCATGAAGGTTCCAGAGTCAGGAGTTCCTCTGCGGGTATCTCTTTGCACGAGGCCTCGGTCTCAAGCCGCCACTGGAGAAGCTGCTCCACAAGATCCTCCATCTCGCCCTGTAGGAGACCGGTCCTGGATGTGAGGCCCTGGCTGTGATGCTCATCCGGGTAGCTGGGGGAGCCTTCTGCTTCAACCCCGCAGTCTGGGTCTGAGCAGTCAGCCATGGCGTCCTCCATGTGGGTCGCTTCCTGGTCTTTTTCCCGCTCTCTCCTTCGTGGGCGGTTTTGTTTCTTGTTCCTCCACCCCCCCCATTGAGGATCAGGAGGCGGATCTCTGCTACTGACGGACACGTCCTCAAGGTGCAGAAATATTTAGACTGGACAGCCATTATCTTTCGCGCTCTCCAGCTTTCTCACGCCCACTTCCACGCCCTTCTTCTTCTCCTGTGCTCCTCGTGGCACTACAATGGCGGCGGTTTTGGCGGGAATCTTGCGGTAGATAGCAATGCACAGTCCTTGCAATAAATCACAGTCCAACACGTTTCAATTGCAGTTCCAAGGCACACATGACCCAATGCTTCAGGCTTAAGTACGATCCTGTTCGTGACGCCAAGTTGGAGCGCCCCCAGACACAGGGCCACGCGTTTCAGTACTGGGCCTCTCTGGTTCGGTTCTGAGGCTGTCACGGTGGCTAGACCCGGTCCGCGACCCTGCTAAGGGGCGTCCAATGGAAGTAGCAAAACAGTCTGTCAGGGGTTCGTGACGCCACCTGTGGTGTTCGGTCAGGGTGATCGACGCTGCTATGGGGTCCACTGGGGTGATGGAATGGCAGCTGGATGGTATACCTTCCCACAGGTGAAGTATGTCCCCAGGGCTTCCCAGTAAGGTGGATGATGATGGTGTGAGGTACAGTCAATAATGAGGACACAAGGTTGCAGTCTCTTTACCTCTTTACTGAAGGCTTCAGGATCCTCAATCCAGAGTACGTTTAACAGGGCTTTCAGAGACCGGCCGGTCCGATGGGCACATCCAGAGTTTCCTTCGCAGATGGAAATCGTTGCCTACCAGTAGCGCCTGTGTGTTGTAGTCCTACCCTGCTGAGCATTCGGAATAGTCCTCACAACTGCTGTTCTCGTTCGTTCGTTCTCTACAGCTCTCTCTCGTTCTTTGGTTCCAGATGTTACTAGTTTCTAACGTCCCCCAGGTATGTTATGGCTAGGACGCCACCCGTGTGACGGGAAGGCTTGGAGGTCTTCCGGGACCCTAGAGACGCCCCTCTCCCAATGTTGCCCCCTATGTCTTCGTAGGTGTAGTAAGGTAGACAGCCAACCTATGATTAACTGTCCAGCGGAGTTTGAAGTAAGGCCTGAAGTCAGTTACTCCTACGGTGTTCCGGCCACCAACTACGTGCCTCAGTAAGATGCTGCCTCTCTCTCTCTCGGCACGACTCTTACTTGCTCTCCTTTGTGCTTGATCTCGTTTACACGGTTCCACAATATCCTTCCCTTCGTGTCTCTTTCTTAAGATACTGCCGCAGGGTGTGCAGGCGCAGTTCCGTTACGTTCTGTTCTGTTCGCTAGGTACCTGCCAGGTTCCCACGCCTGACAGGGACCCCCCTGTGCCTTCTCCCTGCAACACCCCCTGCCATGGGATGTTGCCTGAATCCAACCCAGTCAGCTTCTGACTAACTTCCTCCCCAGCCCCTAGTTTTACCAGTGTGAGGAGTGGCCCAATAAATAAAGCCTTTTTCTCCCCCTAGTAGCCGGAGTGTGAAGTGTAATGTGTTCTGGTGATACCTGGTCAGGAGAACTCCTTAGTGCCATCAGACGTACCGCTACTCCCCTTAGCGGCAGAGTGCCATACTGCAACGACCAGGTCTCTGGGGTGCTGCAATTGGAATTAAATTTTGCGCGTTTTGCCTTATTCTTCTGATCTATGATGTGAATGGAAACTAGGCAGAAGTCAATAAAGGGAATTGTTCCGGCTGCTTTTTCAAACAACTGGCAAAGGTTAAGTGAGCACCTGAAGATTCCTTGGAAATGCCTTCCCTATGAGTAGTGCTCGTCCTTGGTTAGGCTGATTTCACATTTGCGGATGATGGCTTTGCGGAGGGCTGCGTAGTTCCTCCGTTAAGCCTCGCCCACTGCCACGCTTCTTCCTTCAGCTCCGCCTATGTCTTCCTGTGTCCTGCTTACCCTATCTTTAACATTTGGTACGCAGGCCATGCAGATTTATGCGGCTGCCTCCGCATGCATCATTCTCACGCTGTGCCGACCTGCGTCAAGCGCAACATGTTGCATTTTTTTGCAGTAGGTGCAGCGTGAAAATGATGCATGCGGAGGCATCCGCATACATCCGCCTGGCCTGTGTACCCAATGTTATGTTAAAGGTAGGGTACGCCAGACGCATGCCAACGTAGATGGAGCTAAAGGAAGGGATGCGGCAGTGAAACTAAGTAGTCCTCCGCAAAAACCTCGTCCGCAAATGTGAAACTAGCCTTACACCGATGGCTGCTGCTTTTAGCTTTATTTAATTGATGTCACACTGATGAAAGAAATGGAAGGTAAAAAATCCACCAGGAAATAAAAAGCAATTGAAAGAAATACTGATGTATAAAATAATAGATCTTTTCATTACACCATGTAATTATATCTGCTGATAAGTAGTGTTGAGCGATACCGTCCGATACTTGAAAGTATCGGTATCGGATAGTATCGGCCGATACCCGAAAAGTATCGGATATCGCCGATACCGATACCCGATACCAATACAAGTCAATGGGACACCAAGTATCGGAAGGTATCCTGATGGTTCCCAGGGTCTGAAGGAGAGGAAACTCTCCTTCAGGCCCTGGGATCCATATTAATGTGTAAAATAAAGAATTAAAATAAAAAATATTGATATAATTACCTCTCCGGAGGCCCCTGGACTTCACCGCTGGTAACCGGCAGCCTTCTTTGTTTAAAATGAGCGCGTTTAGGATCTGAGAATGATTGGTCGCGTGCCGCTCATGTGACCGCCACGCGACCAATCAGAAGCCGCGACGTCATTCCTCAGGTCTTAAATTCCTAGAATGAGGAGTTTAGGACCTGAGAAATGACGTCGCGGCTTCTGATTGGTCGCGTGCCGCTCATGTGACCGCCACGCGACCAATCAGAAGCCGCGACGTCATTCCTCAGGTCCTAAATTCCTAGAATGAGGAGTTTAGGACCTGAGGAATGACGTCGCGGCTTCTGATTGGTCGTGTGGCGGTCACATGAGTGGCACGCGACCAATCAGAAGCCGTGACGTCATGGGAGTCCCTAAACGCGCTCATTTTAAACAAAGAAGGCTGCCGGTTACCAGCGGTGATGTCCAGGGGCCTCCGGAGAGGTAAGTATATCAATATTTTTTATTTTAATTCTTTATTTTACACATTACTATGGATCCGATACCGATACCCGATACCACAAAAGTATCGGAACTCGGTATCGGAATTCCGATAGCGCAAGTATCGGCAGATACCCGATACTTGCGGTATCGGAATGCTCAACACTACTGATAAGCGATAAAGAATCCATGGAAAAAACAGCGCAAATATGGTCTTATTGTTGGCTTAATGCATATTGATCTGTATGTATTGCAACAACTATTGTTTGTTTAATATGATGTGATTTATATATCTGCATGCATATTGTTCACATGTCAACAAAGTTAAAAAAAAAAAAAAAGGAGTCCTCATTTACAGACAGGATGTTCCTCCTCCCCCTTCCCTATGAGCACATTTCTTGTGTGTAGATGAAGCTGAAAGGACTCACAGCAGATCTCTGTCTCTCTCAGAAACCAGATTGATCCTGTTCTCATGTTGCAATGCTGGATGTTCTTGATTCTTAATAAATGAACATTCTCTGTTGCTCGTTGTGGACATCACGCTGATTAACCCGCTGCTAACAGGTTATGGGCCCAGGAGTCAAAGCAATCCCAAACCACCAGAGCACAGAGATAGAAAGACAACAGCAAACTGAGAAAAAGTAAAATGGCCACCAGCAGCAACTCAACAAAGTTTACAGTGCCAAGCCTGAATAACCAGAACTATCAATCCTGGAAATTCAAGTTGAAGATGCTGCTGATAAGAGAAGGTACGTGAAAATATACTCAGGACCCTAAGCCTGACCCAGTACCACAGGAATGGCTAGAAATGGATCAGAAAACACAGAGCACCATATCACTCAGTATAGAGGATGATCAGATTTTGCATGTGTGTAAGTGTGAATCTGCAAAGGTAATGTGGGAGCAGTTGCAGAAAGTATATGAGAGAATAAATTTAAGTAATAAACTCTATCTAATGAGAAAGCTGTATCAGTCTAAGCTACACAATGACCAGGACATGCAGGACTACATTAGAAATACTCTGGAGACCGTAGAGCGCCTGCGGGGCATTGGGGAAGATATGAAGGACTTCCATGTAGCAGCACTATTACTTAGTGGTCTCCCAGAAAGCTATGACACGCTGGTAACTGCACTAGATGCACGCCCAGATGATGAGCTGACATTGGAATACGTCAGAGGAAAGCTTGTAGATGAATATAAGAGAAAGGCAGAAAATGTGAGCAGCAAGATGTGTAACAAGGAAACTGCTTTACAAACACATGATGTGCCCACCAGCAGAAACCACCCTAAAGAGACACGTGAATGTTTTGTATGCAAGAAGCCAGGTCATTTAAAAGCTGAATGCAGAGTCTGGAAAGCTAAAATGAATCAGTTGAAAAAGCAAAACAGCCAACAGAGAGTTAAGAGTGCTGTATCTGGAAACAATGATTCGGCAAATACTGAAGCTGCATTCACATCAGTCAATGCATTTAAATCAAAGGATGCGTGGTGTATAGATTCTGGTGCAACCAGTCACATGACCAATGACAGAGACTTCTTTACTAAGCTTAACCACAATAAGTCAGAGAAAGTGATAATGACAAACGGTCAGTGCATGAACTCAGAAGGCATAGGAGACGGTTATATTGATTGTAACATCTCTGCAACACAAAGTAGAAGGATCCATGTAAAGGATGTACTATATGTGCCTAGTCTTGAAAGTAATCTATTATCTGTGAAAAAGCTCACAAAACAAGGTAATGAAGTTACATTTAAGGAAGATAGCTGCATCATCTCAAAGGAGAGTCACACATTAGCAAAAGGAAAAATCAGAGATGAACTGTATCAGTTGAAATGTAAAGAGTGTGTATGCACAGCTAAGCAAGAACTGCACAAGAACTGTATTCATGTATGGCACAGGCGGCTTGCGCATAGAGACCCAGAAGCAATAAGAAAGTTATTTCAAGAACAATTAGCTGACAATATTACAATTGATTCATGTAATCAGACAATGAGGTGTTCTAGCTGTATCAAAGGGAAAATGTCCAGAAAGGCCTTTCCTAAGAAAAGTACTACAAGAACAGAACAACCACTAGATTTAGTGCACACGGATATCTGTGGTCCAATGCGTACTCAGACCCCTGGAAAGAAGAGCTATTTTCTTACATTTATTGATGACAATTCAAGATATACAGTTGTCTATTTACTTCACAGCAAAAATGAAGTTCCAGAGAAACTTGGAATATATCTAGCTGAAATACACAACAAGTTTGGAAGAATGCCAAAAACTTTACATGCAGATAATGGAACTGAGTATACAAGTAATGAAACACAGAGCATTTTAAAGAAAAATGGAATCATATTTTAAACTACTGTACCACACAACCCTGAGCAAAATGTTGTAGCAGAAAGAAGGAACCGGACACTCTGTGAAAGCGCAAGGAGTATGTTATTTGATGCAAATTTGCCTACAGTATATTGGGGCGAAGCTATTATGACGGCTTGTTATCCTCAGAACAGACTACCAAGTAAAGCGATAGAGAAAACTCCATTTGAGCAGTGGAATGGTACAAAACCAAAACTACAACACATAAGGATTTTCGGAAGTAAAGCATTTGCACATGTTCCCAAAGAAAAACAAACTAAGTGGGAATCTCATGCCAAGGAAGGCATCCTGGTAGGCTACAGTGAAACCCAGAAAGGTTATAGAATTTTACACCCAGAGACAAACAAGGTCACAATAAGTAAAGATGTAGTGTTTGATGAAAACTTCGTGTCACCCAAGTTTTATGACATTATGCCAGTAGTCCAGATGAAGCAACAACAACAATCTCAATCACAATTACAAGACAACGAAGAAAAGAATGTAGAAGTCTGGCTGGACTCTTCAACCACTGAAGGAACAAAAAAAGCCCTAAGTGAGCCTGAAATTAGACAGTCGTCAAGATCAAACAAAGGAATACCAGCTAAACGTTTATCCTACATTGTGAAGACACTGCCTGAGTCAGAACCACAGTCATGTGATGAAATGCAGAAACTACCCGCACATGAAAGAACAAAGTGGATCAATGCCGCGAATGAAGAAATGAACTCGCTTCCTTAACTTCAAACTTGGAAACTCACTGAGTTACCACAGGATATAAAGGCAATTAAGTGCAAATGGGTATTTAAAACCAAATATGATTCTGAAGGTAAAGTCCACAGATTTAAAGCGAGGTTGGTCGCAAAAGGATATTCTCAAAAATATGGCGAAGACTATGATGCTACTTTTTCCCCAGTCGCTAAGCAGACAACATTTAGAGCATTGTTAGCGGTAGCTGCAGTACAAAGGATGTTTGTCAGACATTTGGATATCAAAACTGCATTTTTAAATGGTGACATTGAGGAGGACTTATACATGACTCAACCTGAAGGTTATGTAAAGGAAGGTGAACAGAATCTTGTTTGCAAACTACAAAAATCTCTTTATGGTCTTAAGTAATCGGCGAGAGCATGGAACACTAAAATGAACAAAGTCTTGTTAGAAGAAGGATTTAAAAGAGGTGAAGTGGATTCATGCCTGTACACGAGATATACAGATGGAAAATGGATGTATATTCTCTTATATGTGGACGATGTAATTGTAGTTCATCAAGAAGAAGCTGAAATTGGGAAAATTACTAAAATTTTGAACCAGCATTTTGAAACGAAAGACCTAGGAAATGTGACATATTATCTAGGAATCCACATCCAGAGAGAGGAAGATGGAAGTTTTCTTTTAAATCAAAGTGCAAAGATTAATTCAATTTTGGATCAGTTCAGAATGACGGAGGCCAAAGGTGTATCAACACCAATGGAATCATCCTACCTGAAACTGGAAGAAGATGACCTGTTGCCTAACAATAAGAAATATCGACAGGCAGTGGGGGCACTTCTATATATATCAACTACGACTCGACCGGATATTACAACAGCAGTTGGAATATTGTGCAGATATGTGGAGAAACCGTGCCAAAAGGACTGGAATGCCGTTAAAAGAGTTCTCCAATATTTAAAAGGGACACAAGGTGTAAATTTAAAAATATCTGCAGCAGGAAATCTAAAACTCACCGGCTATGTTGACTCAGATTGGGCTGGTGATTCGCAAGATCGTAAATCCACAAGCGGATACGTATTTAAACTTGGAGAAAGTTCAATCTCCTGGTCTAGTAGAAAACAAGTGTCTGTTGCTTTGTCATCTACAGAAGCTGAGTATGTATCCGCAGCCTATGCAAGTCAGGAGATCATTTGGCTAAGACAACTGATGGATGATCTTGGTAAACCATTAACTCAGCCAACGGTGATATATGAGGACAACCAAGGATGCATTAAACTTGCATGCAGTGAAAAGATCAGTGCTAGAACTAAGCACATCGACGTCAGATGTCATCATCTACGTGATTTAATAGATCATGGCGTAATTCAATTTGTTTATTGTGAAACTGATAAAATGTTAGCTGATATTTTGACCAAGCCATTGCCACGACCTAGGATCCAAGAATTGAGAACCACTATGGGACTGACAGAATAAGTAGTTGTTGAGTGGGGGTGTTGGCCTAATGCATATTGATCTGTATGTATTGCAACAACTATTGTTTGCTTAATATGATGTGATTTATATATCTGCATGCATATTGTTCACATGTCAACAAAGTTAAAAAAAAAAAGGAGTCCTCATTTACAGACAGGATGTTCCTCCTCCCCCTTCCCTATGAGCACATTTCTTGTGTGTAGCTGAAGCTGAAAGGACTCACAGCAGATCTCTGTCTCTCTCAGAAACCAGATTGATCCTGTTCTCATGTTGTAATGCTGGGTGTTCTTGATTCTTAATAAATGAACATTCTCTGTTGCTCGTTGTGGACATCACGCTGATTAACCCGCTGCTAACACTTATCTTGAATTAAGTTTTGTCAGTGAGTGACCGTTGGTATTTATATAAAAAATAATTCCTGTGGATATATTTCTGCACTGATGTAGGTAAGAGGCAGGAGAGCAGCACAGCCACAGCGCAGCCGAAACTTTCCTCTACGAGCGTCCTGTTCCCGGGCAGAAGAATGGAGTGATGGACAGGAAGTCTCTGGTGATTTTATTCTCTCCTCACCAGAGACTTCCTGTCCATCACTCTATTTTTCCTCCTGGAAACAGGACGCACGTGGAGGGACAGTCCAGCTGCGCTGTAGCTGTGCTGCTCTCCTGCCCTTCCCTACAGCAGTGGAAATATATACGAAGGAATCCTTTTTGATATATTTTCTCATAAAAGGACAGATTTTGAGTCGCTACATCAATCATACGTAGCTCATTAATCTTGAATATGTGTTAATTTCAGCAGGAGCTGATCTGCACTGTGCACCTTGAACAGGTAGTGGAAATGACCAATGGATGTTCAAGTTCACCGGGTTCAATGAATATACAGTAAAAAGTTTGGTTTGGGTCTGATCTGGATCTTGAACTTGACCCCGGACCTGAACCCAACAGAAGTCAATGGGGACCTGAACTTTGGTGCTTTTAAATGGTCATAGTCAGTGCTAGGAGGCTGCAAATGGAAGCTAAATCGGGGTAAGAGCAGGACAATTGCCCTTAAAACACATTTTAGTGAAATTACTTAAAATATCACAGAATAAAAAAAAGAAAAATATGTAATCTTGAACAAGGAAGTGAAGGTCCAAGTGGAACAGAAGGTGGAGAAGGTTGATTTGGCGGTGTAGGTGGAAGAGACAGGGGAGGAGGAATCCAACACTCTTTTTGTGGGAAGGGTGTTTGTCTTTGTTAGTGAACTGACTTAAAAGAACATAGAATTAAACAAAAAAACAATCTATTGTAGGAGAACGGAGTGCAGGGGATAAAACACTGCAATGCTGTGCGGCTTCCATGCCTGAACAAAACTCTGCAGAACTGATCCGAAGGAGAGAAGTTGCAGGAGCGATGGAATTAGCCAGTGCTCATGGTCAGCTGATGGTGGTAAAGTCAGCCTTTGATACAAAAGGCCAGCACACCAAAAGAGAGAAAATTTGGCACCAAGGGAGGTGACAGTTGCTCCTGCAGATCCATCAGCCTTGACAGTTGGCCACAGCCAGCAAAGCCCAGATGACTGTCAAGAACTGAAGACCAGAGCTACGATAGTCAAAGCTCCCAACCCAGACGCCGCCAGTCAACAGCCATGAGTAGTGTTGAGGGATACCTTCCGATATTCGGAAATATTGGTATCGGATTGGATCGGCCGATATTCCAAAAATAACGGATATCACTGATACCGATACCCAACACCAATGCAAGTCAATGGGACAAAAATATCGGAATTAAAATAAACCCTTTCTTTCCTTGTAGGTTAATCCCACATGAAGGAAAGCAACTAAGAATAATGTAGGATGTATTGGGGGAGGTGGAGGAGACATTAAAGTCATAGAGGTTTCGCCCAATCAAACGGAATAGCAGGAATTAATATTTTTTTTAAGACGTTCGGAGTTACAAAGATATTGACTATGTTAAGATATTTAATATTTTGTCAGATATTTATGTTTCACTACTTCCATGCTCTTCACCTTCTTTTTACTTCTCCCACACTTTCTTCTTCATCATCCTCAGCAGCATCATCTTTTCCTTCAACTTCTCCTTCACCTTATTCATCTTCTTCTTCACCTTCTTCGTATTATTTTTTTTTTCATTCTTCATATTCTTTTTATTCAACTATTATTCTTCTTCATAATCAACTTCTTCATCTTCTTCTTCTTCATATTCTTATTTGTGACAGCCAGGCCTTCCTGTAGTTGTTATCTATAAAAGTTTGAGGATTACACCTTCTATTCTGCCTGTCACAAAAGATTTACAACAGGATTTGTCTGCATTCAGTTTTGCCTGCAGCAGCAGGTTTTTTCCAGGGGCACCACGAGGAGGAACGGACTCACCCCCATACATTGCTTAAACTTCTTCTGCTTATAATTTAGATATCTTTTGCTCTGATTTTTAGTCTTATGCTTAATGTTCCTCTGCTTTTTGTTCTGCAGCTTCTTGTTCTTCTGGTTCTCGGTCTTCAGGGTCGTCATCTTTAGGGTCTTGAACTTAGAAATGTAGCAGAAGGTACAAGAGCAAAAGACACTGCCGAGAACCAGCTGACGGTACTGGAACCCGGATTGCTAGCCGAAGGTACAAGAGCCAATGGAACAACCGAGGACCAGCTGACGTTACTGGAACCCGGTTACTAAGCAGGAGGTACCCATGCCAGAAAGCACTACCAAGGACCACGTGACGTTGGTGGAACTCGGACACCCAGAAGGAGGCACCTAAGCCAAAGGCTCTGCCCAGAACCAGCTGACGGTACTGGAACCCGGATGGCTAGCCGAAGGTACAAGAGCCAAGGGAACAACCGAGGACCAGCTGACGTTACTGGAACCCGGTTACTAAGCAGGAGGTACCCGTGCCAGGAAGCACTACCAAGGACCACCTGACATTGGTGGAACTCGGATACCAAGAAGGAGGCACTTAAGCCAAAGGCTCTGCCCAGAACCAGCTGACGGTACTGGAACCAGGATGGGGAGCAGAAGGTACAAGAGCAAAAGACCCTGCCGAGAACCAGCTGACGGTACTAGAACCCGGATGGCTAGCTGAAGGTACAAGAGCCAATGGAACTACCGAGGACCAGGTGACGTTACTGGAACCCGGTTACTAAGCAGGAGGTACCCGTGCCAGAAAGCACTACCAAGGACCACCTGACGTTGATGGAACTCAGATATCCAGAAGGAGGCACCTAAGCCAAAGGCTCTGCCCGGAACCAGCTGACGGTACTGGAACCAGGATGGGGAGCAGAAGGTACAAGAGCAAAAGACCCTGCCGAGAACCAGCTGACGGTACTGAAACCCGGATGGCTAGCTGAAGGTACAAGAGCCAATGGAACTACCGACGACCAGCTGACGTTACTGGAACCCGATTACTAAGCAGGAGGTACCCGTGCCAGAAAGCACTACCAAGGACCACCTGATGTTGGTGGAACTCGGATACCCAGAAGGAGGCACCTAAGCCAAAGGCTCTGCCCGGAACCAGCTGACGGTACTGGAACCAGGATGGGCAGGAGGGACTACCCGTGACAAAGACACTTCTGAGCAGCGACTGGCGGTGTTGGAGCCCAGGGAATCCAAGAGAAGCAGAGTATAGGCTGAGGCCTAATTGGAGCCAGTTGAAAGGGAACCTTTGACCCCCAAAGGTGTTTGCAACTAAAAGAGCCTCCTTGTGCGGCACTAATGCTGCACAAGGAAAAGGTGCCTCTTTTCATTATGCTCCTTGTACACGCTGAAGTTATAAAATGTGTCCCCTCATACCCTGAAACTGTCCCGGAGGTGGGACTTTCCTTCTTAATGAGACGCAGCACAGCTGTCATTCACACCCTATTGGTGCCGTGCACCGCCTCCTCAGCACTCACTGCGCCTGCCCCAGGCAGAACAAAATAGCGCAGGCGCCGGATTTGACTTGAAAACAGCGTGAAGGGGGCGGCGCCCGACGCCGAAGAAGCCTTGAGTGACAGCAGTGTTGCGTGTGCAGCAGGGGGGTTAAGACCTGCCTCCGGGACTAAAGACAGGTATTTTTGCGAAATTACAAAACGCTTTATTTCTGCTTTGACTGCACCAATAAATAAAAGAGCCACCTTGTCAGAATGCAGCATTACTGCTGCACAAGGTGTCTCTTTTAGTTTCTAACTGCTGGAGGGGGTGACAGAGTCGCTTTAAGAAATGGACAGTGGAATAGTATGAGGCAGTGACGCACCCTGAGCTGAGTACAAAAGGATGTGGCGGTAGAACAGACTACAGAGCGAGCTGCACTCACACACAGACTGTGCAGACAGCCCTGAATGGCGCTGTAAGGCCAAAACAAGCTATGTAATCCTATATAGTGTTTTTTCACAATCTAGCAGGATACGGAGGGAAAGCCACTAATAGGATAAATTTGAAAAAATGTGCAGCAGGCTGCACTAATTGCAAAAAAGGACAATGGATTGAACAGTATGAGGCAGTGACGCACCCTGAGCTGACTACAACCAGCGGTGGCTGCGGACAGACTACAGAGTGAGCTGCACTCACACACACAGAGACCTTGCAGACAGCTCTGAACAGCGCTGCGAGGCAAAAGCAAGGTTCTCACATAGCAGTTGCTAAATTAGCCTGGGTAAAGCACAATGAAGCAAATCGCTAAACTGGCCTCAGTCAGAACACAGCGTCCTGTCCCTAACTGAATTCACATCAGAGTGAGCCCAAAATGGCAGCGGCGACTTTTATAGTGCATCATGACATCATTTCAGCAGCCAATCACAGCCATGCCAGTAGTTACATGCTTACCATGCAGAACAGGATGTGCCCACACTTCTAATCATTCCTCATTGGCTGAATTAAATGAAACTGGCTCTTAGAATTATGGGAACTTCCGATTTCGGTATCCGATATACTGAAAGTATCGGAACTCGGTATTGGAATTCTGATACCGCAAATATCGGCCGATACCCGATACTTGCGGTATCGGAATGCTTAACACTAGCCATGAGACTTACTTTACCAGGCGTAGTTAGAGGGATGACTGCAGACCAGATGGTACAGCTGACGCTAGAGTGACCCATAGAGAGCTGATAGACTTTGTCAGGAAAATGTGTGAAAAGTGAGACGGAGCATTGGCACTTGACAGGGGCCAGATAGCCGCAGAGGTGCCTTAGTGACTGTTCCCACCAATACAGTGCTGGTCACCTCCATGCCAGACAGAAGTTGACCCAAAAATCCAGAACTGCCATTGAAGACATATTTCACATTGTGCATTAACTGATATATCTCTGTATATATACTTGCCCGTGAATAGTATTGTGAATGCTTTGTTCATGACTCAGTTACTTGCCATAATAATATTTCTTGTATTAACCCTGTTAAGTAAATAAAGTAGCAGTAGATTCCTGATTCCTGCCTAGTTTATCTGCTGTTGCCTTCAGATTACCTGCTTACATTTGGCATAGTCGTCAGGATACAACATTCTAGTGTGGAAATGGCGGATCAGGTTAAAACAGCTCCACCAAGGGAAGTATTTTCTTGGGGGCCATGCTTAGTAACCTCCCAAAGGTCACGGGGAATAATTTGCACTTGTGGGATTGGGTGGGGAGACTGTGGAGCATGTTGCGTATGTATCCCATGACCCCTCTGTACAGGCAGAGCAGGCCTTACTGACTCTCGACAGTGAGGAGCAAGCAACCGATATGTACCGACAACCAAAGGATCGTGACACTGTAGAGAAGGTGATTAAGATCTTAGAGGACATGCACAGAAACACTATGGACCTTGATGATTTACGAATTTGCCAACAAGTCCAAGAGGAGGTGAGACAGTAGAGCAGTATGTCAACACCCTGCAGGAAGTGACAGCCCATAATACCAAAAAAACTCATGAAAATTCCGGGGGCTGGGTCCTTTAGACAAAATGCTGCAAGACCAATTAGTTGCCGGCCTGAGGGACCCCTGTTTGAGACAGACCCTGAAAAGTGTCAGCGGTAGTGTTGAGCGATACCGTCCGATATTTGAAAGTATCGGTATCGGATGGTATCGGCTGATATACAAAAAATATCGGATATCGCCGATACCGATATCCGATACCAATACAAGTCAATGGGACACAAATATCGGAAGGTATCCTGTAATGGATCCCAGGGTCTGAAGGAGAGGAAACTCTCCTTCAGGCCCTGGGATCCATATTCATGTGTAAAATAAAGAATAAAAATAAAAAATATTGATATACTTACCCTCTGACGCGCCCTGGTCGTCACCGCTGCAACCGCCTTGCTTTCGTTCCGAAGTTAATGACAGTCGATGACGTCGCGGCTTGTGATTGGTCGCGTGAGCGGTCACATGACCGCTCAGCGACCAATCACAAGCCACGACGTCATCGAAGGCCCTTAACGCGCTCATTCTTCGGAACGAAAGCAAGGCGGTTGCAGCGGTGACGACCAGGGCGCGTCAGAGGGTAAGTATATCAATATTTTTTATTTTTATTCTTTATTTTACACATGAATATGGATCCCAGGGCCTGAAGGAGAGTTTCCTCTCCTTCAGACCCTGGTATCCATTACAGGATACCTTCCGATATTTGTGTCCCATTGACTTGTATTGGTATCGGATATCGGTATCGGCGATATCCGATATTTTTCGGATATCAGCCGATACCATCCGATACCGATACTTTCAAATATCGGACGGCATCGCTCAACACTACCGCTGACACTTTTCAGGGTCTGTCTCAAACAGACGTCATTGAAGGCCCTTTACGCGCTCATTCTTCGGAACGAAAGCAAGGCGGTTGCAGCGGTGATGACCAGGGCGCGTCAGAGGGTAAGTATATCAATATTTTTAATTTTTATTCTTTATTTTACACATTAATCTTAATCCCGATACCGATTCCCGATATCACAAAAATATCAGAACTCGGTATCGGAATTCCGATACCGCAAATATCGGCCGATACCCGATACTTGCGGTATCAGAATGCTCAACACTAGTCAGCGGTCTAACCCTGACATGAGTTTTCTGGAGGTCAAGGCTGAGACTCGAGAAAAAGAAGTACAGCTATTAAGTGGCCGTACTTTCGTCAGCAGCTAACAGGGAACCTGACTGGGCCCGTGAATTACGTTAGGAGATAAGGGACATCCGAGGGAAATTTCACAGTATAACAGATCTTCTGGCCACCTTCAGAGATGTGACAGCCTAACGCTGTACAAAGGGAGTCATGATGGGGAATATCCTCCCTCACCTGGCCCGTCATCTCGAGTTTGTCGCCTACCGGAAGAATGCAGAATGGAGTGCTGGACCTGCAGCGGCAAGGGATACATTTCCCGAGCTGAGGCCCTAGAGGCAGAAGCGGTCAGTTAAACTATTGTGCCCCACAGTTGAGGAGTAGACCATGGGGCCCAGTACCCTGAAAGAAGCAGAGTTTGACTCCAAAGATATTGCTTCTGAGAGGCCTATCACCTTGGCTGAATGTGAAGGAGAGCGCATCCGCTGCTTGATGGATACGGGGTCAAAGGTAACCACATTGCCAGACAAATACCTTCAATGTCACTTTCCTGATGCAGGTGTATGAAGGGGCATTATATTAGACTTATGGCTGCCAACCAATTGCCCATCCTAGTGGCCAGGGTGGTGCGGATGACCATTCGAACTTGTGGAAAAAAGTTGGGAAGAAAAAGAATTGTGTTGGTTAAAGGCCTCATGGGCCCGGGATCTGTCAAGACCCTGGAGTTGAATGTCCTCAAGGAGGTGGGATAGTTTCTGGCTGATGAACGGCAATGGAGTGACTGGAATCGTGTGACTAGATAGCATGCTGGGGAGTGTTCCAACAACTCACCAGAATAAGTCAAGTCCATAAATTACCTGACACCTCTCAGCTCCTCAGCAAAGTAGTCATGCCCTCAAAAGCTACGATGAACTTGCCTGCCAGACAAAGCATGCTCACCATGCTAATGCAGGCCTGTCTGCCAATAGAAGGGGTAAAGATACAGACTTATCCCATAGAAGAAGATGAGACAGTTCCTGGACACTAAGTCGCTTGCACTCTAGGTTGGTTCGGGCATTTCATACAGCTCATCCTGAGAAACCTGGTCCTGAGGTTCCGGAGGTCCCTCGTAGAAGGGGGGGTACTGTCACGGGGCTACCATGACAGAGAGGTTCCAGAGAACCGCAGCGCTCTGGGCCTCTTTCACACACAGTGACCAGAAGCTCTTCACCTATATTCTGACCTGGCTGCTTTGTGCCAGCAGTGAAGGAGCGTAGTGTTGGTGTTGGAGGTTTATTTACAGAGATTGATGTCTGCGGTTTTGGTTGCATGTTTAACCTATTTTCCTTCCTAGTTTATTCCTTCTCTTCCCTTCTTTGTGTTTCCTCTGTGGTTGTGTGAGCATTTGGTGAGTTTGAGACTTTTAGTTACCTTGTCTGTATACCTTGTTATTTGTTGTATTATTACACTGGTGCAGTCCACCTCCTTTGGGGGGAGAGGGGGCCACTGAATGGGCCTGCACAGGAGACAGGGATACGCTGGCGGCTCGGGCCTCCTAACCATCATAGGTACCCCTGAGATAAGGGAAAGCCAGGGCCCCATTAAAGTGGTAGGGACAGGTGCAGGTCCCAATACGCCGTCCTGCCCCTTTAACGCCGCTTATGGCGTGACACTATGTCTGCAGCCACTAATAACAGAAACAGCAGGAGTGGCTGATAGGCGTTTCATCATCCGGCGCCTGGCCTGTAAATAAATAATTTTTTTAAAAATTGTGTGGGTTCTCCTGTATATTTCATAACCAGCCAGGCAAAACTCACAGCTGGGGGCTGCAACCCTAAGCTGTCAGCTTCAGCAAGGCTGGTTATCAAGAATAGAGGGGTCCCAATGCTGATTTTTTCAATTATTTAAATAAATAATGGAAAAAAACAGTGTGGGGGATCCCCCATTTGTGACAATCATAGAGGCCCTGAGGCCATCCAGCCAGAGACCCAAGTCTGGCAACGTGTGAGATCGGCCTTCACTTTCAGCACAGACTTACAGTACCAGTTTAAGGGAATGAAGAGAAGGATGGACTCAAATGGGGTTGCCTTCTCTGCTTGGTGTCTGGAACCACCGTGGCAAAGTAGATTGTGAGCCTTCGCGGGCAGGGTCCTCACTCCTCCTGTACCAGTTATGACTTGTATTGTTTAAGATTATTGTACTTGTTTTTATTATGTATACCCCTCTTCACATGTAAAGCGCCATGGAATAAATGGCGCTATAACAATAAATAGCTTATCTGTCCTGGACTGACCTTCCCATGTGATAGAAGGGGGCGGGTACTGGTCAAAGGTGCTGCGTGCGGGGAGCTGACAAGAGTCCGACCAGGAAAGTGCAGAGTGCATGAAAGTGAGCTGCCAGCTGGGCGGCAGTCATTGAGCATGAGGGCCCCCTGACCGAGGACTCGAGCAGAGAGGCTTGACACTGTGAGCGCCCTCCGAAATTACGCTTATCCGCCAACCTTCGTGGCTGGAGGAGACTCCCCTGACAGGTTAGAGGCAGACGCTGGCACAGGCAGGCCCGGCGAACTAAGTAGTAGGCCTGAGCCCCTGGGAGGAGTATTTGGACTGACCAAGCAGCGCAGTGCTGTTCCTGTGGTAACTAATTCTGGACAAAGCTTTGTGACTAAGGGTACAGTCACACTATACGATTTACCTACGATCACGACCAGCGATATGACCTGGCCGTGATCGTTGGTAAGTCGTAGTGTGGTCGCTGGGGAGCTGTCACACAGACAGCTCTCCAGCGACCAACGATGCCGAGGTACCCGGGTAACCAGGGTAAACATCGGGTTACTAAGCGCAGGACCGCGCTTAGTAACCCGATGTTTACCCTGGTTACAAGCGTAAAACTAAAAAAAACAGACAGCACATACTTACATTCTGGTGTCCGTCAGGTCCCTTGCCGTCTGCTTCCCGCACTCACTGACTGCCAGCCGTAAAGTGAAAGTGAAAGCACGTCACCGCTGTGCTCTGCTTTCACTTTACGGCCGGCAGTCACAGTGCGGGAAGCAGACGGCAAGGGACCTGACGGACACCAGAATGTAAGTATGTACTGTTTTTTTTTTTTTAGTTTTACGCTTGTAACCAGGGTAAACATCGGGTTACTAAGCGCGGTCCTGCACTTAGTAACCCGATGTTTACCCTGGTTACAAGCGAACGCATCGCTAGATCGCATCGCTAGATCGCTAGATCGGTGTCACACACACCGATCTAGCGATGCCAGCGGGAGATCCAGCGACAAAAGAAAGTTCTAAACGATCTGCTACGACGTACGATTCTCAGCAGGATCCCTGATCGCTGCTGCGTGTCAGACACAGCGATATCGTAACGATATCGCTGGAACGTCACGAATCGTACCGTCGTAGCGATCGAAATGGCAGTGTGTGACGGTACCCTAAGACAGATGAGAGCAGGACTTCGGCTCCCCCCATGTCGTCCTGTAACCTGCTTTGGAAACCGTATCTTCGCCGTGGACAGGGACCTCAGAGACTGGATGTGCCGCTATTGACGGTGCCAATGTTGGAGAATGAAACCCCTTCAATCTAGTGCTCCTCCCTGCGTAGAGTGATTATTCCTGTAAATAAACCTTTAACTCTTGGTCTGCCTCAAATCCGTGGCCACATCCTCCGTATCTGCAGATTATTACACCGGTGTGGGCAGAGGGAGGAATGCAGGCCAGACGGGGTCCTGCTGATGCTAGAGAGCCCACAGAGAGACTGATAGACTTTGTCAGGAAAATGTGTGACTAGTAAGATGGAGAAGTCGCACAAGGCACCTTAGTGACTGTTCCTGCCAATACAGTGCTTGTCACCTCCATGCCAGACAGAAGTTGGCCAATAAATCCTGCACTGCCATTGAAGACATATTTCATGTTGTGCATTAACTAATGTATCTCCGTATATATAATTGCCTGTGAATAGTATTGTGAATGCTTAGTTCATGTGATTTAAGGTACCGTCACACTGAGCGACGCTGCAGCGATACCGACAACGATCCGGATCGCTGCAGCGTCGCTGTTTGGTCGCTGGAGAGCTGTCACACAGACAGCTCTCCAGTGACCAACGATGCCGGTAACCAGGGTAAACATCGGGTTACTAAGCGCAGGGCCGTGCTTAGTAACCCGATGTTTACCCTGATTACCAGCGTAAAAGTAAAAAAACAACAAACACTTCATACTTACCTTCCGCTGTCTGTCACTTGGCGCTCTGCTTCTCTGCCCTGTGTAAGTACAGCGGCCGGAAAGCAGAGCGGTGACGTCACCGCTCTGCTTTCCAGCCGCTGGGCTTACACAGGACAGCGGAAGGTAAGTATGAAGTGTTTGTTGTTTTTTTACTTTTACGCTGGTAACCAGGGTGAACATCGGGTAACTAAGCGCGGCCCTGCGCTTAGTAACCCGATGTTTACCCTGGTTACCAGTAAAGACATCGCTGAATCGGCATCACACACGCCGATTCAGCGATGTCAGCAGGAAATCCAGCGACCAAACAAAGTGCTGGACTTTCTGCAGCGACCAGCGACATCACAGCAGGATTCTGATCGCTGCTGTGTGTCAAACTGAACGATATCGCTAGCCAGGATGCTGCAACGTCACCGATCGCTAGCGATATCGTTCAGTGTGACGGTACCTTTACTTGCGATAGTAATCTTTCTTGTATTTACCCTGTTAAATAAATAAAGTACCATTTGTTGATCCCTGCCTGGTGTATCAGCTGTCATATTCAGATCACCTGCTTACATTAGAACCAGGAGTCGGTTGTCCAAGAGAAGGAGAAGGATGAAGTGGAGGAGAAAGTTGAGGTGTAGGTGGAAGAGGCGTAGGAGAAGGTGGAGGTAGTCAACACTGGATTTGTGTTTTTTTTTTTGGGGGGGTACTCTGAAAACACGCAGTGTAATAATCTGCTAGCTACTG
Organism: Ranitomeya imitator; assembly: GCF_032444005.1. Classification (NCBI taxonomy): domain Eukaryota; kingdom Metazoa; phylum Chordata; class Amphibia; order Anura; family Dendrobatidae; genus Ranitomeya; species Ranitomeya imitator. Next base: position 452,268,606 of record NC_091287.1, on the reverse strand, counting down.
TCTTTCTGTACATAAGCCGCGTAATATTCTGCACTTTTTTGGGTTGAAAACAATTAGGACAGCGTCAAATAGGGTGCATGGCCATGTTGTTGATGGTGTTTGTGTAGCTGCTTCTGGGACACAGAGGACATGGTCAATCTGTGTCTGCTACTTGACCAAATAAAACACCTTCCTCTGGTGCACGCAGGCAACGGGACGTTCTGCATAATTTCGTAGGCACGAGTACTGCTGGACAAATGGTGAGAAGAGATGAGCGAACCTCCCGAGGTTCGGTTCAGTTTGCCAAATGTCCTGAAGTTCACCGAACATGTTCGCCAAACAGTTCGACAAACTTACCCGAACCCCATTAAATTCAATGGGAGGCAAACCAAATGTATACATACCACCTTAAGGGGTGACAAAAAGCTTTCCAAACAGTTAAAACTAATGTCAGACACAATGAAAAGTGGCATCAATTGACCCACAGTAGAATATTTTATAATGGCACAGAAGCTGTCAGCCATGGGCCATGAATGAGGTACCAGGATCTGGGCCAGCATTTAGAGCTTTGAATCGAAGTTTCAATTAAGACCTGGTGGTTAAGGGAGCAGTGTAAGCCTTCTTTGCTGGGAGCACTGGTACCTCATGCAACAGCTCAAATGTTTTTTTTCCAGCCACATTCAGGTGGTACAAACATCAGTTTCACAAAGTACTATTGGTAGTATTTGCTGCTGCAAATGTTTTTGTGGTGATGCCTTGATGTCCTGGTGGTTAGAAATTTAGAAATAACGATACACACAGTGTGCCTCACTGCTGTCTTGGGGAAAACCACTCTTAAGATTGTCTACAAGCGTGTTTCAATACTCCAGTATGCGCACATCCCTTTTAAGGGAAAGAAGCATTTGGCAAAATGTATTCTTGTGCCATGGATCTAACAGAGTGGCAACCCAGTAGTCAGCGCTATTTCTAACCCTAAGAATATGGGCATTATGTTGAAGATAGTGCAGCAGGAAGGAGATCATGTGTCTGACGCTTCCTATTAGGTCCAAGTCCATGGTGTGTTGGTGGCAGGGTAACCCTCAAGGTTGCTTCCTCCATCTCCTCCCACCAACCCCAGACAACAGAACCCTGTTGCGCTGCCATCACCTCTTCCTCCTCATCCTCCTCAATTTGTTCCTTGGCTCCTACACCTTCACTAACAGTTTGTCTGGTACCTTGATCCTCCCTTGATTGCTGTAATTCAACCTTCCATAGCACCTGTGCCATGACAGTACAGAACTTAGAAATATTGTTATCCCTTCCGCATCCTCCTCTGCCTCCACCTCTTCCTTTGGGACCACCACCTCCTCCCGTAGACTATTCAAAGTGTGATCCAGCATGTAGATGACCGCAATAGTGATGTTCATGATGGCAGTTTCAAAACTGTGCAGAGAGTGCAGAAATACTTCATCTGTGCCCACTACGCAAGCGTGATTTGTATCAAGTCTGTACTGCGTGGGCCCAGGCTATGCAAAAGGACATACTGCACCACTTTGCTGCTGCCATAGTCTCTGTAACATGTGAAGAGTGGAACATTGCAAACTGTTAACTGGTAGTCCGAAAGACCTCTGTAGCGATGCAAGTCGATGAACTGCGAGGTGCAGTCACGAAATGAGCACACAGCCATCGTGCTTTCTGCAGTGATGCCTCCAGGCTGGGAAAGTGTTGGAGAAAATGCTGTACCACCATGTTGAGGATGTGAGCCATGCAAGGCAAATGTATGAGGTTGCCCCAGCGTAGGTTCACCAGCAGGTATACACCATTATCGCATACGGCCTTCCGTTGCTCCAGGTTCAGTGGAGACAGCCATTGCTTTAACTCAGCCTGGATAGCTGTCCACAACTCTTGAGCTGTGTGACTGCAATCGCAAAGGCATATTAATTTTAACACTGCCTGATTGAAGTGAGCCCTTGCTGTGCAGTACTGTGGAGGGGGATTCTCTCTGCACTGTCGAAAAGGCGGGTCTCATTAAGGGAGAGGTTGAGGGCGTAAGTGGAGGCCCTAGAGGAGATGGAGGAGCCAGAAACAGTGAAGAAATTGTTACAGAGGTTTGTCCCTCAAGCCTTGGGGATTCAAAGACTTGAGGAGCAGTCCCTTGACCACCTGCCCCACAGCCACTAGAGTCACTCAGTAACCAGTCAGCAAGATGTAATGCCCTTGGTCATGTTTGCTCGTCAAGGTGTCAGTGGTGAAATGCACCCTGGCAGACATAGGGAACAGGTGATGTCTGTGGCAGGCTGATGTAGAGCAGGATTAATTTTCTTAGAGAATTAATGGTGACTGAATACTGGGGGATTGCGACGGCCTTCAGCTTTCAGAAACCTTCTGTATGCACCAGGTGGAAAGTCAGCATTTCCGTGGCCAACAGATTGGAGATAGTTGACTTCAAGCTCTTAGCTTTGACATGTGTTGCATACATTTTTTACGTGACCACAGCTGCAGGACCGAGGGTTGGCTGCTGTGCTGGGAGAGGGTGGAGTAGGGTGAACAGGACAAACTGTTGAACTGTAAGTGAGGTGCAGGTGGACATGTTATGGTGGGTTAAGAAAGATGTGTTGTGCAAGGTGACACAAAAACAGCAGACATGTCCTCTTCCGTAACAGCCAATGGGCTCTCACTCACCCCGACTTTAGGGGGTAAACAAGTGGAGTTTCTGTGGCCGGAGACCTGTGTGAAAAGACTTGGCATATTGATGGAGGAGAAAGAAGCAGCAGATGTGGTTGATGGGACGGCCGGTGGTTGACGAGTCCTGCTAGTATGCATTTTAGTGCAGTGAGATTCCCAGACTAAGGCATGTTGAATGCGCATGTGCTGGTTCATGTATGTAGTTCTCAAATTATTGCAATTTTTGCCTCTACTGAGCTTTTTTTCTGCAAATTTAGCAGATAATGTGAGTTGGGTGATCCATTGCTTTCTCAAAATAAGGCACAGGCTAGGCAATTCTTAGGCTTAATTAGGCCTAAAGATTTTAAAGAGGAAATGGGGCCTTCTGATTTCTTTCTGCAACACAGTTTTATCCCAAACAATTTGGACTAGCAAATAGGGCCTCCTGGCTGAACCCCAATTTTAAGCCTACCAATTTTTAAGAGCAAATGGGGCCTCCTGATTCCTTATTGCAACACAGTTTTATCACAAACTATTTGGATTATCAAACAGGGCCTCCTGGTTGAACTTCAATATTAGGCCTAATGACTTTAATGAGCAAATGGAGCCTCCTGATTCCTCACTGCAACACAGTTTTATCCCAAAAGATTTAGATTAGCAAATAGGGCTTCTGGCTGAACCCCAATATTAGGACTAACGATTTTTAAGAACAAATGGGGCCTCTTAATTCCTTTGTGCAACATAGTTTTATACAAACAATTTGGATTAGTAAATAGGGCCTCATGGCTGAACACCTATATGGTGCCATTTTTTTAAACAAATTTTGAAAAAAATTATACCACTTAAATAAAGAAGAACATATACATGTTTGGTGTCTGTGAACTCGTAATGAGGTGGAGAATCGTAATGGCTTAGTTTTAGTATTTAGTGAACATGGTAAAAAAAAACAACTGTGGAATTGCACTTTTTTGCACACTTGGAATTTTGTCCCATTTTTCAGTACACGATTTGTTAAAACCAATGGTGTTGTTCAAAAGTAAGACTTGTCCCTCAAAAAAACAAGCCCTTACATGGCCATATTGACCGGAAAATAAAAAAGTTATGGCTCTGGGAAAAAGGGGAGCAAATAACAGAAATTCAAAAACTGAAATACCCCTGTCATTAAGGGGTTAAGAGACAATCAGTTGGAGAAGTATAGGCAAATAACCATATTGGATTACCGAAATCTTTGCAATGGTGAACTTAAGTAAAATATGTCATAAAATGAAGGGATGATGATAAATATTCCCTTAAACAGACTTTAGAACAGAGACCCATAGTAGGCAAATACCTGTTACAGCATTATGATTTGATGTGTACATGTATTCTGATAAGTCTCTTACTATAGAAGATTGGATAATAGCAGATTTATTGAAGCTTTAATAAACGCCTCTTGAAGCTGAGCTCTAACACCGTAATGACAATTTACAGCAAAGGAACTTTTGCACATTTTCTTATGATTTTGACCCTCTGTTATTTATAGTCATGCACCCCGGTGTAAGCTTCATTAATGGACTGGATTCTGTACTAAAGGTTATGCCTTTTTTTATAAATTTGTGTCTATTTTTTGTAATCATTTCTATGGCATAAATTACTGAAGGGTAACAAGCGTGTAAATGGATGACTTGTATTTCATTTTCTAGGTGAAAATCAATTTTAGACCGCCAGTTTCTATTAAAAAGAAAACCATTTGACATTTAAATGTCATCTTGAAGTTAACAATGTGTTTGTACTGATATTAGAAAGTAACATTTTTTACACAGAATTGCTGGTAGTATTGGAGAAACCGTGTATTTCTACCCTTATGTTCCTTTTTATATATTTACCGGTGCCAGTTTCCAGATAATTTCAGACCGTCTCATTTCTGCTCCATAGAATGGCAAACAAATGTTATGCCAAGCTCATATAACAATGATTAGTAATACGAATTAAAGCGTAACTACACTCATGATAAAGTTGTTAAAACTTTTCAAATCACTTTATTAGGGCATTTGTCTTAATACTTGTAAAATAATGTGAATCAAAGTGTGTTTCAAGCCTATGGTATTCCTCAGTATATTTGCCCTTTTTAGCTGCATTGATATCAAAATGTTCTTATTTGAAGTACAGATGATGAAAGTAACACATATTACTGTCATGGATCAAAGAATCTCATGTGATCCTACTAAAGTATAACAGCATTAAAACCAATTTAAACTATTAAAAATAGTGGAAAATCTTAGGTAAAAATATAACATTTGTAACAAGTATAGCAGCAATTGCAATTTATACAGTAGTTATTATTTATGTGTAAAACTATTTTAGATAAATGATAGAATCCTTGCACTTATGTCTTGTAACTACATCACTATTACTTCCCATATCGATAAAGAAGGTAATATTTTATATTTCTCATCCTTTTTATGTACATGCTATTAAAAAATCCTCTTCTATCTCAAGAATAGAGGGATTTTTAATTTTATTCCTTGCTGTCTGGGTTAGCGGCCAATGCTGCTGGTCTCCTAAGCAGGTGTTGGGGGTCGAGTTCCCACCTCTGCACAGGGGGAATCTCGGGTCATCTCTGCTGCGGTCTCCCATTCTTCTTCTGCTGCAGTGGAGCCTGCTCAGCCTAGATGTTGGTCCCAGCGTCTTGCTCAGTCTCACTCTGTGCAAAGGGTTACTGCTGTTTTTCCAGCTTGTGCCATTGAGGCCAATGCTGGGCAGCGGCAAGCAGACGCTTTTGGGACTCAGTCCTGCTTTTCCTCTTCTGAGCATGCCCAGGGCAAGATCTTCCATTGGAGATTGAGGGTCACATGCTCAGATACTGCAGCAGATTCCATTGGTCCTCCAGGAAGGTCCTGAAGGTGCTCAACTTCTGTGGCAGCCTCCCATTGGTCCTTCCGGGAAGGTCCTGTACATGATGCAGCTATAAAAGGTTCACATGACCGCATGGCCATGCACTAGTGTACATTTGTAATCGTGTGTGTGTTGATGAGTGCAAGTCGTTCCTTAAAAACAACATCCCTTGTGTATGACTGTTCACGTAAGGTGTATGGCTGCTTTCTAGCGCCCGGCTGAACTCACAGTGTTAACACATGAAACAGCGTCTACTGCTGTGACCGCCAGTATGGCACCACGTGCCATTAGAGCACTTCTTTAGCCCAAGTCTGGGTGGTTAGTGGCGTCCGCCAGTACGGCACAGCTCGCACTCTCGTGCTCAAAATTATTATTTCAGTTTACCTCTTACACCCAGTAGCGGTGCCGAGCGCAAGTAGTCTAAACGGACTCAAATCCTGAGTCTTGGGACTGAGTTCGGTGACTCCTTGCTTGCACTCTTTTGTGCAGTACCGCGGCCCTGTGACTTAACAGGGTTCGCTTCTACCGCCATATAGCACTGCCATTTGCTAGCAGCAGGTTCTCACCTGCACGGTGGACCCCGGACTGTGAATGCACCTAATAACATCTTACTTTTTTTTTTTGCATTCCACCAGTCCTAACAGACCACTAGCGCCAGGGTCTGGCTAGTAAATGGTGGACAATCAGCGTCTACAGCGGTACATACAGCAGCTGGAGGGTAGATTGGCGGCTCTAGCGCGTACAACCTCAGCTGTGGATGTCACTGCAGTCACTGTTCAGGCTGCAAGTGTAGCTGCAGCCAGTTTGTCCGCTGCCACCCCTGCTCCGACTATTTCCCATCTCCCACTTCCAGACAAGTTTGCTGGTGACAGTAAGCTATGTCAAGGATTCGTGAGTCAGTGCTCCATACATCTTGAGCTCCTGGCTGCACATTTTCCTACGGAACGGGCGAAAGTGGGATTTATTTTATCTCTTTTGTCGGGCAGGGCGTTGGAGTGGGCAACGCTGCTTTGGGAGCGTGATGATCATGTGGTGCAGAGTGCTCCTCTCTTCTTGGACGCTCTGAGGCAGGTCTTTTTGGGACCCCGTGTCACCCACAACACCGCCCTCCAATTGTTGGCAATAACTCAGGGTTCGTCCATTGTCAGCCAGTTTGCCATCCAATTCCGGACTCTAGCCTCTGAGCTAGAATGGCCAGATAAAGTCCTTATTCCGGTGTTCTGGAGAGGACTGGCAGACCATGTGAAGGATACCTTGGCCACCAGGGAGATTCCCGCAACACTGGAGGAGCTCATTTCTATATCTTCCCGCATCGACCTCCGTTTTAATGAGCGGAGGTTAGAGTGGAGCCAGTGTAGGCAGAGGTTTCGGCTGGCTCCCACCTTCGCCAGACCTCTAGAATCTCCTGTTCTGGCGTTCCGACTCCCATGAGGCCATGGAGGTTTCTCGAGCGGGACTTAAGTCTCAGACCGCTCGAGTACCCGTGGTTTGTAGAAATTGCTAACAACAAGGACATTATGTAAATAAATGTCCACAGCGGTCGGGTAAATGATCGCGTCTAGTAACCATTGGAGGAGGTTCACTAGACACAGCGGCGTTTTCCTCCAAACTGTCCTTCAAAGGGACAATCATGTTTGGCTCATCCTCTCTAACAGTCGAGCTTTGTGTGGATTCTGGAGCAGGGGGAAATTTCATGTCCTCTGCTTTTGCTCTGCGCCACGCTAAACCTCTGGTGATGCTCGCCAAACCGGTAACTGTTAGAGTAGTGAATGGGTCAACACTTCCATTACAAATCACACACCAGACAGTCCCTTTCAAGTTGTCCATGTCCCCTTCCCACCAGGAGATTATTTCCCTTCTTGTCCTTCCCGAGGGAATGGATGAGATTCTGCTGGGAATACCCTGGCTCCGTTTCCACTCCCCACATATTGAGTGGACATCTGGGAGGATATTGGGTTGGAGTGAGTCTTGTAAGGGCAGATGTGTGAGAGAGTGTGTACAGGTTTCCACTACTGAGATACCCGCAGATCTTTCTTCCCTTCCCAAGTGCTATTGGAGCTATGCAGACGTCTTCTCCAAAAAGGCTGCAGAGACCCTTCCGCCTCACCGCCCCTATGACTGTCCTATTGATCTCATGCCTGGAGCTGAACCTCCTCGGGGACGGGTCTATCCCCATTCTCTCCCTGAGACGGAGACTATGTCTCAATACATCCAGTAGAATTTGGCAAGAGGGTTCATTAGGAAGTCAGTGTCACCTGCTGGGGCAGGGTTCTTCTTCGTGCAGAAGAAGAATGGAGAGTTATGTCCATGCATCGATTACAGTGGTCTAAATGCCATCACCGTTAAGAATAAGTACCTGTTGCCCCTGATTTCTGAGCTCTTTGACAGGCTAAGGGGAGCAAGGGTATTCACCAAATTAGATCTGCGGGGTGCTTATAACCTGATTCGCATCCGTGAGGGGGACGAATGGAAGACGGCTTTTAATACCAGGGATGGGCAATATGAGTATCTGGTGATGTCCTTCGGGCTCTGTAATGCCCTAGCCGTTTTCCAAGACTTTGTCAATGATATCTTCCAGGATATGCTCTCCACCTCGGTGGTAGTCTATGTGGATGACATTCTCATCTTTTCTCCAGATATTGACTCCCACCAGAGAGATGTTGGCAGAGTCTTCGACCTCTTACGGGCAAATTCCCTCTATGCAAAGTTGGAGAAGTGCGTGTTTGAGCAGGAGTCTTTACCTTTCCTGGGCTATATCATCTCCGCCCAGGGATTGGCTATGGATCCTGCCAAACTACAGGCTGTGATGGACTGGCAAGAACCCCATTCTCTTAAAGCGGTGCAGCGCTTTATGGGTTTCATAAATTACTATCGCCAGTTCATTCCCCACTTCTCAACTTTGGTAGCTCCCTTGGTAGCCCTCACCAAGAAGGGAGCAAATCCCAAATTGTGGTCTGAAGATGTCTCCAAGGCCTTCACTTCTATTAAGTCTCATCTTGCTAGCGCTCCTATCCTACATCGTCTCAATGTTGATAAGCCATTCATAATGGAGGTGGATGCTTCATCCGTTGGTGCTGGAGCAGTCCTCTTCCAAAAGGATGCTCAAGGTCGGAAACATCCTTGCTTCTTCTTCTTCACACCAGTGGAGAGGAATTATTCCATCGGGGATAGGGAGTTGCTAGCAATGAAGTTGGCCTTTTCGGAGTGGAGACATCTTTTGGAGGGAGCTCGCTTTCCCTTCCAAGTCTTCACGGACCACAAAAATTTGGTTTATATACGAACAGCCCAGCAGCTAAATTCTCATCAGGCCAGATGGTCCTTTCTCTTCTCCCGGTTCCACTTCACTCTCCATTATCTCGCTGGGGAGAAGAACATGCGTGCTGATGCCCTCTCTCGCTCTGTTGTGTCATCTGAGGAGGAGGAAGGGGAGCCTCGGCTTATTGTCCCTTCTGAGAGCCCGAGAACCGTAACTCCGGTTTCACTAAAGTCTGTGCCCCCAGGCAAGACTTTTGTACCCATTAATTTGCGACCGGAGGTTCTCTCTTGGGCTCATTCATCCAGAGTGGATGGACACTTTGGGACAAAGAGGACATCTGAGCTGCTGGTGAGAATGTATTGGTGGCCACATATGGTCCGTGACGTCGGAGACTATATTCGGGCGTGTGTCAAACCAGGGATTCAAGCTTCAGGAGGCTAATTTGCATATTCCAGGTGCCTTCTGGGAGAAGCGAAGTCTCCCTAAGCTAGAAGATCGTTGGGTACAGCCGGGACCAGCTGCTTCGAAAGCATCACCAAACCAGGGATTCAAGCTTCAGGAGGCTAATTTGCATATTCCAGGTGCCTTCTGGGAGAAGCGAAGTCTCCCTAAGCTAGAAGATCGTTGGGTACAGCCGGGACCAGCTGCTTCGAAAGCATCACCAAACCAGGGATTCAAGCTTCAGGAGGCTAATTTGCATATTCCAGGTGCCTTCTGGGAGAAGCGAAGTCTCCCTAAGCTAGAAGATCGTTGGGTACAGCCGGGACCAGCTGCTTCGAAAGCATCACCAAACCAGGGATTCAAGCTTCAGGAGGCTAATTTGCATATTCCAGGTGCCTTCTGGGAGAAGCGAAGTCTCCCTAAGCTAGAAGATCGTTGGGTACAGCCGGGACCAGCTGCTTCGAAAGCATCACCAAACCAGGGATTCAAGCTTCAGGAGGCTAATTTGCATATTCCAGGTGCCTTCTGGGAGAAGCGAAGTCTCCCTAAGCTAGAAGATCGTTGGGTACAGCCGGGACCAGCTGTTTCGAAAGCATCACCAAACCGCGCGCCGTACGGCGCGCAAATTTTTGCCTGTAGGACATTATTGCAAGAGAGCTTGGCTGAGTAGATTACACAAGAAGGAAAACACACAGCAAGTCAGCAGGATCTAGGAGCAACATGGCAGATGTGACAACCTACATGGTGAGCTGCAGCATGTGCTACATGTTCACAGATCGACCAGAAGAAGAATCCAATTTCACCTGGCAGAAGTGTAGACTAGTGGCCCTTTTAGAAGAAAAGGTGCGGGGTCTGGAAGAAAGAATAGCAACTTTGAAACTCATCAAAGAGAATGAAGACTTTCTAGACAGAACAGAAGCATCTCTACTGGTCACAGAAGGTGCAAAAAGTGTCAGAGAACCTCCAAAAGCAGATGAGTGGAAGCATGTGACCAAAAGAAGCAAGAAGACCATGGAGAAATCACCAACCACACAACTGAAGAACCGATATCAAATCTTTGTAGAGGATGAAGATGGCACACCTAAGAATGAAGCAATACCAGCAAGCAAAAAAGAAAAGGGCACACAGCAACAAGTGACAGCAAAAAGTACAGCCAAGAAGCAACGAAGAGTGGTGGTGGTGGGAGACTCACTACTGAGAGGCACAGAAGCAGCCATCTGCAGACCGGACATAACTGCAAGAGAAGTATGCTGCCTTCCAGGTGCGATGATCAAGGATGTGACCGATAGGATACCAAAGCTCTTCAGCTCCAAGGACGTCCACCCATTTCTTCTGATACATGTTGGCACCAATGACACGGCAAGGAAGGACCTACCGACAATCTGCAAGGACTTTGAAGAGTTGGGGAAGAAAGTAAAGGAACTGGATGCACAGGTAGTTTTTTCTTCTATCCTTCCAGTAGACGGGCATGGCACCAGGAGATGGAACAGGATCCTTGATGCAAACAACTGGCTAAGACGATGGTGCAGACAACAAGGATTTGGATTCCTGGACCACGGTGTGAATTACTGGTATGATGGACTCCTCGCCAGAGACGGACTACACCTCAACAAACCTGGGAAACACACATTCGCCAGAAGACTCGCTACACTCATCAGGAGGGCGTTAAACTAGAAGAAGAGGGGACGGGAAGAAAAACATTAGACTCGAACAAAGACGACCCAGGAAAACATACTCAGAAGGGAGGTAAGAACATTTCTAAAACAATCCACAGTGAGGAGATTGGAACAAAACAAAATCCTCTGAACTGCATGCTCGCAAACGCCAGAAGCCTGACAAACAAGATGGAAGAACTAGAAGCAGAAATATCTACAGTTAACTTTGACATAGTGGGAATAACCGAGACATGGTTAGATGAAAGCTATGACTGGGCAGTTAACTTACAGGGTTACAGTCTGTTTAGAAAGGATCGTAAAAATCGGAGAGGAGGAGGGGTTTGTCTCTATGTAAAGTCTTGTCTAAAGTCCACTTTAAGGGAGGATATTAGCGAAGGGAATGAGGATGTCGAGTCCATATGGGTTGAAATTCATGGAGGGAAAAATGGTAACAAAATTCTCATTGGGGTCTGTTACAAACCCCCAAATATAACAGAAAGCATGGAAAGTCTACTTCTAAAGCAGATAGATGAAGCTGCAACCCATAATGAGGTCCTGGTTATGGGGGACTTTAACTACCCGGATATTAACTGGGAAACAGAAACCTGTGAAACCCATAAAGGCAACAGGTTTCTGCTAATAACCAAGAAAAATTATCTTTCACAATTGGTGCAGAATCCAACCAGAGGAGCAGCACTTTTAGACCTAATACTATCTAATAGACCTGACAGAATAACAAATCTGCAGGTGGTTGGGCATTTAGGAAATAGCGACCACAATATTGTGCAGTTTCACCTGTCTTTCACTAGGGGGACTTGTCAGGGAGTCACAAAAACATTGAACTTTAGGAAGGCAAAGTTTGAACAGCTTAGAGATGCCCTTAATCTGGTAGACTGGGACAATATCCTCAGAAATGAGAATACAGATAATAAATGGGAAATGTTTAAGAACATCCTAAATAGGCAGTGTAAGCGGTTTATACCTTGTGGGAATAAAAGGACTAGAAATAGGAAAAACCCAATGTGGCTAAACAAAGAAGTAAGACAGGCAATTAACAGTAAAAAGAAAGCATTTGCACTACTAAAGCAGGATGGCACCATTGAAGCTCTAAAAAACTATAGGGAGAAAAATACTTTATCTAAAAAACTAATTAAAGCTGCCAAAAAGGAAACAGAGAAGCACATTGCTAAGGAGAGTAAAACTAATCCCAAACTGTTCTTCAACTATATCAATAGTAAAAGAATAAAAACTGAAAATGTAGGCCCCTTAAAAAATAGTGAGGAAAGAATGGTTGTAGATGACGAGGAAAAAGCTAACATATTAAACACCTTCTTCTCCACGGTATTCACGGTGGAAAATGAAATGCTAGGTGAAATCCCAAGAAACAATGAAAACCCTATATTAAGGGTCACCAATCTAACCCAAGAAGAGGTGCGAAACCGGCTAAATAAGATTAAAATAGATAAATCTCCGGGTCCGGATGGCATACACCCACGAGTACTAAGAGAACTAAGTAATGTAATAGATAAACCATTATTTCTTATTTTTAGTGACTCTATAGCGACAGGGTCTGTTCCGCAGGACTGGCGCATAGCAAATGTGGTGCCAATATTCAAAAAGGGCTCTAAAAGTGAACCTGGAAATTATAGGCCAGTAAGTCTAACCTCTATTGTTGGTAAAATATTTGAAGGGTTTCTGAGGGATGTTATTCTGGATTATCTCAATGAGAATAACTGTTTAACTCCATATCAGCATGGGTTTATGAGAAATCGCTCCTGTCAAACCAATCTAATCAGTTTTTATGAAGAGGTAAGCTATAGGCTGGACCACGGTGAGTCATTGGACGTGGTATATCTCGATTTTTCCAAAGCGTTTGATACCGTGCCGCACAAGAGGTTGGTACACAAAATGAGAATGCTTGGTCTGGGGGAAAATGTGTGTAAATGGGTTAGTAACTGGCTGTGATAGAAAGCAGAGGGTGGTTATAAATGGTATAGTCTCTAACTGGGTCGCTGTGACCAGTGGGGTACCGCAGGGGTCAGTATTGGGACCTGTTCTCTTCAACATATTCATTAATGATCTGGTAGAAGGTTTACACAGTAAAATATCGATATTTGCAGATGATACAAAACTATGTAAAGCAGTTAATACAAGAGAAGATAGTATTCTGCTACAGATGGATCTGGATAAATTGGAAACTTGGGCTGAAAGGTGGCAGATGAGGTTTAACAATGATAAATGTAAGGTTATACACATGGGAAGAAGGAATCAATATCACCATTACACACTGAACGGGAAACCACTGGGTAAATCTGACAGGGAGAAGGACTTGGGGATCCTAGTTAATGATAAACTTACCTGGAGCAGCCAGTGCCAGGCAGCAGCTGCCAAGGCAAACAGGATCATGGGGTGCATTAAAAGAGGTCTGGATACACATGATGAGAGCATTATACTGCCTCTGTACAAATCCCTAGTTAGACCGCACATGGAGTACTGTGTCCAGTTTTGGGCACCGGTGCTCAGGAAGGATATAATGGAACTAGAGAGAGTACAAAGGAGGGCAACAAAATTAATAAAGGGGATGGGAGAACTACAATACCCAGATAGATTAGCGAAATTAGGATTATTTAGTCTAGAAAAAAGACGACTGAGGGGCGATCTAATAACCATGTATAAGTATATAAGGGGACAATACAAATATCTCGCTGAGGATCTGTTTATACCAAGGAAGGTGACGGGCACAAGGGGGCATTCTTTGCGTCTGGAGGAGAGAAGGTTTTTCCACCAACATAGAAGAGGATTCTTTACTGTTAGGGCAGTGAGAATCTGGAATTGCTTGCCTGAGGAGGTGGTGATGGCGAACTCAGTCGAGGGGTTCAAGAGAGGCCTGGATGTCTTCCTGGAGCAGAACAATATTGTATCATACAATTATTAGGTTCTGTAGAAGGACGTAGATCTGGGTATTTATTATAATGGAATATAGGCTGAACTGGATGGACAAATGTCTTTTTTCGGCCTTACTAACTATGTTACTATGTTACTATGTTACTATGTCTCCTGTGCCAAAAATAAGTCTTCTCAACAACAGCCAGCTGGGTTATTATATCCCCTGCCGGTGGCAGACAGGCCCTGGGAGATGGTCGGGATGGACTTTGTGGTGGGTTTGCCAAAGTCTTGTGGCTGTATCATCATTTGGGTTATCAACGGTCAGTTTTCTAAAATGGTGCACTTGGTGCCGCTTCCACGGCTAACTTCTGCACGGGCCTTGGCAGCGTTGTTTATTAAACACATCTTCCGCCTACACGGTATGCCGGACAAAATTGTCAGTGACCGGGGTCCCCAGTTTGCGTCTCGGTTCTGGAGAGAGCTTTGTCATCTTCTCAGCATTGAGTTAAATCTCTCTTCTGCATATCATCCCGAGACGAATGGGTTGGTAGAGAGGGCAAACCAGACCTTGGTCACATATCTGTGACATTTTGTCTCAGCCAGGCAGGATGACTGGGCATCTTTGCTATCGTGGGCGGAGTTTGCGCTGAACCATGCTGTAGCTGACTCCACTGGACAGACTCCATTCCTCCTTAACTATGGTCAGCATCCGCGGGTACCTGTGCCTATGCCCGTGTCTTCCGCCGATTCCAGGGTGGCAGACTGGGCTGTGGAGGCACCGGACATTTGGGACCGCACTCAGGAAGCCATTCGGGCCTCCAAGGGGCGAATGAGGTCCTCCGCCAATGCACATTGGTGCCCCGATCCGACCTTTGCTCTTGGCGATTTAGTGTGGCTCTCCGCCCGTAACATCAGGCTGCGAGTTGAGTACACTAAGTTTGCACCTCGCTACTTGGGCCCTTTCAAGGTCCTCGAACAGGTTAACCCTGTGGTCTACCATTTAGCCCTTCCGCCACGCCTGGGTATCACCGACACCTTTCATGTGTCCCTCTTGAAGCCTGTATACATGTCCCGGTTTTCTGAGTCATCTGTCGGGACATCGGGTTCGTCTATGGACAATTACGAGGTGAATGCTATTTTGGGGTGCAAGCTGGTTCGTGGCAAAAAATTTTATTTGGTGGACTGGAAGGGTTGTGGTCCTGAGGACAGGTCCTGGGAGCCTGTTGAGCATATTTGGGCTCTGCAGCTCATTGCTGCCTTCGAGCGTAGCAAGGTCCTAGGGGGCAGGTGATGTTAGGGGTCGAGTTCCTGTCTCTGCACAGGGGTAATCTCGGGCCACCTCCGCTGCAGTCTCCCATTCTTCTTCTGCAGCAGTGGAGCCTGCTCAGCGGAGATGTCGGTCCAAGCGTCTTGCTCAGTCTCACTCTGTGCAAAGGGTTACTGCTGTTTTTCCAGCTTGTGCCATTGAGGCCAATGCTGGGCAGCAGTAAGCAGACGCTTTTGGGACTAAGTCCTGCTTTTCCTCTTTTGAGCATGCCCAGGGCAAGATCTCCCATTGAAGATCGAGGGTCACATGCTCAGATACTGCAGCAGATTCCATTGGTCCTCCAGAAAGGTCCTGAAGGTGCTCAACTTCTGTGGCAGCCTCCCATTGGTCCTTCTGGGAAGGTCCTGTACATGATGCAGCTATAAAAGTTTTGCATGACCACACGGCCATGCGCTAGTGTACATTTGTAATCGTGTGTGTGTTGATGAGTGCAAGTCTTTCCTTAAAAAAAACCATCCCTTGTGTATGATGTTCGCGTAAGGTGTATGGCTGCTATCTAGCGCCCGGCTGAACTCACAGCGTTAACACACAAAACAGCGTCTACTGCTGTGACTGCCAGTATGGCGCCATGCGCCATTAGAGCACTGCTTTAGCCCAAGTCTGGGTGGTTAGTGGCATCCGCCAGTACAGCACAGCTCGCACTCTCGTGCTCAAAATTATTTCAGTTTACCTTTTACACCCAGTAGCGGTGCCGAGCGCAAGTAGTCTAGACGGACTCAAATCCCGAGTCTTGGGACTGAGTTCGGTGACTCCTTGCTTGCGCTCTTTTGTGTGGTACCGCGGCCCTGTGACTTAACAGGGTTCGCTTCTACCGCCATATAGCGCTGCCATTTGCTAGCAGCAGGTTCTCACCTGCACAGTGGACCCCGGACTGCGAACGCACCTAATAACATCTTACTTTTTACTCGGTGCGTTCCCCCAGTCCTAACAGCAAGAAGTACAGTCTTTACAAGCTCTTTGCAATAAAGCTTGCAAGCTCTGCTGTGAAGCTGGCCAGATTTCTAGATCTGACCAGTTTTAGTGCCCCTTATCTTTTCTAATGCTGCAATGGCAAAGCAGCATCTGGCTCACAAAATAGAAGATTCACAGTTCTCAACAGCGGTGCAACTAAACAGCTGTCCCAAACTGGCAATCAATGAAAAAAGAAGGCTAATCAGAAAACAAAGGCTAAGAGAAGACTTAATAGCTGTCTACAAATATCTGAAGGGCTGTCACAGTGTAGAGGGATCATCCTTATTCTCATTTGCACATGGAAACAAGAGAAGCAATGGAATGAAAGGGGGAAGATAAAGTATAGATATTAGAAAAAACTTTTTGACAATCAGGGTGATCAATGAGTGGAACAGGCTGACAAGAGAGGTGGTGAGTTCTTCTTCAATGGAAGCCTTCAAACAGAGGCTGGACAGACAACTCAATGATTATATGAATTAAGGGTACTCTAATTCATATAATCAGTGCATTCCTTTTGAACAACTTGAGACAATTCCCTTGAAGTGAACCTGTCTTCATGATTTTGTTAAGTAAACTACAGGCATTGTCAGATTGGCGCTGTTACACTGACTAAAATGATGCCTGGGTTAAGCAAGCAATAGATGCTAACTGCGCATGTATCAATACATGGAGCTGCACTCTCCGCTCTGGAGTGCCGGCGCCAGAGCTGGGTTTTCACCTGCGAGACTCGACCGTATCTCGCGTATGTGTGATCCCGGCCTTGCATTAAGTTTCAACTCACATGTAGTAGGATCAGTGACCAAACAGAAGCAGCTGGTATTGGACATTACACACTATATGAAGTACTTTTCTATTAGTCACCTGGCTGTTGCAGTCAACCACTGGCCTCGGGGGTGGGGCACTGTATACAACATATGAATGCTAAGGCCAGTAACTGGCTGCGCCAGTCAGGTGACTAATCTATCATCACTGTCAAGACTGGCAGAGACCACTGGAGCAATGGAGAATTCAATGATAATTGATATATCTTTATTTGATAAAATTTCTGACCTTTGAGACAATTTTCAAAAATCTCAGAAACTCCTTTAAATGTAATATTTTTAATGAAAAAGAAAAATAAATCTCCAGCATGGATCTTCTAAAAAGTCAATTTATTGGAAACACTTTAAAATGCAAACATTTGCAAAAAAGAGATGGGGGATGATGCCATGACTAAGACCTGATGGTCGAAACGCGTCGGCGTTGACCACCTGGGACCCCCATCTCTTTTTTGCAAATGTTTGCAATTTAAAGTGTTTCCAATAAATTGACTTTTTAGAAGATCCATGCTGGAGATTATTTTTTCTTTTTCATTGCTGGCTCTGGACTACGCCCTTGACCAAGGCGGCTCCGTGCATGGACATCATTGCACTGTTGAGGGATTGGTGAGCTGACATATTTTCTTCCCATTTTTTCCTTTTTCCCTATTTTAATATTTTTAATGTTGTATTTACATTTCTGTTTGTCTGTTCCATTTAAAGGAATTCATGTGCAAAAACTGATGCAAATGGTAGCAGAGAGGCCCCGTTGATTATATTTTATGTGACCTGTCTTGAATTCTGTAATGGGGAGCACGGTTCATAGTCACCTGGCATCTTTAAAAAGAGACACCACAAACAAGCTTGGCTCTAGCCACTCCATTCCTCAGATCCCAAGGGTTGCCCTGGGCTTCTCCTTTGAACCCATAAACAGTGATGTGGTCTTACACAGGGACCTCTGGGCTGGCGCCACAGGGATCTGAAGCTGTTTGGTGGTGCAGGTTCGCAAGAATGGTCAAGTAGCTTGGTCGAAACTAAGAAGACACACAAGATACAACAACGGGCAACAGAATGGTCAGTAGGCTGGGAGCTTCACACACCAATATTGGCAGCCTAGAAGGCACAGATTGGAAGGTAGTGAGTGAATGGACTGAGCTTGCACTGCCCAGAGCTTTTGGTCTTCACATCTCCCCAATCACAACCACCACTAACACAATGATTATGGTGGAGCCTGGTCACAGGAACAGCGCCCGGAGGAGATGTGACTGTTTTTGTTTTAATTTTAGTGTTGAGAATGAGAACAGGAGAAAAAGTTCTGCATGTTGCATCTTTTCTTCTATGCATATAGCAGTATTGCTAATAGAAAGCATGATTGTCGTAGGGCCCTTCAGACTGGCTCTGTAAAGAGGGACACGTGTGTTTTTTTGCTCTGTCCCTGCGACCACTCGACGCCTTCATTTGGTAAAACCTGGCATGTTGAGACCCCTTGCGGGGTTGCTGCACGTTTGATGCTGCACACTTAAACCCGCAGCGACCAGCTGTTACAGTACAGTAGATGGTGTATGTAGAAATCCCATGCCCACCAGGCCTCCACAGCCTTCTGCGGATCACCGCAGTCCAATTTCTTCAGCCCTAAATAATAGAGAAGATGGAGAAATTTTTAACTCCATCTTCTCCTCATCCGAGGATGTCAGAGTACATTGTAATCACACTTTGATCAGAGTGTCATTTGCGTACTCAGCCTGGGTCTCTCAGTTGACAGAATCTTGGGTCGTCTGCACCTGGCCTTGCCCTATGTGTGGTCTGAGTGCCATCCTTGGAAAAGGAAAACTGACAGCACTCGGATTATTAATGTTATTCTATAGGGCTCTTCAGATGACTGTTTTTTCACACAAACTATAGATCGGCATGAAGAAAATCTCTGTGTGTACTATTCTCTTACATATTTCAGATGAGACTCAGCTTTTCAAGTGTTTGGGTGACCCCCCAAAATTTCTTCTTACATGGAACAACCGGATACATTGCCATTATTAGCACAGGAAACTTTATTTGGTCTTGTAAGTTTTAATAACTGCTGATGTATAAAAATGGATAACAAACAGAGGAGAAAAAATGCTTATTTTTTTCTGAATGAAAATCGGACAATTTTTTATACGCTGGTCTGAACTTAGTTTTAGGGCAGTCCCACACGTCCAGATAATTCCGGTACCGAAAAAAATCGGTACCGGAATTATCCGTGTCCATATGCCCGTGCGTTTCTGTGGCACATCAGTGTGGCACACGAGCGGCACACGTGTGCCACCCGTGTGCCCACTGGGTACCGCACGCACCGTGCAGGAGACAGTGCTAAAGTTTAGCGCTGTCCCCTGCATCGTGCTGAAGCCGCCATTCAAATCTTCTGTGCAGCAGCGTTTGCTGTAGAGAAGATATGAATATTCCTTTTTTTTTTGGTTTCTCATGTTTAACATAAAAATTAGGGTTGAGCGAAACGGGTCGAGATTTTTCAAAAGTCGCCGACTTTTGGCAAGGTCGGGTTTCATGAAACCCGACCCGACCCCAGTGTGGGGTCGGCCATGAAGTCGGCGATCTTTTGAATCTGGAATCGGAATTCCGATACCGATTCCCGATATGTTTAAGATATCGGGAATTGGTATCGGAATTCAGATTAAAGTGTAAAATAAAGAATTAAAATAAAAAATATCGCAATACTTACCCTCTGACGCGTCCTGGTACTAACCGGCAGTCTTCCTTCCTTAGAATCAGCCTTCCAGGACCTGGCGGTGACGTCGCGGTGACGTCGCGGCTTGTGATTGGCCGCGCGGCCGCCCATGTGACCGCTCGCGCGACCAATCAGAAGCCGTGACGTCACCGAAGGTCCTTCAAGCGCTGATTCTTAGGAAGGAAGGCTATCGGAAGGAAGCAGGGCGCTTCCGAGGGTGAGTATATTCCTATTAGGTAAAATATGGATCGCAGGGCCTGAAGGAGAGTTTCCGCTCCTTCAGACCCTGGGAACCATGGAAACCCAATGCACTGCATTGGGTTTCGAGTTTCGGACGACCCCGACCCCGACTTTTTTATAGGATCGGCCGATTTCACTCGACCCGACTTTTGAAAAAGTCGGGTTTCGTGAAACCCGACCCGATCCTATAAAAGTAAAGGTCGCTCATCCCTAATAAAGATCCATGTCCCCACCCCCCTCCCATCCCCTGTGCGCCCGCCCGCTGTTCTTAAAATACTCACCCGGCTCCCTCGCTGGCTGGCGCTGCTTCCTGTCCTGGTCGCACCTTCTCCTGTATGAGCGGTCACGTGGGGCCGCTCATTTACAGTAATGAATATGCGGCTCCGCCCCTATGGGAGGTGGAGCAGCATATTCATGACTGTAATCGGCAGCCCCACGTGACCGCTCATACAGTAGAAGGTGCGGCCAGGACAGGAAGCAGCGCCAGCCAGCGAGGGAGCCGGGTGACTATTTTAAGAACAGCGGGCGGGCGCACAGGGGGTGAGAGGGGGGTGGGGACATGGATCTTTATGTTAAACATGAGAAACAAAAAAAAAAAAAGGAATATTCATATCTTCTCTACAGCAAACGCTGCTGCACAGAAGATATGAATGGCGGCTTCAGCACCAGTGGGGGGGACAGCGCTCACTGTAGCGCTGTCTCCTGCACGGCACACGGACTGCACACGGACAACGTCCGTGTGCGGTACGTGTTTTACACGGACCCATTGACTTTAATGGGTCCGTGTAATCCGTGCGCTCCCACGAACACTGACACGTCTCCGTGTTTGGCACACGGAGACACGGTCCGCAAAAAATCAATGACATCTGCACAGATGCATTGATTTCAATTTGTCTATGTGTGTCAATGGCTCCGGTACGTGAGGAAACTGTCACCTCACGTACCGGAGCCACTGACGTGTGAAACCGGCCTTATGGATGAGATTTTCAGCAGAGATTGGTCAGTGTTCAGACTTTACCATCAGTGTTTCAGTAAATGTAAGCTCCCCGTTTGCAAAAAAAGAACTTATGGAGGTTCAGCCAGTGAAAGCCACACGCAGCACACCTGCTGTAGACTTCAATGCAAGTTGTGCTTGACTGAGACTTAACTGCAACTTATTTACAGCAACATCAGAGCTCTAAAATAGGTGACAGTGAGTTCCAGACAATGCTGCAACAATGTTTTTGTCGCACCACAGGTCTCCATGAAGCCCCATTGTTAGGGGAGATGCAAACAGACATACCTTCATCAGTGCTGACAATGCAAATGACATTCTATTTAAATTCTGATACAGGAAAGATATATATCTTGGTACCGTGTTAGTCAGTAAATAGAAAAATATTTAGAATTGAGAGTCCTCAGTGGTTGATATGGATCAACCCCACGTAAGGGCAATGGGGTACTCGGTACCGGGTCCTTCAGTTCCCTCAGCGAGGATGTCACGGTGGCCCGACCCGGACTGTGGCCTTATGAGGGGCGCCCAATAAAAGGCAGGGTTCGTAGATAACGTTAGTGTTCGTGACGCCACCTGTGGTATTCAGTCAGGGTGATCGACGCTGCTTAGGGGTCCGCTGGGGTGATGGAATGGCAGCTAGATGGTATACCTTCCCGCAGGTTAAGTATGTCCCCAGGGCTTCCCAAAAGTGTAGATGGTGATGGTGGATGGTGCAAGGCACGGTGAATAACGAGGACACAATGGTTGCAGTCTCTTTACCTTTACTGAGGCCTTCAGCATCCAAAGTCCAGAGTGCCGGATGACAGGGTAGGCAGGGTCCGGCCGGTCTGATGGCAATTCCAGAGTCCCCTTATCCAGGTGGAAATCAGTAGCCTTCCCCTTGCGCACTGTAACGTAGTAGGTCCCTACTTGCATTAGCTACCTGTTGTGAATTCTGTGGCCAAGCTCCCTCCTGTGGTCGTGAGTGGTACTGCGGCTGGTTCTGTCTATAAGCTTCCTTTGGTGGATGAGAGTGGTACTGCGGCTTCTGAGTTTCCTTCCTCAGGTGATGAGGTTAAGTCGTTAGGTGCTGCTCTATTTAACTCCACCTGGTGCTTTGATCCTGGCCTCCAGTCAATGTTCTAGTATTGGTCTTGCTTCCTCCTGGATCGTTCCTGTGGCCTTTCTATCCTGCATAAGCTAAGTTCTGCTTGTGTTATTTTTGTTTGCTATATTTTCTGTCCAGCTTGCTATATTGGTTTTTCTTGCTTGCTGGAAGCTCTGAGACGCAGAGGGAGCACCTCCGTACCGTTAGTCGGTGCGGAGGGTCTTTTTGCCCCTCTGCGTGGTTGTTTGTAGGGTTTTGTGTTGACCGCAAAGCTATCTTTCCTATCCTCGGTCTATTCAGTAAGTCGGGCCTCACTTTGCTAAATCTATTTCATCTCTGTGTTTGTATTTCATCTTTACTCACAGTCATTATATGTGGGGGGCTGCCTTTTCCTTTGGGGAATTTCTCTGAGGCAAGGTAGGCTTATTTTTCTATCTTCAGTGCTAGTTAGTTTCTCAGGCTGTGCCGAGTTGCATAGGGAGCGTTAGGCGCAATCCACGGCTACCTCTAGTGTGGTGTGATAGGATTAGGGATTGCGGTCAGCAGAGTTTCCACGTCTCAGAGCTCGTCCTATGCTTTTGGTAAATGTCAGGTCACTTTGTGTGCTCTGAACTTCAAGGTCCATTGTGGTTCTGAATTACCTGTTCATAACAGTACTGGAGGCCCAAAGTACTAATGCTTCTCAATAGAGGGAAAAGAGAAGTTCTGAGACCATTTTTTTTTCTTTGCACTGTGTTCTGTCTTTCTTTTCCCCTTTACATCAGGGTGGTTCAGAACACAGGTGTGGACATGGACATTCAGGGTCTGTCCTCTTTGATGGATAATCTCACTATAAGAGTACAGAGCATTCAAGATTTAGTGGTTCGGAATCCTGTGTTGGAGCCTAGAATTCATAATCCTGAGTTGTTTTCTGGAGATAGAGCTAAGTTTTTGAATTTTAAAAATAATTGTAAACTATTTCTGGCTTTGAAACCCCGCTCCTCTGGTGACCCAGTTCAACAAGTTAAAATCATTATTTCTTTATTACGTGGCGACCCTCAAGACTGGGCATTTTCCCTTGCGCCAGGAGATCCTGCATTATGTAATATTGATGCGTTTTTTCTGGCGCTCGGATTGCTGTACGATGAACCTAATTCAGTGGATCAGGCAGAGAAAAATTTACTGGCTCTGTGTCAGGGTCAGGATGAGATAGAGATTTATTGTCAGAAGTTTAGAAAGTGGTCCGTGCTCACTCAATGGAATGAATGTGCGCTGGCAGCTATTTTCAGAAAGGGTCTCTCTGAAGCCCTTAAGGATGTCATGGTGGGATTTCCTATGCCTGCTGGTCTGAATGAGTCTATGTCTTTGGCCATTCAGATCGGTCGACGCTTGCGTGAGCGTAAATCTGTGCACCATTTGGCGGTATTATCTGAGCATAAACCTGAGCCTATGCAGTGCGATAGGACTTTGACCAGAGCTGAAAGGCAAGAACACAGACGTCAGAATGGGCTGTGTTTCTACTGTGGTGATTCCACTCATGCTATCTCCGATTGTCCTAAGCGCACTAAGCGGTTCGCTAGGTCCGCCACCATTAGTACGGTACAGTCGAAATTTCTTTTGTCCGTTACTTTGATCTGCTCTTTGTCTTCCTATTCTGTCATGGCATTTGTGGATTCAGGCGCTGCCCTGAATTTGATGGACTTGGAGTTTGCTAGGCGCTGTGGGTTTGTCTTGGAGCCCTTGCAGTGTCTTATTCCATTGAGAGGAATTGATGCTACGCCTTTGGCCAAGAATAAGCCTCAGAATTGGACCCAGCTGACCATGTGCATGGCTCCTGCACACCAGGAGGATATTCGCTTTCTGGTGTTGCATAATCTGCATGATGTGGTCGTGTTGGGGTTGCCATGGCTACAAGTCCATAACCCAGTATTAGATTGGAAATCAATGTTTGTGTCCAGCTGGGGTTGTCAGGGGGTACATGGTGATGTTCCATTTCTGTCTATCTCATCATCCACCCCTTCTGAGGTCCCAGAGTTCTTGTCTGATTACCGGGATTTATTCGATGAGCCCAAGTCCAATGCCCTACCTCCGCATAGGGATTGTGATTGTGCTATCGATTTGATTCCTGGTAGTAAGTTTCCTAAGGGTTGACTGTTTAATTTATCTGTACCTGAGCACGCCGCTATGCGGAGTTACGTGAAGGAGTCTTTGGAGAAGGGTCATATTCGCCCGTCATCGTCGCCATTGGGAGCGGGGTTCTTTTTTGTGGCCAAGAAGGATGGTTCGCTGAGACCTTGTATTGATTACCGCCTTCTAAATAAAATTACGGTCAAATTTCAGTACCCCTTGCCGCTGCTGTCTGATTTGTTTGCTCGGATTAAGGGGGCTAGTTGGTTCACCAAGATAGATCTTCGTGGTGCGTATAATCTTGTGCGTATTAAACGGGGCGATGAATGGAAAACAGCATTTAATACGCCCGAAGGCCATTTTGAGTACCTGGTTATGCCATTCAGGCTTTCTAATGCTCCATCAGTGTTTCAGTCCTTTATGCATGACATCTTCCGAGAGTACCTGGATAAATTCCTGATTGTATACTTGGATGATATTTTGGTCTTCTCGGATGATTGGGAGTCTCATGTGAAGCAGGTCAGAATGGTGTTCTAGGTCCTGCGTGCTAATTCTTTGTTTGCGAAGGGGTCAAAGTGTCTCTTTGGTGTTCAGAAGGTTTCATTTTTGGGGTTCATTTTTTCTCATTCTACTATCGAGATGGACCCTGTTAAAGTTCAGGCCATTTTTGATTGGACTCAGCCAACATCCCTGAAGAGTCTGCAGAAGTTCCTGGGCTTTGATAATTTTTATCGTCGCTTCATCAATAATTTTTGTAGTATTGCTAAACCGTTGACTGATTTAACCAAGAAGGGTGCTGATGTGGTCAATTGGTCTTCTGCTGCTGTGGAAGCTTTTCAGGAGTTGAAGCGTCGTTTTTCTTCTGCCCCTGTGTTGTGCCAACCAGATGTTTCGCTTCCGTTCCAGGTCGAGTTTGATGCTTCTGAAATTGGAGCAGGGGCTGTTTTGTCGCAGAGAAGTTCTGATTGCTCGGCGATGAAACCATGCGCCTTCTTTTCCAGGAAATTTTCGCCTGCTGAGCGAAATTATGATGTTGGCAATCGAGAGTTGCTAGCCATGAAGTGGGCATTCGAGGAGTGGCGTCATTGGCTTGAAGGAGCTAAGCATCGCGTGGTGGTCTTGACTGATCACAAAAACTTGACTTATCTCGAATCTGCCAAACGGTTGAATCCTAGACAGGCTCGTTGGTCGCTGTTTTTCTCCCGTTTTGACTTTGTGGTTTCGTACCTTCCGGGCTCTAAAAATGTGAAGGTGGATGCCTTGTCTAGGAGTTTTGTGCCCGATTTTCCGGGTTTGCCTGAGCCGGCGGGTATTCTCAAAGAGGGGGTAATTTTGTCTGCCATCTCCCCTGATTTGCGGCGGGTGCTGCAAAAATTTCAGGCTAATAGACCTGACCGTTGCCCAGCGGAGAAACTGTTTGTCCCTGATAGGTGGACGAATAAAGTTATCTCTGAGGTTCACTGTTCGGTGTTGGCTGGTCATCCTGGAATCTTTGGTACCAGAGATTTGGTGGCTAGATCCTTTTGGTGGCCGTCTCTGTCGCGGGATGTGCGTTCTTTTGTGCAGTCCTGTGGGATTTGTGCTCGGGCTAAGCCCTGCTGTTCTCATGCCAGTGGGTTGCTTTTGCCCTTGCCGGTCCCGAAGAGGCCTTGGACACATATCTCTATGGATTTTATTTCGGATCTCCCCGTCTCTCAAAGAATGTCGGTCATTTGGGTGGTTTGTGATCGCTTCTCTAAGATGGTCCATTTGGTGCCCTTGTCTAAATTGCCTTCCTACTCTCATTTGGTGCCATTGTTTTTTCAGCATGTGGTTCGTTTACATGGCATTCCAGAGAACATCGTTTCTGACAGAGGTTCCCAGTTTGTTTCGAGGTTTTGGCGAGCCTTTTGTGCTAGGATGGGCATTGATTTGTCTTTTTCCTCGGCTTTCCATCCTCAGACAAATGGCCAGACTGAACGAACCAATCAGACCTTGGAAACATATCTGAGATGTTTTGTTTCTGCTGATCAGGATGATTGGGTGTCCTTTTTGCCTTTGGCTGAGTTCGCCCTTAATAATCGGGCCAGCTCGGCTACTTTGGTTTCGCCGTTTTTCTGCAATTCTGGGTTCCACCCTCGTTTCTCTTCAGGGCAGGTTGAGTCTTCGGACTGTCCTGGTGTGGATACTGTGGTGGATAGGTTGCAGCAGATTTGGACTCATGTAGTGGACAATTTGACTTTGTCCCAGGAGAAGGCTCAACGTTTTGCTAACCGCAGGCGCTGTGTGGGTCCCCGACTTTGTGCTGGGGATTTGGTTTGGTTGTCATCTCATTATATTCCTATGAAGGTTTCCTCTCCTAAATTTAAGCCTCGTTTCATTGGTCCATATAGGATTTCTGAGGTTCTTAATCCTGTGTCTTTTCGTTTGATTGTTGCGGAGATACGTGGCACCTGTGGTTCCATCTATTGATCCTCCTGCTCCGGTTTTGGTTGAAGGGGAATTGGAGTATATTGTGGAGAAGATTTTGGATTCTCGTGTTTCGAGACGGAAACTCCAGTATCTGGCTAAGTGGAAATGTTATGGTTAGGAAGATAATTCCTGGGTCTTTGCCTCTGATGTCCATGCTGCCGATCTGGTTCGTGCCTTTCATGTGGCTCATCCTGGTCGGCCTGGGGGCTCTGGTGAGGGTTCGGTGACCCCTCCTCAAGGGGGGGTACTGTTGTGAATTCTGTGGCCAAGCTCCCTCCTGTGGTCGTGAGTGGTACTGCGGCTGGTTCTGTCTATAAGCTTCCTTTGGTGGATGAGAGTGGTACTGCGGCTTCTGAGTTTCCTTCCTCAGGTGATGAGGTTAAGTCGTTAGGTGCTGCTCTATTTAACTCCACCTGGTGCTTTGATCCTGGCCTCCAGTCAATGTTCTAGTATTGGTCTTGCTTTCTCCTGGATCGTTCCTGTGGCCTTTCTATCCTGCATAAGCTAAGTTCTGCTTGTGTTATTTTTGTTTGCTATATTTTCTGTCCAGCTTGCTATATTGGTTTTTCTTGCTTGCTGGAAGCTCTGAGACGCAGAGGGAGCACCTCCGTACCGTTAGTCGGTGCAGAGTGTCATGATTCCAATGGCAGGGAATCACAAAAGGACAAGCACCAACGAGCTCTAGGGTGATGGAACCTGAGCTGACCGCGACCCTAAACCTGAACACACAAATAACAATAGCCGGGGAACGTGCCTACGTTGATCCTAGACGTCTCGCACCAGCCGAAGATCTAACTTCCCCTATTAGAAGAAACACAGACCTCTCTTGCCTCCAGAGAAATACCCCACAGAAATAGCAGCCCCCCACATATAATGACGGTGAAATGAGAGGAAGGCACATACACAGTATGAAAACAGATTCAGCAAAATGAGGCCCGCTAAAACTAGATAGCAGAGGATACAAAAGTAAACTGCGCGGTCAGCAAAAAACCCTTCAAAAAACCATCCTGTAATTACTTGAACTCATGTTCCAACTCATGGAACATGAGGAGCAATTACAGCCCACTAAAGCAACCAGCAGCAAAGAGACAATTATATGCAAGCTGGACAAGACAAAAATAAAGCAAAACGTGGAACAAGAAAATCAAAACTTAGCTTGTCCTGAAGATTACTGAAGCCAGAAGCTGAGGTAACAAAACACTCTGATAACCTTGATAGCCGGCGGGGAAATGACAAGAAAGCCCGGTTAAATAGGAAACTCCCAAATCCTAATAGAACAGGTGGACACCAGAGACAGCAGAACACAAATCACCCAGTAACATCAGTAACCACCAGAGGGAGCCCAAAAACAGAACTCACAACAGTACCCCCCCCCTTGAGGAGGGGTTACCGAACCCTCACGAGAACCACCAGGGCGACCAGGATGAGCCCTATGAAAAGCGCGGACCAAATCATCAGAATGAACATCAGAGGCAACCACCCAAGAATTATCCTCCTGACCATAACCCTTCCACTTGACCAAATATTGGAGTTTCCGTCTGGAAACACGAGAATCCAAGATCTTCTCCACAACATACTCCAATTCTCCCTCCACCAGCACCGGAGCAGGAGGCTCAAGCGAAGGAACAACAGGTACCTCATACCTCCGCAACAACGACCGATGGAACACATTATGAATAGCAAACGATGCCGGGAGATCCAAACGAAACGACACAGGGTTAAGAATTTCCAAGATCCTATAAGGACCGATGAACCGAGGCTTGAACTTAGGAGAAGAGACCTTCATAGGAACAAAACGAGAAGACAACCACACCAAGTCCCCAACACGAAGTTGAGGACCCACGCGGCGACGGCGATTAGCAAACTGCTGAGCCTTCTCCTGGGACAACTTCAAATTGTCCACCACATGACTCCAAATCCGATGCAACCCATCCACCACCATGTCCACTCCAGGATAATCAGAAGGCTCCACCTGACCAGAGGAAAAACGAGGATGAAACCCCGAATTACAAAAGAAAGGAGAAACCAAGGTAGCAGAACTAGCCCGATTATTAAGGGCAAACTCGGCCAGCGGCAAAAAGGTAACCCAGTCATCCTGATCAGCAGAAACAAAACACCTCAAATAAGTTTCCAAGGTCTGATTAGTTCGCTCCGTCTGGCCATTCGTCTGAGGATGGAATGCAGACGAAAAGGACAAATCAATGCCCATCTTAGCACAGAACGTCCGCCAAAATCTAGACACAAACTGGGATCCCCTGTCAGAAACGATGTTCTCCGGAATCCCATGCAAACGAACCACGTTCTGGAAAAACAGAGGGACCAACTCAGAGGAGGAAGGCAACTTAGGCAAGGGTACAAGATGAACCATTTTAGAAAAGCGGTCACACACAACCCAGATGACAGACATTTTTTGAGAGACGGGGAGATCCGAAATAAAGTCCATGGAAATGTGCGTCCAAGGCCTCTTCGGGATAGGCAAAGGTGACAACAATCCACTGGCTCGAGAACAGCAAGGCTTAGCCCGAGCACAAACCTCACAAGACTGCACAAAAGAACGCACATCCCTCGACAAGGAAGGCCACCAAAAAGACCTGGCCACCAAGTCTCTAGTACCAAATATTCCAGGATGACCTGCCAACGCAGAAGAATGGACCTCGGAGATGACTCTACTGGTCCAATTATCCGGAACAAACAGTCTCTCAGGCGGACAACGATCAGGTTTACCCGCCTGAAACTCCTGCAAAGCACGTCGCAAGTCTGGGAAGACGGCCGACAAAATCACCCCATCCCTAAGGATACCAGTGGGCTCAGAATTTCCAGGGGAGTCAGGCACAAAACTCCTAGAAAGAGCATCCGCCTTCACATTCTTTGAACCTGGCAGGTATGAAACCACAAAATTGAAACGAGAGAAAAACAGTGACCAACGAGCCTGTCTAGGATTCAGACGCCTGGCAGACTCAAGGTAAATCAGATTTTTGTGATCAGTCAAGACCACCACACGATGTCTAGCACCCTCCAGCCAATGACGCCACTCCTCAAATGCCCACTTCATGGCCAAAAGTTCCCGATTACCCACATCATAATTCCGCTCAGCGGGCGAAAATTTTCTAGAAAAGAACGCACATGGCTTCATCACCGAGCAATCGGAGCTTCTCTGTGACAAAACCGCCCCCGCTCCAATCTCGGAAGCATCAACCTCAACCTGGAAAGGAAGCGAAACATCAGGCTGACGCAACACAGGAGCAGAAGAAAACCGGCGTTTAAGTTCCCGAAAGGCCTCCACAGCCGCAGGAGACCAATCAGCAACATCAGCACCCTTCTTAGTCAAATCCGTCAAAGGCTTAACAACACTAGAAAAATTAGTTATAAAACGACGATAGAAATTAGCAAAGCCTAAGAACTTCTGCAGACTCTTAAGAGATGCAGGCTGCGTCCAGTCACAAATAGCCCGAACCTTGACGGGATCCATCTCAATAGTAGAAGGGGAAAAAATATACCCCAAGAAAGAAATCTTCTGGACTCCAAAGAGGCACTTTGAGCCCTTTACAAACAAGGAATTAGCCCGCAGGACCTGAAACACCTTCCTGACCTGCTGAACATGAGACTCCCAGTCATCAGAAAAAAACAAAATATCATCCAAATATACAATCATAAATTTATCCAGATATTCACGGAAAATATCGTGCATAAAGGACTGGAAGACTGAAGGAGCATTAGAAAGTCCGAAAGGCATTACCAAATACTCAAAATGGCCCTCAGGCGTATTAAATGCGGTTTTCCACTCATCACCTTGCTTTATTCGTATAAGATTATACGCACCCCGAAGATCAATCTTAGTGAACCATTTAGCCCCCTTAATGCGAGCAAACAAATCAGTCAACAAAGGCAAAGGATACTGATATTTTACGGTAATCTTATTCAAAAGACGATAATCTATACAAGGCCTCAAGGACCCATCTTTTTTGGCCACGAAAAAAAAACCTGCTCCCAAAGGGGACGAAGATGGACGGATATGTCCCTTTTCCAAGGACTCCTTAACATAATCCCGCATAGCAGTATGCTCTGGCTCTGACAGATTGAACAAACGACCTTTAGGAAATTTACTACCAGGAATTAAATCTATAGCACAATCGCAATCCCTGTGAGGAGGAAGCGAACTGAGCTTAGGCTCCTCAAAAACATCCCGATAATCAGACAAAAATACAGGAACCTCAGAAGGAGTAGATGAAGCGATAGAAATCGGAGGTGCATCATCATGAACCCCCTGACATCCCCAGCTTAACACAGACATTGTTTTCCAGTCAAGGACTGGATTATGAGTTTGTAACCATGGCAGACCAAGTACTAGAACATCATGTAAATTATACAATACCAGGAAGCGAATCACCTCCTGATGAACGGGAGTCATACGCATGGTCACTTGTGTCCAGTACTGAGGTTTATTCATAGCTAAAGGTGTAGAGTCAATTCCCTTCAAAGGAATAGGGACTTCCAGAGGCTCAAGACTAAACCCACATCGCTTGGCAAATGACCAATCCATAAGACTCAGGGCAGCGCCTGAATCTACATAGGCATCGACGGAAATGGATGATAATGAGCAAATCAGAGTCACAGACAGAATGAACTTAGACTGTAACGTACTAATGGCAACAGACTTGTCAACCTTTTTTGTGCGTTTAGAGCATGCTGATATAACATGAGCTGAATCACCACAATAAAAGCACAACCCATTTTTCCGCCTATAGTTTTGCCGTTCACTTCTAGACTGAACTCTATCACATTGCTTTGTCTCAAGTGCCTGTTCAGAAGACACCGCCAAATGGTGCACAGGTTTGCGCTCCCGTAAACGCCGATCAATCTGAATAGCCATAGTCATAGACTCATTCAGACCCGTAGGCGCAGGGAACCCCACCATAACATCTTTAATGGCCTCAGAAAGGCCATCTCTGAACTTTGCAGCCAGGGCGCACTCATTCCACTGAGTAAGCACTGACCATTTCCGAAATTTTTGACAATATATTTCTGCTTCATCTTGCCCCTGAGAGAGAGCTAATAAAGCTTTTTCAGCCTGAATCTCCTGGTTAGGTTCCTCATAGAGCAAACCCAATGCCAGAAAAAACGCATCCACATTAAGCAACGCAGGATCCCCTGGTGCCAATGCAAATGCCCAATTTTGAGGGTCACCCCGCAGGAAAGATATAATAATCTTAACCTGCTGAGCAGGGTCTCCAGAAGAGCGAGATTTCAAAGAAAGGAACAGCTTGCAATTGTTCCTAAAATTCAGAAAACTAGATCTATCTCCAGCAAAGAACTCTGGAATAGGAATTCTAGGTTCAGACATAGGAGCATGTACAACAAAATCTTGTATATTTTGAACCTTAGCAGCAATATTATTCAAGCTGGAAGCTAAACTCTGGACGTCCATGATAAACAGCTAAGGTCAGAGCCATTCAAGGATTAAGAGGAGGAAAAAAAAAAAAAAAAAAAATCAGCCTGGCTGCAATTAAGGCTAGGCAGCAACCTCAGAGGAGAGGAAAGAAAAAAAAAAAAAAAACTTCCTCAGACTACTTTTCCTCCTACTTCAGCCCAAACATTTTGGCCGGCTATACAGTCATGATTCCAATGGCAGGGAATCACAAAAGGACAAGCACCAACGAGCTCTAGGGTGATGGAACCTGAGCTGACCGCGACCCTAAACCTGAACACACAAATAACAATAGCCGGGGAACGTGCCTACGTTGATCCTAGACGTCTCGCACCAGCCGAAGATCTAACTTCCCCTATTAGAAGAAACACAGACCTCTCTTGCCTCCAGAGAAATACCCCACAGAAATAGCAGCCCCCCACATATAATGACGGTGAAATGAGAGGAAGGCACATACACAGTATGAAAACAGATTCAGCAAAATGAGGCCCGCTAAAACTAGATAGCAGAGGATACAAAAGTAAACTGCGCGGTCAGCAAAAAACCCTTCAAAAAACCATCCTGTAATTACTTGAACTCATGTTCCAACTCATGGAACATGAGGAGCAATTACAGCCCACTAAAGCAACCAGCAGCAAAGAGACAATTATATGCAAGCTAGACAAGACAAAAATAAAGCAAAACGTGGAACAAGAAAATCAAAACTTAGCTTGTCCTGAAGATTACTGAAGCCAGAAGCTGAGGTAACAAAACACTCTGATAACCTTGATAGCCGGCGGGGAAATGACAAGAAAGCCCGGTTAAATAGGAAACTCCCAAATCCTAATAGAACAGGTGGACACCAGAGACAGCAGAACACAAATCACCCAGTACCATCAGTAACCACCAGAGGGAGCCCAAAAACAGAACTCACAACAGCGGAGGGTCTTTTTGCCCCTCTGCGTGGTTGTTTGTAGGGTTTTGTGTTGACCGCAAAGCTATCTTTCCTATCCTCGGTCTATTCAGTAAGTCGGGCCTCACTTTGCTAAATCTATTTCATCTCTGTGTTTGTATTTCATCTTTACTCACAGTCATTATATGTGGGGGGCTGCCTTTTCCTTTGGGGAATTTCTCTGAGGCAAGGTAGGCTTATTTTTCTATCTTCAGGGCTAGTTAGTTTCTCAGGCTGTGCCGAGTTGCATAGGGAGCGTTAGGCGCAATCCACGGCTACCTCTAGTGTGGTGTGATAGGATTAGGGATTGCGGTCAGCAGAGTTTCCACGTCTCAGAGCTCGTCCTATGTTTTTGGTAAATGTCAGGTCACTTTGTGTGCTCTGAACTTCAAGGTCCATTGTGGTTCTGAATTACCTGATCATAACAGCTACCATAAGGTCCTCACTCTTGTTACTTCTCTCTCTCTGTCCCCCAGATGGATAGGACATACCCGTATGACGGTGGTGGCCTGAGGCTATTTTATAGGGACCCTAATGTCGCCCCTCCTCCGCGTTGCCACCTTGTCTGCTTAGGTGTTTAGGTCGAACAGCTAACTTGGAATCGACTGCCCTGCCGGTCTCTGAAGTAAAGCGTAGAGTCTATTACTCCCTCGGTGTTCCGGCCACCGGATCTGCGCTTCAGATGGAGGCAGCCTGCTTCTAGCTGGTCTCCCACTGATGTTTCACTCTTGTTGCTATGACTTCTTTGCTCACTCACTACGGCACACTTCCTTTCATGTCCTTTCTTAGGAGGTTGCAGGCACAGCTCCGTGTCCTTCTTTCCTACTGAGCCGCTGTTGTTCTTTCCTTTTTCCTCTGTCTGCCTGACAGGGATTCCCTGGGCCGAGCCCAGTCTGCTTCTCTCCTTCTCCTTCTGGCTCTCCCTCCAACTGCCTGACTTCCTAACCAACCCACCAGTTTTACCTAATGTGAAGAGTGGCCTAGTGAATAGAACCCTTAGCTCCCCCTGGTGGACCGGCGTGTGAAGTGTGTGTGTGGCTGTGATACCTGGCAGGGTGAACTCCTTTGCTGCCATCAGACGTAACATCGCTCCCCCTGGTGGAAGAACGACATTACTGCAACGACCAGGACTCTGGGACGCTGCAGATACCTTTTAATGGCTAACTGAAATGATGGTAACAAATTGCAAGCTTTCGAGACTACACAGGTCTCTTCATCAGGCAAAGACTAAAATTCTGAAGAATCACATATTTATGCAGAACATAGCACAGAGAAAAAAAAAGGGGGGGGGGGGGGAACCATGGATAAAACAGGTGACATGAAGCAGAATTACCATGAGTGATAAACAGTTATGTCCATAAATATTGGGCCAGCTCTTAGATAAGGATATTTAAATTCTGATCAGAGTGTGTCTGATTCTTTGTTTTCTTTTTTATCACTACCTCTTCTAAGGTGATGCAGATTGCATGTCAGGGAATTGCTGTATTGGCGATTACCTGTGGCCCTATAGCTCAGAGTGTCTCTCCCTGCAGTGCACATTGCTCACAGGTGCATAATACATGGATATTACTCATGATATTGCCTTACACACAATGCCAGATAGGGGGAAGAGCAGCAAACCAATGGCAAGCAGGTGATCAGTGGCAATCCTGGGCTCAGCCCCATCACCCAATCAGGGCTTGCTTTACAGGCTGCACTAGAAGGGCTGTGTGCTGCCAGAAGTTGTCCTGTAAGGACCGAGCAGGGCTCAGCCAGGGAGTGGGCAGGAGCTGCTGCTGCTGCTGCTGTTGTTCTTGTAACCAAGCACCTAGACTAAAGGGAGAGGCGGGGAGAGCAGCACACAGCTCTCACCATGCACTTTCCCTGCTCTGCATCCTCATTGCAACTCACAGAGCAATGGCTCTCCTCCTCCTCCTCCTCCTCCTCCTCCATCTGACTGACTAGATTGCATTGGAGAAGTTGGGACACAGGAGAGGGGGTGACAGCCCTGCACCCCTCTGGCTGGAGATCGGGATATATTTGGGGAAGGGGGATCCTGATGGCGTCTCGACAGCAGAATCGGATTCAGATCTACCTGGAGACCAATAAAATCGGTCCTCTGTTTGAGGTGAGTGATCCGTGCAGGGGGAATGGGTCACTGTGCCGGCATCCATGTGCTGTGTGTGAGCCGGCACATCACATGGCAGAGCCATGACAGCAGCGATCACTATGGGGCAGCCTGTACATTCTGATTGCAGTGGGCTGGGACTGCTATGCACAGCGCTGGGCACTGAGGAATGGATAGACTGTGTGCTGAGGGTGCAGCTGGCAGAGACGGTTCCTGTCTTGCTGCTGCCCATTGTCAGTTTCTGGAGGGCACAGCACAGGGAGGTTCTGTTATATGGAGCCTTTGTGTGCAGGAAAATGCTGACTCCAAAGCGTCCTGCTTGTTGCCATAGCGAAGCAAGCAGCGCCCAGGTGTGTGCGAGCCTCGGCAGCGCCCCCAGCGGCCATGTGGGGACAGTGACCTGTGTAGTGCGGGAGAGCCCAACTAGTGTCACCTCATAGTCAGGCTCTGTGAAGACAGTGTTCTCTGTTATCTGCCAGCTTAGCTTTTTTTTTCTTACTTAATAAAAATTTATGCTTCATAATCATCACTGTATTTTCACCTTTTTTCATTTTTCTTCCTTCATTTTCTCTTTCCAAGCAAAGTATGTGTGAGAATTTGTTTTTTTCATAGATCTATTAAAAGCAGTTCTGATATAGAGGGAATCCTTTGCGTTGCGGCCGGGTTCATTTACACCCGGAGCTGTCGTAGTGTGACGGGTAGTTTAATCTCCAAATGTAAAAGTAATAAAAACTGACTTCCATGTTAAAAATGACAGAACGTCCGAGGTGAAGAAATAGATGGCAGCCTCCATTATCAGGCGCATCAGCGTTCTCTGACAGGAAGGTGTGAACGTCTCTATGTGTGACATATTAGCAGCTCAATGTTTAGGGAAAGTTTTTCCGAACTCCTGTGTTCTCCTATAAATGTCGTGTCCCCGACCCTCCTCGCCGTCTACACCTCCTAACACCTCGCTTACACCTCCATTTCTTTTTTTCTAGTCTACCTTAAAAACAGAACATGAATAATCATCAATGGTTTTCATCACAGTTTCATCGATGTTTGGTCCATGTGTCCGTTTTTACTATAAGAATTTCATCAGTTTTTTTTGTATGACAAAAAACATGACCATGTGAACAGTGCCAAAGACAGTAATGGGTGCGCGTACTATCTGCAAAAAACATGGAAGACTGAATGAGGCCTTGGGCTAACTTCAGACAGTTATTGTAAAGTTAGTGCCAGTCACATCCACAAAACTCCAATGTGACTGTCTCTGTGTGCGGACGGGAGCAGCAGCTGCTCGCGCTTTACATACCCTGGTCCAGTCCGTATATCAGACCAGACCAAACGTTTTTTCCACCCAAATCTGTGGACTGAGGAGAAAATTGCTAATGTCCTCTATCACATCGGCTACCATTGCACTTGGTATTCCACATGAGCAGAAAATATGTGTGTCTGAACTCATCCTTAGGCCACGTTCACACGTTCAGTATTTGGTCAGTATTTTACCTCAGTATCTGTAAGCCAAAACCAGGAGTGGGTGATAAATACAGAAGTGGTGCATATGTTTCTATTATACTTTTCCTAAGACTGTTCCACTCCTGGTTTTGGCTTACAAATACTGAGGTAAAAATGTAACCAAATGCTCAACATGTGAATGTGGCTTAAAACTGTGCTGGGGATTTGTAAAATGAGGTCCACTAATTCTCCAAATGCTGCTATGGAAATTCATGCATTTATTTGGCACCACACGGAGTTACTTCCCTATTTAGTCTAGGGTTACTCTCTGACTTGTAGTTTCACAACAGACGATTGTAATTTTCAGTGTTGGGTGAATAAATTCAAATTAACGATAATTACAACCCACTAATTGCCACTACTATGCCCCAACTGGATTTAGTAGACTCATGGAATGTTAGAGTTAGAAGAGACCTCCAGGGTCATCTTGTTAAACCCCCTGCTCAATGCAGGATTCACTAAACCATCTCAGGCAGATGTCTGTCCAGCCTCTGTTTGAAGACTTCCATTGAAGGAGAACTCGCCACATCTAGTGGCAGCCTGTTCCACTCCTTGGTCACCCTCATGGCCACAATGTTTTTTTTTCTAATATCTAATCTGTATCTTCTCCCTTTAAGTTTCATTCCATTGCTTCTCCTGTTTCCCTGTGCAAATGAGAATTAGGCCATGTTCACACAATCCTTTTTTTAATGCGGAACCGCCGCAATTTTGCCGCTGCGGGTCCGCAGCTGTTTTCCATGCAGGGTACATTACAATGCACCCTATGGAAAACAGGAACTGCTGTGCCCACATTGCAGAAAATCCCGAAAAAAGCCGCGCTGAATAGCTGCGGTAAAAAAGAAGTACCATGTCACTTCTTTTTGCGGAACTGCAGCGGTTCTGCACCCATTGACCTCCATTGTGAGGTCAAACCCGCAGTAAGACCCGCAGACGAAAAAAATATCTGCGGGTTTTCTGCGGTTTGTGGTGCAGAACCGCTGCAGCAGGAAGTGCGTGGGCGGAGTGTGGCTGTCCCCCCGTGCCCCAATCCCACCCCCCCATGCTCCGATGCCACCCCCCCGTGCTCCGACGCCCCCCCCCCCCGTGCCCTAATCTCCCCCCCTTATACTTACCGGGCCTCCCGGTGTCCGTCCGGCCGTCTTCTCCCTGGGCGCCGCCATCTTCCAAAATGGCGGGCGCATGCGCAGTGCGCCCGCCGAATCTGCCGCCCAGCAGATTCGTTCCGGGCACATTTTGAGCACTGTGATAACCTCACAGTGATCAAAATAAAAAAAAGGTAAATGCCCCCCCCCCCCCTTTATCACCCCCATAGGTAGTAACAATAATAAAATAAATAATTTTTTTTCCCCCACTACAGTTAGAACTAGGGTTAGGGGTAGGGTTAGGGGTAGGGGTAGGGTATTTTCAGCCATTTTAACCCTAAAAAAACTTCCTAGAAAACACACACTCTGCAGAGAAAACTGCATAAAAAACTGCACTAAAAACCGCATCAAAAAACGCATCAAAAAGCGCACCAAAAAGCACCAAAAAATGCACCTGCGTTTTCTGCCAAGAGCTGCGGTTTTTAGTGCAGAAAAAACAGCAGGGAAATCAGGAACGTGTGAACATGGCCTAAGGATGATTCCTCTACACTGTGACATCCTTCAGATATTTGTAAACAGCTATTAAGTCTCCTCTTAGCCTTCTTTTTTGCAAGCTAAACATTCCCAGATCCTTTACCCGTTCCTCGTAGGACATATTTTGTAGTCCGCGCATCATCCTAGTAGCTCTTCTCTGAACCTTCTCCAGTTTATCAATGTCTTTTTTTAAAATGTGGTGCCCATAAGTGGACACAGTATTCCAGAGGAGGTCTGGGTGATAATTACTCCATTTGATCTAGACTCTATGCTTCTCTCAAGGCTGCCGTCACACTAGCAGTATTTGGTCAGTATTTTATATCAGTATTTGTAAGCCAAAACCAGGAGTGAGTGATAAATGCAGAAGTGGTGCATATGTTTCTATTATACTTTTCCTCTATTTGTTCCATTCCTGGTTTTGGCTTATAAATACTGATGTAAAATACTGACCGAATACTGCTAGTGTGAAGGCAGCTAATACATCCTAGAACTGTGTTTGCCTTTTCTGCTGCTGCATCACACTGTTGACTTACAGTATGTGTAGTCGCTGATCTATTTGTATACCCAAGTCTTTTTTACACATACTGTTGTTTAATTCTATTCTTCCCATTGTGTAGATGTAATTTTAATTTATCTTGCCCAGATGTAGAATCTTGCATTTCTCCCTGTTAAATATCATTCTATTAGGCTGGTTTCACACTTGCGTTGGGCATAGCTGCGGAGGGCTGTGTAGTTCCTCTGCTAAGCCCCGCCCACTGACGCACCTCTTCCATTCAGCTCCGCCTACGTCGGAATGTGTCCTGCGTACCTATCTTTAACATTGGGTACGCAGCTCATGCGAATGTATGCGGATGCCTCTGCATGCGTCGTTTTGACGCTGCGCCGACCGCAACAAAATGCAACATGTTGCATTCGACGCAGTTCGGCACAGCGTCAAAACGACATTTGGGAAGGCATCCAAATACATTCGCATGTCCTGAGTACCCAATGTTAAAGATAGGTACGCAGGATGCATGCCGACAAAGGCATGCCGACAAAGGCGGAGCTGAATGGAAGAAGTGCGGCAGTGGGCAGGGCTTAACAGAGGAACTACGCAGCCCTCCGCAGCTCTGCCCAATGCAAGTGTGAAACCAGCCTTAGTCTTTGCCCGTTGTTCAAGCTTATCCAGATCCTTCGAAATCTTTTCTCTGTCTTCTCTATTGTTAGCTGTCCCTCTTAACTTTGCATCATCTGCAAATATGATTAGTTTATCTTCAGTTCCCTTATTTAGGTGATTTATAAAAATGTTGAACAACACTGGGGCCAGGACAGAGGCTTGTGGTACCCCACTTGAAACACTCTTCCTATTGAATGTGCAACCATTTATTGCCACTCCTTGAGTACGATCACTGAGCCAGGTATGAATCCACCTAACCATAGCTTTGTTAATCCCATACTTGGTCATTTTTCAGTAAGGATAGCGTGAGATACTTTATCAAATTCTTGGCTGAAGTCGAGATATACCATGTCTACTGCATTTCCCTCATTCGCCGAGTCAGTGATTCCATCATCAAAGGAAATTGGATTAGTCTGGCAAGACTTGTTTGCTACAAACCCATGCTGGCTCTGGTTAATTACTGTATTATTATCTAGGCATTTACATACATGCTTTTTAATAATTTGTTCAAAGATCTTTCCTGGTATAGAAGTAAGGATCACTGGCCTGTAATTTCCTGGATGTTGTATTTCTGTACAGCCATATTTACTATCTTTAAAGGGGTTATGCGAGATCAGAATAACATGGCTGCTTTTTTACAGAAACAGCGCCACACCTCTCCTTATGTTGTGTTTGGTATTTCAATGAATCTCCAGTTAAATAAATGGGTTTGAGATGCGAAGATGCGATACCACAAATAACCTGCAGAAGAAGAAAGCATCCTGTAATCCTGTACAAGCCCCATAGGGTAGGTGTTAGGGCTAGTGGAACACACCAAGTAATAGGGTGATAGATACGAGGTGCGTTCGCAGCCTGGGGTCCATCATGCAGAGATACCTGCTGCAAGTAATGGCGGATGGACACTGAGCTCACACGTGGGTTAAACTTTACCCTGTGTGAAATGAAAGCGAGCTCTGTTGTCTCACAGAGTACACAGGGACTAGAACCCTAACTGAAAGTTGTGCTTGCTCTGGAACTCTTTTGTGCTAACCGCACACATGAAGGAACCGGATGCTAAGCCAATGCTAATTGCCCCCACTGACGCTAGCTGCCTGCCTGAGTGTACAGCCCCAAGGCCAAACAGACTCACACCACTTATATACAGTGTGGCAGAGTATCCACTGGCAACTGCCAAACACAAATGATACTAGCGCATGGCCATGCGAACCTTTTATAGCTGTAGCAGTTCAGGGCCTTCCTAGTGGACCAATAGGAGCTGCTACAGGACCTGAGCATGTGACCCCCGACCTCCAATGAGAGGTCTTCCCCTGGGCATGCTCAGGAGGGGAAAAGCAGGACTTAGTCCCAGGAATGCCTGCTCGCCACCGAACAGCACTAGTTATAATGGCTGAACCTGGAAGGGCAGCAGTAACCAAACGTGCAGTATCTGTCCTGGCCAGGCGCTGGGACCGACGTCTCTGCTGAGCAGGCTCCACTGCGGCTGGAGAAGAATGGGAGACTGCAGCGGACATGGCTCGAGATTCCCCCTGTGCAGCGGCAGGAACTCGACGCCTAACAGTAGGTGCACATGATCAGTAAACGCTGCAGGTTGGACACTGCGTACCTTCGCAGCGTCCAACCCGCAGCGTCCAAATGTTACAGCATAGTGGATGGGATTTCAATAATCCCATGCCCACTATGCATGCACCGATGCCTGCAGAGACAGACATACAGCACGTCTTTCCAGACTGCAACATGTCAAATTATCTTGCGGAGACTCGCGTACAATGTTCAGTGAATACATGCGGAATCACCTGCGTTCAAAAGGCGTGTGCTGCGTTCAAAGCTGTATATCCTTCCAAGTACACAGGAGATGTGCTGATGTCAATAATGACCATTTGCTTGAAACTTTCTCAATAATTGTAAATGTTGACATTTCCGATATTGTCATTTTTTGTTTGTGGTAGGCCGTTAATCTACCTCTGTAATCATAGGGCCCTAACTGGCACCTCAACAATGTCGGACAGCCATTGGCGCTGGCATAGTGTTGGAATTTTCCAGTGATTTATTTTCCTGTTTTTATTATATATTCCTTCTTCTACTATTGCAATAGATTTCATTTTCTAGGAAGAAAAGAGGTGATATATTGGCTCATTTTCTCCTGTCTGCAATGAAAACATATAAAACACACAAACGATACCAAGTATGTGAGCGGGATTCAGTCAGCAGAATGTGAGCTCTCCATGCTGGAGATTCATTCAATGCTGGCTGTACATGTATGGAAGCTCTGTGTCAGCCAAGGTTTATGTATATTCTGCAGCAATGGATGAAGGTTTGGAGAGAGGGAAGGAAGGAATTTACTGGTGAGATTTACAAATGTTATACGTATGGCTCATTCAGATATCTGATTTTCACATACTAGTGTTTTCCATGTTTTTCACAGATATCACTCGTTCTTGTGATAGTCTTTGGGGCCATTCACATGTCAGGAAAATCGTGGAGATAAATCAAAATCAGCAATGCAAGGCAATGGGTCAGTGAAAAAAATCAGACCGTACTCAGCTGAAAGACTATCAGGAAGGAAAAGGTGAAGAAACTTTTTTTAAATAAAAGTTTCTCCACATGTGAAAAACGGATGACACTCGGGACAAACTCTGATCAGAGTCCACTTTTCTCGTATGTGCGAAAATTGGATGTGTATCAGAGCTCTTATCCTGGCATGCCATGACCAAGTTGGGTTCAGATAATTTTAAGAAGGAACAAAGTTTACAGTCACACTTTTTTTTTTTTTTTTTAAGCGTGTGCCATCAATTTGTAATCTTTGTTGAAATCCCATACTTTGTGTCAAGATAAACAATTGGTTCCCTCTTTCCAAGTGGCGTTCGACCCATCTCATTGATAAACTGTTCCCCATAGCTCCTTGATAAGGGGAAACCTGAAACAAACTCGTTAAATGTCACTGACCTAAAACTTCATGAAGTTGAAGATTAGAAATTACCCGTAGAGCAGAAATATAGTTTACTGTGTATTGGGCAATGAATATTAACCAGGTTGTTTCACAGCATGCAAGATTCTTCCAAAATGTCCTTTTTCAGTTGTAATCTAAATACTCGAGGTTAAGACTTCTGTTGTTGAACATGACATTGATGGAGGTAATACATGTAACTGATAACATTTTCTTTAACAAGAAAGTCATAGAATAATGTTAGTGTCACGACACTATTGTCAGGTGTCCTGGGACTAGGGACTGCTTCCCATTCCCTAATGCTAGGGGAGCCCTTTCTTGCCCTGTTCCCTGGGTTACTTCTGATGGTGAATATGCCGGGGATATGTACCTTGCCTTAGCCCCTGATATTCTCCGTACCCTTCCCCTACCCAGGGAAGAGGGGAGTAATAGTTTACTGTAATACACCAACCAGACTAAGAAGGTAATACGAACAGGAGTAGTGAAAAATACTAAACATACAAATATACTCATACATGTAACAGAGGAAAACACCGGGGAGTGGAGAATAAGGTTAAACCAAAGTAGAAGAAGAAAGGAAATTATCACACATGCGAGACCTAGCAACAGTCACAGATAAATCCACTAAACGCCTTCTCCAATAACAACCAACAACAGCCTCCAGCCATGCAGTATAAGCTAGCTCTGACAATGAGTGCTAGCCAGAGCCTAGTTTATATAGGAGATGGGAATGGCTAACAGTACACAGCTCAAAGCCTACACACTCCAGGAGCTCTCAACAGAGCAGATTAACCCCTGCACTGCCAAAAGAAATTGACACCGTTTAATAAGAAGGTGAAGTGCTTCTAATCGTTGCAGGAAAAGGAGAAATCAGACGCTGCAATATTTTAGCTC
This sequence comes from Ranitomeya imitator, assembly GCF_032444005.1. Taxonomy (NCBI): domain Eukaryota; kingdom Metazoa; phylum Chordata; class Amphibia; order Anura; family Dendrobatidae; genus Ranitomeya; species Ranitomeya imitator. Next base: position 452,225,630 of record NC_091287.1, on the reverse strand, counting down.
CTCTCTGTCATGGTAAACCTGTGACAGTTAGGGAACATTCACACATAATGTATCTGGTGCAGATTTTCCAACATGAATTTACAAATCTCATCCATATGCTGCTTTTATATTTATGTTAGAAATTGACCAGTTTTGCAGATTTTTCACCTGTGTAAATAATGTGTATTCGTTGTGAATTTTCCCCATTGATATAACTCTTCCAGCAGAGCTTCTATGCCTTTCTATGCACATCCCAGATGGTCTTTCCGTGTGACAACTACACCCAATCAGAGGCTGTAGCGGTTACATGAGACAGTATGCTGTCACAGAAGGCCGAGATGTACTTGAACGGGAGTATGACCTACAGGGGTGAGTGTCTCATACTTTTCATCCGCATGGAGGTCTGCTGAAAGATATGATTTGGGGGATCTGCTACTATTGCAGATACTTGGGCATTTGATGTAGAAAGTGTCCAAATCTGCAACACATGACAGTTAGGGAACATTCACACATAATGTATCTGGTGCAGATTTTCCAACATGAATTTACAAATCTCATCCATATGCTGCTTTTATATTTATGTTAGAAATTGACCAGTTTTGCAGATTTTTCACCTGTGTAAATAATGTGTATTCGTTGTGAATTTTCCCCATTGATATACAGTTAGGTCCATATATTTTTGGACAGAGACAACATTTTTCTAATTTTGGTTATAGACATTGCCACAATGAATTTTAAATAAAACAATTCAGATGCAGTTGAAGTTCAGACTTTCAGCTTTCATTTGAGGGCATCCACATTAAAATTGGATGAAGGGTTTAGGAATTTCAGCTCTTTAACATGTACCACCCTGTTTTTAAATGGACCAAAAGTAACTGGACAGATTCAATAATTTTAAAGGGACACTTTCACCTGAATTTGGAGGGAACAATCTTCAGCCATGGAGGCGGGGTTTTTGGGTTTTTGATTCACCCTTTCCTTACCCGCTGGCTGCATGCTGGCTGCAATATTGGATTGAAGTTCATTCTCTGTCCTCCATAGTACATGCCTGCGCAAGGTAATCTTGCCTTGCGCAGTCGTGTACTACGGAGGACAGAGAATGAACTTCAATCCAATATTGCAGCCAGCATGCAGCCAGCGGGTAAGGAAAGGGTGAATCAAAAACCCCAAAACCCCGCCTCCATGGCTGAAGATTGTTCCCTCCAAATTCAGGTGACAGTGTCCCTTTAAATAAAATGTTCATTTTTAGTACTTGATTGAAAACCCTTTGTTGGCAATGACTGCCTGAAGTCTTGAACTCATGGACATCACCAGACGCTGTGTTTCCTCCTTTTTGATGCTCTGCCAGGCCTTCACTACGGTGGTTTTCAGTTGCTGTTTGTTTGTGGGCCTTTCTGTCTGAAGTTTAGTCTTTAACAAGTGTAATGCTGCTCAATTGGGTTGAGATCAGGTGACTGACTTGGCCATTCAATAATATTCCACTTCTTTGCTTTAATAAACTCCTGGGTTTCTTTGGCTTTATGTTTTGGGTCATTGTCCATCTGTAGTATGAAATGACGACCAATCAGTTTGGCTGCATTTGGCTGGATCTGAGCACACAGTATGGCTCTGAATACCTCAGAATTCATTTGGCTGCTTCTGTTCTGTGTCACATCATCAATAAATACTAGTGACCCAGTGCCACTGGCAGCCATGCATGCCCAAGCCATCACACTGCCTCCGCCGTGTTTTACAGATGATGTGGTATGCTTTGGATCATGAGCTTTACCACGACTTCGCCATACTTTTCTCTTTCCATCATTCTGGTAGAGGTTGAGCTTTGTTTCATCTGTCCAAAGAATGTTCTTCCAGAACTGTGCTGGCTTTTTTAGATGTTTTTTATCAAAGTCCAGTCTAACCTTTTTATTCTTGATGCTTATGAGTGGCTTGCACCGTGCAGTGAACCCTCTGTATTTATTTTCATGCAGTCTTCTCTTTATGGTAGATTTGGATATTGATACGCCGACCTCCTGGAGAGTGTTGTTCACTTGGTTGGCTGTTGTGAAGGGGTTTCTCTTAAACATGGAGATTATTCTGCGATCATCCACCACTGTTGTCTTCTGTGGGCGCCCAGGTCTTTTTGCATTGATGAGTTCACCAGTGCTTTCTTTCTTTCTCAGGATGTACCAAACTGTAGATTTTGCCACTCCTAATATTATAGCAATTTCTTGGATTGTTTTGTTCTGTTTTCTCAGCTTAGGGATGGCTTGTTTCTACCCGCATAGAGAACTCCTTTGATCGCATGTTCACTTCACAGCAAAACCTTCCGAATGCAAGCACCACACCTCAAATCAAATCCAGGCCTTTTATCTGCTTAATTGAGAATGACAGAACGAAGGGATTGCCCTCACCTGTCGATGAAATAGCATTGGAGTCAATTGTCCAATTACTTTTGGTCCTTTTAAAAACAGGGTGGCACATGTTAAGGAGCTGAAACTCCTAAACCCTTCATCCAATTTTAATGTGGATACCCTCAAATGAAAGCTGAAAGTCTGAACTTCAACTGCATCTGAGTTGTTTTGTTTAAAATTCATTGTGGTAATGTCTATAACCAAAATTAGAAAAATGTTGTCTCTGTCCAAATATATATGGACCTAACTGTAACTCTTCCAGCAGAGCTTCTATGCCTTTCTATGCACATCCCAGATGGTCTTTCCGTGTGACAACTACACCCAATCAGAGGCTGTAGCGGTTACATGAGACAGTATGCTGTCACGGAAGGCCGAGATGCACTTGAACGGGAGTATGACCTACAGGGGTGAGTGTCTCATACTTTTCATCCGCATGGAGGTCTGTTGAAAGATATGATTTGGGGGATCTGCTACTATTGCAGATACTTGGGCATTTGATGTACAAAGTGTCCAAATCTGCAACACATGAACTTACCATTAAAGACTAATTAAACTTTCTTTTTTTTCCATAGTTGTGTCCAGCATTTAAACATATGACAAACTTGCAAAGAATTTCATAAGACAATTTGGCTCCATTTAGATAGAAGAATCGTATCAAAGTGGTCTTGAAACATTTTTAGTTCCCCAATGTAATTGCCTTTCATCTCCTTATCTGTGCATTAGAGGAGTCGACACCTTAGGACCATTGTGGCTCCCCAAATAAGCAGACTGACTCTTTATAAACTCCACGAGTCTCGAGGCAAGCGCCTAATAGGAGGAGGAGATGGTTTACAGTCAGAAACGCGTAGGAAATTTATACTATATTGCTGGATGAAATTGAAGATATAATTCATTCTTTAATTGCACTGGAATATAGTTGTTGTTTTTTTACCTGGAGTTTCAGCTGGAGGAGTTTTCTATTAGAGCTGATTCCATAAGGCTGGAGCTAAAGCACAAACAGAAAAGTTCTTTAAGGAAATAACTGCTGTGTCTCATATGACTCCTTGACCGCTGTGTCATAACTGTGAATACTGGACACAATTTTATGTAATCTTGGTTCCTCTACGAGCTGCCCTCACATCTAAGGTAAAGGTCTTCGGAAATTGCAGATTTTGATCAGTTTGTCCAACAATTGTTTGAAAATATGCCAACAACCCTTCACAATATCTGACGGTGGACACTGTCTACTTATGACGTGTACTGTCAGGCTGATATTTTTTGTTGTCCAATGTCAGCTGAAAATACAAGTGCATTGTGTGATCCTCTAGAACGTGGTCGATCATTTGCCACTCGGTGCAAACCCTTTCTGATTTCCGTTTTTTTTCTTTTTGTTTGTTTGTTTTATACAACCTCTTGGATTTTTTAAAGCGATAACCCAGACAAAATTGACTAACTGTGTTATGCTAGTGAAGTGACAAAGGTAAAAGTGCATTACATTTTGATTACCATTTTGTATTCTGTGGATCCTTGCTCCACCTTGTCATATTCCACCCAGGCGCTATAAAAGGTATACATTTTTTTTTCGGATTATTCATTTTTTTTTTTAATTCTAGATTCCATATGTGTCATCTCGGCTTTTACCCCAGAATTAGCAGTTGAGGGGAAATCAGGAGGCCTCCATGCATCTTAGATTGTCACATTACATCAGCATTTAGGATGTAACAGTGAGACAAATGCATATTCATTATAAAATCTACTGACCGATCCCCTTAGAAAGCTCTTGTGACCCGTGTAAGAGATTTCTATATTTCTATATTTCCCTTTGCTTTTGTCCAGTGCATTGGTAACACATATTATAATAGCTATTATATATCACTGCAGAAATTTTCTCCCTCATTAAATTTTCCTTTCAAGAGCAAACTTCCCTTCCTTACCGCTGTCCCTATTGATTTGGCTTTGGAGAATAATTAGAGTTTTGAATTCTACAAATTAAATCAGCAGCATTTTGGCCAGGACTTACCTCAATCAAACTTCATTATGCATTTTATTGAGATTCGTTTGCCTTTTGAATATTAACCAGGGATCATTGGCAGCGCTTACCTGAAGAGAATGAAGTTAATGGGCACAGTGTTCAGGATAGTTAATGAATGATACATTTGTGTACTTTGTATGAATGCAAAACAAGTAAGTCAGGATGTAACATTCTTTGTTTTTATTGTTATTTTCATATTTATTATTTTATAAAATTGATGTATTCAGTAAAATTGATGGCAAGAAGCAACGCCGTCACTTGGTGCTTACCTTTAGCTCTTGATTTGCAGCACAATGTCTGGCAGTTAGATCCTCTCTGAAACTCCTGTCTACTTTCTAAGTTATTAGCGATGCTTGGCTGGCAACCAAGACATTTGCCAGGGCACAGATGGACCAGTGTAAGCTTTGCCAAAGAATAGAATTCAGCGAACAAAAAAAAAGAGATATCCCTCAATCATACAAACCTTTTATACAATGGGAGCAGCAACAGTGTCCAGGAAACATATCACATTTGTAAAGCTCACAAGCAAAGAACAAAAGACATGTCATACTGTACGAATATGCAAAATATAAATATGGGATTAGTAGTATTCCTCCATCCACGGCTTTAGGAATCAATGTCAATCACACTCTGTCTGATGTAACCCCATACTATCTGCCAGATGATCTTTCAAATGCCTTTGCTGTGTGAAGGGGAATCTGATTTAAGAAAAATCTCATGCACTTGAAGAGTAAACTCTTAGTAATGGGGGTCTTCTCTTAATGATCCTTATCTTTACGCCAGAATTGAGGGTAAATACAGCGCTCTGGAGGACCTGTCCCATTACACAATCTATAAATGTTATTGGAACGCCCACCAGGGCCCATGGGGTACTCGGTACCAGGTCCGGTACTTAAAGGGATGTGTCACGGCAGCGGCGACCCGGTCCGTGGCCATGGGCGCCCATGTAATAGGGATGGTCTTTAAAGGGGTTTGTGAATAAAGTTTGTTCGTGACGCCACCTGTGGTATTCGGTCAGGGATGACCGACGCTGCTCAAAGGGGTACTCCGGGGTGATGTTATGGCAGCTAAGATGGTATGGCTTCCCACAGGTGAATCTGGGTCCCCAGGGCTCCCGGTGTTTAGATAAAGATGGTGGGTGGTGTAGCAAGAAAGGGAGGACACAGGATTGCAGTCTCTTTACCTGGTTACAGGTGAATTCGGGCAGGCACTGTCCAGGGCACCAGATCACAGGTAGGGTCAGGCCGGCTTGGAAGCGAGTTGAGAGTCCCCCTTACCGGGTTGGGTTAGAAGCCTTCCTCCTAGCGCTGTGGTGTAGTCCCTTGCTGCCTTAGACCTCTCACAAGGTCCTCACATTTTCTCTCTGTCCGGCGCCGGGTTGAACTCTGTTAGCCTCTGTTACCAACTACCTGCATGTTAGTTTTTTAGGTCCATAGATAAAATAAATAAAATGATCTTTATAGCCACTTTTATTAAAGACAAACCACATAGACAGCACAGCAGAACTTCACATGATTTAAATATTATAGTCGGAAATTAAATTTGGCATATCATCACAAATAAAAGATAAATGCTGATGTGGCATGCTCAGTCATTACCACCTGACTTGAGTTTTGAATAACTTCTTCTATGGAAGGACATTTCCTTTGTCTTGTATAATAAGGGGGGTCTTGTGTGGGGGTACTTCAGTCTTTGACATCCATGTGACCTAATAGAGTCAAGAGAAGACGACCCCTTTGCTGACTATTTGTAATACACTGACAAGCAAAAGGGTAGCAATGTTTTGAACTTTTGACTTTCAGGCTCCATATGTAACCATCCACTACTGCTTTGAACATGAGACTACCATCATTTTATAGACAATGATCTTTGCTATCTCATGCATAATTTTGACTTAAAATTATTTTGCATATGATTAGTTATGCAGATTCTTGTCATGTCACTGCATTGTTTTGCTCATCAGTGTACATAGAATTATTCACTTGGGTTCACATCTGACAAGTTTAATGATGGGACTCTCCCAACTAGTATGATGGTCATTAATGACTGGATAATGTTTTTTACACCATCTACTGGTTTATTTTGAACTCTGTTGGTGATGTTAAACAGAACTACAGAGATGAATAGGTTCTCTGGTGATTTTGATTTTGGTTCAGTTGAACCGTCTGAGTTTCGGATCTGTGTCATAATGCGACCACATGGTAGGCACCTTAGTCTGCTTCCAAATAAGATGATGATTTGTAATTAGTGATGAGCGAGTGTACTCGTTGCTCCGGTTTTCCCGAGCACGCTCGAATGATCTACAGATACTTGCCAGCTTAAGTACATGTGGGGATTCCATAGCAACCAGGAAACCCCCACATGTACTCAGTCTGGCTGGTAGCTGTAAATCATTCAGCTGCCACGATGAAAACTAAATCTCTGAACACTAACAAATACTCGGTCACCCAAGCGTACTCGGGAAAACCCGAGCAACGAGTATACTCACTCATCACTATTTGTGATCTATTTCTAAAAAAAAATGCAAATCTGATATATAGAGAAAATATTTTGTGGATGTGAATGACACTGCAATGATTCATTCAGATATGTGCATGAAAATATTTCTGGCACTGGAAATGGAAATGCTTACATTCACATAGATTGTGGAATTTGAGCCTTTCACATGACTCGATCTGTTCCTCTTCTCTAATTAATTCCTGCGAGTCAACAGCCTTGTACTTAGATTGTGGCTCACTGCCAAAGTCATCCCTGTTGTCAGAATGGTGACACATTTTGAATAATGCCCCCTCATTACAGGCCACGTTCTTCTCGTCAGCGCTAGGAATGTTCTGTGTGTTCACACAAAGACTAATCTTTACAAAAACACCAGAGAGATGCACTATCTGTAGCACTGTTGTAAAGGGAGTGTATCATCAGTGTATACTCAGACTTATTGTTTAAATCAGGTTTGTGTGTAATATGTATCTTTAATTTTTTTTTGCATGTATTCAATTAAAAAAAAAAAATTGGTCATTTTTGCTATTTTCAAACAAGCCACTGGAACTTTTCTTAGATTCTTACTTCCTGCCATTCATGAACATTTTACAGCTATTTACTTATCACCATCCATTTTAGCTCTGGCAGTATGTTAAAGATCATTGTTTTGCTGGAAGGTGAACCTACTCCCCAGTTTCAAATTTTCCCCAGCCTCTAAAAGGGCTTCCTCCAGCATTGCCCTGCATTTAGCGCTATCCATGTTTCCATCAACTATGACCAGTTTCCCCGCCCTTGCTGCAGAAAAGCATCCCCACAGCTTAATTCTGCCTCCACCATTGTTAACGTTGAGGATGATGTTTTCAGAGTGATATGCAGTGTTAGTTTTATATTTAGGCCATAAATTTCGCATTTGGACTCATCTGAACAGAACAACTTCTTCCCAATGCTTGCTATGTCCCCTATATGGCATTTTGCAAGTTGTAAACAGGACTTCTTATGGCTTGCTTTCTTATTGCCACTCTTCCATAAAGGCTAGATTTGTTGAATACACTAATAGTGGTCCTGTGGACAGATTGTCCCATCTGAGTTGTGGATTTCTGCAGAGTGACTATGGACCTCTTGACTTATTTTCTAATTAGTGTTCTCCTTCTTTGGGATGTCAGTTTTGGTGGACGGCCATATTTTGGATGATGAATTGAACAGTGCTCACTAAGATGGTTAGAGCTTGAGCTATTTTTTTTATAACCTAACCCTGCTGTACTTCTCTCCACAACTTTATCTCTGACCTGTCTGATGTGTTCCTTGGGTTTCATGATGCGGTTTGATCCCTAATGTTCTCTAACAAACCCCTGAGGCTTTTACAGAATAGCTGTAGTTATACTGAGAATAAATTACACACAGGTAGACTCAATGTATTAATTATGTGACTTCAGCAAGCAATTAGTAATTTAGGATTTTATTTAGGTATGTTGGACTACAAGGGGCGGAATATAAATGTACGTCACAATTTTCAGATGGCACACAGGCTAAAGAATGCTGAAAACAGTCCTACCTGTGTATCTCATATCAGCTATGTTGTTGCTGAGAAATCCTCTTTTATTACTTTATATAAGTGACCTCTTCTAGGCTTTGGAGAGCTGGTGCCTGAAAGATAACTCTTTCCCCAGAGCTTATTATACATGAAGGGGAGTTACTAGTGAGACAAATGCTAGTGCAAACGAAATGCGTGTGGTTTCGTCTTAGATGTCTGCCGGCAAATTGTATATTGGAGGTTTATGGCTGGAGAAATCTCAAGACATAGACAGTGCGTCGTGTCTCAAATGAATTCTGCTTTATTGGTTGAAATGTACAGCATTTTATAGGAAAAAACAAGGGGCTTTAACCACACATTACCTCATTGCTGTCACGCTCACACCCTGACTGGTGGGCGTGAGCTCGGGGGGTTTGTGGCCCCACTGTGCCACAAACCAGACTACCCTGGAAGGGGCGTGACTGACAGCTGCCTGGGTTTTCACTGGAGCCTCTGATGGTGAGGTCAGGCTTGTGCAGCAGGCAGCTGCCAGGTGCTACTCCAGGGTGGTGTCTGGCTGTGGCTGCTGATCCCACTTGGGAGACAGGAACACCAGGATTGGTGCGGGCATTAGGCAGGACTGGCAGAAGAGCACGGCTGGAACACAGACGAGTAGGCTGGCACGGCTGAGACAGGGCTGGCAGAGACACGGCAGAGAACTCAGGGCTGGCAGACACACGGCAGGAAACAGGACTAGCTAGGACAGCAGGAACACAGGACTGGAAGGCAGGGCAGGAATGGCAGGACTGGCAGGAACACAGGACTGGTTGATGTGGTGTATGAATCAGGCTGCACTCAGATGACACCCGAGTGCAGTCCTATTGTGAGAGTGATGAAGGAACAGGTAGGGACCTGTACACACAGAAGATGCAGGTACGGAAACAAGCCAGAAGGAAAGGAGAATGAAGGAACAGGTAGGGACCTGTTCACACAGGAGGTGCAGGAAAGGAAACAAGCAGAAAGGAATGAGGTATGAAGAAACAGGTAGGGACCTGTTCACACAGGAGGACCAAGTAACAAGTAGAAGGTGGAACTAAGAAAAGAGAAGAAGGCAGAGCCAAGGGCGGAGACGCTGGAGGCGGAGCCAAGAGCGGAGACGCTGGAGGCGGAGCCAAGAGCAGAGACGCTGGAGGCGGAGCCAAGAGCAGAGACGCTGGAGGCGGAGCCAAGAGCGGAGACGCTGGAAACGGAGCCAAGAGCGGAAACGCTGGAGGCGGAGCCAAGAGCGGAGACGCTGGAGGCGGAGCCAAGAGCGGAGACGCTGGAGGCGGAGCCAAGAGCGGAGACGCTGGAGGCGGAGCCAAGAGCAGAGACGGAGCCAAGTGCAGAAACACAGGAGGCGGAGCCAGATAGTACCGCAAAGAGCGGAGCCAGATAGAACCGCAAAGAGCGGAGCCACAGAGCAAAGCCAGAGAGTGCGAAGCAAAGTCTGAGTGCAGAGCCGCAAGAGTGCGGAGTGTAAGCAAACAGAAAACACAAGGAAAGAAAGCAGGGAAGGAAGCCACAGACAAGGAGACCGAGAAAAGACAAAGTACAGACAAGGCAATAAAACAAGACACAGGGACAAAGACACAGGGACCAGGATATTCTGCCTCCTGGAGGGCGGACTACAAGAACAAGGCAAAAGCACAGAGAAAAGCTCAGAGGAAGTAACTCAGAGCAAGGCCAGGCAAACTCAGCAGCTAAACACTAACTGAGCTAACACATTGCACAGGCCCAGACCACAGGGTGGAGCTGCACTATATACAGGAGGCCTCTTGATAATTGGGCAGGAACTGATTAGACAGATGCACCTGATTCCTATAAGCACCAGAGAGTTCAGGCGCTGGCCCCCTATACACATAGCCATGAGGCATGCACCGAGCAGAGACACAGAACATGGAGCTGGCAAGAAACAGAAACCACATCATGGCCTGGAGCAGTGGGAAAGATAGTGTGAGAGATGTGAGGCCATGCTGTGATGCCAGCAGAGTTGTTACAATTGCCTTATCTCATAATTAGTGCTTATAATCATTGCTGACGTCTGTCACTCCATGTCATTCTAATGGTTCATCAATTAGGTCAAGCTGACATGTGCAGCGCCCCAGAGTCCTGGTCGTTGCAGTAATGTCGCTCTGCCACTAAGGGGAGTGATGTTATGTCTGATTGCACTAAAGGAGTTCACCTGACCAGGTATCACAGTCACACATTACACTTCACACTCCGGCCACCAGGGGGAGCAAAAGGCACTATGTATTAGGCCACTCCTCACACTTTGGTAAAACTGGGGGTTGAATAGGAAGTTAGAGAGAATGCAGCCTGGGAGAGCTCCAGGGAGGACCTGTCAGGGGTGGGTTCCTGGCAGGTACCTAGCAGAAGGACAGAACGTGACGGAGCCGCGCCTGCACTACCTTGCGGTGGCATCCTAAGGAAGGACACGAAGTGAAGGATATTGTGGAGAAGTGAGAAACGAGATCACAGCACAAAGGAGAGCCAGTAGGAGTTGTGCCCCGAGATCGGCAACATCCTACTGAGGCACGTAGCCGGTGGCCGGAACGCCGAGGAAGTAACTGACTCCAAGCATTACTTCAAACAGCGGCAGGACAGTTGATTATAGGTTGGCTGTCTACCATACATCACCTAAGAAGACATAGGGGGCAAACGTGGAGAGGGACGTCTCTAGGGTCCCAGAATAGCTCCGAGCCTTCCCGTCAAACGGGTGCGTCCTAGCCAGATATACTTGGGGGACGGAGAGCGAGAAAGAACGAATACGAAAGTTGTGAGGACTATCCCGAATGCTCAGCAGGGAAGAACTACAACACACAGGCGCTTGTTGGTAGGCACTGATTTCGACCTGCAAAGGGAACTCTGGATGTGCCTTCGGACCGGCCGGACTCAGCCAGCCCTGTTAAGTGCTCTGGATTGTGGATCCCGAAGTCTACAGTAAAAAGGTAAAGAGACTGCAACCCTGTGTCCTTGTTATTAACTGGGCCTCACATCATCGCCACCTACACTACTGGGAAGCCCTGGGGATATACTTCACCTGTGGAAAGGTATACCATCTAGCTGCCATCACATCACCCCAGTGGATCCCTTAGCAGCGTCGGTCACCCTGACCGAATACCACAGGTGGCGTCACTAAACCTTGACAGACTTGTATCACCTTTCATTGGACGCCCCTTAGCAGGGTCACGGACCGGGTCCAGCCACCGTGACTACCCTAGAACCGAAACAGAGGACCAGTACCGAGTAACCCGCGGCCCTGCGTCTGGGGGCGCTCCACATGTCTTGCACATAATCTTCAAAATCAATCAATATGGTCAGCTATCTTTTATTATCCTGTTTTTATCCTAATGCTTCATTCTTGATTAGCTCAGTGGATCACACCATCATATCAGAGTGCACTTGAGTGTTGTATAACCTGTTGACAGGTATGACTTTTAGTACGTACACACATTAATCAGTCTCTGTGGATCTTATACAGTACAGACCAAAAGTTTGGACACACCTTCTCATTTAAAGATTTTTTTGTATTTTCATGACTATGAAAATTGTACATTCACACTGAAGGCATCAAAACTATGAATTAACACATGTGGAATTATATACTTAACAAAAAAGTGTGAAACAACTGAAAATATGTCTTATATTCTAGGTTCTTCAAAGTAGTCACCTTTTGCTTTGATGACTGCATTGCACGTTTCATCACTTGCTTGGAAGATAAGAGTGGTGATCTGCTCTGCCGATGAGGTATGCCCAATGAAAATTCAAAGGACATGGTATAAGAAGGACAATGCAGTTAATTCTCAATGCATTTCAAAGTTGGACTAACGTCTTCATCAGGAGAACATCAATAATATTATTATTTTAGTGGTTCTCCTAATGAATTGTCCTTCTTATATCACGTACTTTGGATTTTTATTGGGAATACCTCACTGGCAGCGCAGATCACCATTACTATCCAAGTACATCCTATACATGGTAGGTTTTCCTGTCCGAAGGGTGCTGCCGCAACTGACCTTCTCTTGATTCCTCAGTTGTGGGTTGCACAACCCCAAAAAGTGAGCAGCTACTTGTTCCTTCACCTTTTACTTTTATACCAGGATAAGACCATATTACGCTGTTGTCCCCCTATTTATCTATGTTTCATCATTAGACTTGAAGTTTTACAAACTAATTGTCATCCATAAAGAATATGGGGCTTTGCAATGGCATCGTATGGTAGCACATACAGTATGAATACATCTTTGTGATACAGAGCCAAAGGGAATCCATTTTCCCAGGACAGGTTTCATGCCCAGGTGCTCTTACTATTATACCAAAATTCTTTAGGATAGCCACTCTTGGCAGGCAAGTGGGCACGACTGGCACTCTAGGCAGGCGGGCACGGCTAGAGGGACTGGAACTGGTTCAGCAACATAGGCAGGTACATGTGGTATAAGAAAACAGATAGGGACCAGTTCAGACTAGAGGCATAAAGGAACAGGTAAGAACTAGACAGGAGGGATAGGGACACACAGAGCACGGAGCAGGAGCAAAGTCGCAGGATACGTAGAGCAGAGCCACGGGTAGCAGCGAGCAGGGCCCAACAAAGCCCCCTGGGTGGCTGAAACGAGAGATAAAACAAGACAGGCCCTGCAACACAGCAGTAAGACACTGAGGAAGTACATTGCTCAGGCATCCCCCTAGGGGTAGGAATGCCTTAAGTACATGATGCCTCTTGGCAATTGTAAAGGGGCACCCTAGCAAGGTGCACACGGTCATTAAAAGAAACAGGAAGTGGTGGGGCCGCCGCCCTAAGCATACAGCCAGAAGATATGCAGCAAACAAGGACATGAGGCCCAGAGCATGGAGCCGGCAGAGGACAGAATTCACAGCATGGCCTGGAGTGGTGAGTAAGAGGGGAGATAGAAAGCCATGCAGCGATGCCGGCAGGGATGTTACACTGAACAAGGAATATCACATACAAACGTTCTATATGGGTGTTGAAAACATGGGTGTTCAGTGCCAGTGCTCAGATGGGTGCCAATCTCTTGGAATTGTAGTCTTTCCCCATCAGGAAAAATGTTGCAAGACAATTCACAAAACCAAAAGAATTCTATTCTGTGGTAAGTCATTTGCATACAAGCTGTCAAATGCCAACTAGACATGCACGGTGTCACTTAATGCGAAAATTGAGTGAGCCTGGACATGGCTAGTTGGAATGTGGCCAGAAGTATTCATATTGCATACTTGCGGTCACATGCACCCGATGCAGTGTGCATGCTGTGAAAATTCGTAAGTCTCCAGTCATATATAGTAACTGGAGGCTTGTAACCAAAAGCCATACAACCCCTTTAAATCCTCATGTATCGGCATAACAAAGTTAAATATCAGGGCCATAGACTTATTTTTTTCCGGTTATACTATTATGATGATCTGATGCATGTATTTGTGTTTTTTTGTTTTTGGTATACCCAGTGGTATAATATATATTTATATTAATTCCATCTAAATACCTGATCTAATGTTGTACGTGTTTGTTAGTGAGTGACAGGCAAAGCATGGCTCTCATGAGATCATGTATGGGATTTTCCCCTTACTTTACAGCATTTCTGCTCACAGTTTTAGCGCTGCTCAGCGAGGGATGTTCCATGGCGTTTTCTCATGTGGCTCAGCATCCAGCCTCTATTACCATGTTCATTACTGTGCTTGGCTCTTGCAGTTAATTAAAGTTTTCATCTCGCATGCAGAAATGTCAAAATCACCCTCGCTGGGAATGACTTAAAAATATCCTCACGTTCACATCAGTCAAGACCCGAAAAGAGTAAAAGATGCTTAATATCAAAGATGAAGGTTTTAATTATATAATGCTAAAACTACAGACAATATTTGGTATGCCTCTGCATTCTATTCTAGAGTAGTATACTTACCTCTTCACAATCTTGGACATATCCACATGTCCTGGTTGGTATGTAATGCTCGACCTTGGACCTTGTCAATCGTAATTTACCTTATAATAATTGGAAGGCATTTGAAATTGGGGGTCATTTGGCTAAAGTTGTGGGGGGTAGGGCAGGTTCAAGTAATTAGTGGGCCCAGTAAATCTGGACCACGTCACGGCAGTGGAGCAGGGAGAGGTAAGTATTTCAACTTTGCAAGTGCTGTGATCCTGAGCAAGCAGGGGGGGCCCACTCGTTGGCATTGGCACTGGCACAGGGCCCCTCAAAGTACAGCGGTGTGTTTGCACGGCGGGGGCGCCTCCCACCGGCAGCAATACTTTTGCGTACTATGAGAGGCCCTGTGCCAGTGACGTCGCCAACTAGTATTCCTCCCCCCACCTGATGAAGGAACCTGCACTTTCATCTGCACCTTCCTCTTTGTCCCCGTGTAAGGTGGTATGGTATGCGGGAAGAGGAACCTGACTTTCAGCAGGGTCACAATCTTGTTGTGTAGCGTGCACGGGGAATGTTGCGTTATGGGTCAATGTACCAGAAGACTCATCTATCACTGGCTGGGCAATGGGAAGGATGAGGAGGAAACACAGATATAGGCCCAAAGAATAAAGTTGGCTAAATGCAGTTCAAAATTGGTAACACAGGACTAACCAGGGGGCATTGCAGTGGAGGACAATTGGAATGAGAGGCTGACACAGAGAGTAGGTCCAAATCAGTAAGTAGTCGAAATGCAGTTCAAAATTGGCAACCGTAGTAAACAGGCGGCACAGCTTTGTTCAGTGGAGGAGAACAGCAAGGAGTGGCAGACACCGATAGTAGGCCCCAACCCAACTAGTAGGCCAAATGCAGTCTAACATTAACAACTACTTAACGAGAGCCTGAAAATGGAATTTCAGGACAGGAAACCAGGAGAACAGCAAGGAGCGGCAGACACTGTTAGTAGGCCCCAAACCAACTAGTACGCCAAATGCAGTTGTTCCATTTAACCACTATTTAACAAGAGCCTGAAGATAGAAGCTCAGGAAAGGCAACCTGGAGAACACCTTGGAGTGGAAGACACCGTCTCCACACCCCATACCCAATTTGTAGGCCTAATGCAGTGTAATTTCCTACAACAACTAAACGAGAGCATTAAGATTGAAGCAATGGAGAGGAAACCTGGGGAACACCTTGGAGTGGAACACACCGTCTCTACACCCCATACCCAATTTGTAGGCCTAATGCAGTGTAGTTTCCAACAACTACTAAACGAGAGCATTAAGATTGAAGCAATGGAGAGGAAACCTGGGGAACACCTTGGAGTGGAACACACCGTCTCTCTACACCCCATACCCAATTTGTAGGCCTAATGCAGTGTAGTTTCCAACAACTACTAAACGAGAGCATTAAGATTGAAGCAATGGAGAGGAAACCTGGGGAACACCTTGGAGTGGAACACACCTGTTGTGAATTCTGTGGCAGAGCTCCCTCCTGTGGTCACAAGTGGTACTTCGGCTGATTCTCGCTGTGAGCTTCCGTTGGTGGAGGAGAGTGGTACTGCGGTGATGTCGTTAGGTGCTGCTCTATTTAACTCCACCTAGTGCTTATATCCTGGCCTCCAGTCAATGTTCTAGTATTGGACCTGCTTCCTCCTGGATCGTTCCTGTGGCCTGCTGCTCTGCATAGCTAAGTTCCGCTTTTGCTATTTTGATTGCTGTTTTTTTCTGTCCAGCTTGCTATTTGTTTTTTCTTGATTGCTGGAAGCTCTGGGACGCAGAGGGTGTACCTCCGTGCCGTTAGTTCGGTACGGAGGGTCTTTTTGCCCCCTTTGCGTGGTTTTTGTAGGGTTTTGTGTTGACCGCAAAGTTACCTTTCCTATCCTCGCTCTGTTCAGAAAGTCGGGCCTCACTTTGCTAAATCTATTTCATCTCTACGTTTGTCTTTTCATCTTAACTCACAGTCATTATATGTGGGGGCTGCCTTTTCCTTTGGGGTATTTCTCTGAGGCAAGGTAGGCATATTTTCTATCTTCAGGCTAGCTAGTTTCTCAGGCTGTGCCGAGTTGCATAGGGAGCGTTAGGCGCAATCCACGGCTGCCTCTAGTGTGGTTGGAGAGGATTAGGGATTGCGGTCAGCAGAGTTCCCACGTCTCAGAGCTCGTTCTATGTTTTTGGGTTATTGTCAGGTCACTGTATGTGCTCTGACCTCTATGTCCATTGTGGTACTGAATTACCTTATCATAACACACACTGTCTCTACACCCCATACCCAATTTGTAGGCCTAATGCAGTGTAGTTTCCAACAACTACTAAACGAGAGCATTAAGATTGAAGCAATGGAGAGGAAACCTGGGGCACACCTTGGAGTGGAACACACAGTCTCTACACCCCATACCCAATTTGTAGGCCTAATGCAGTGTAGTTTCCAACAACTACTAAACGAGAGCATTAAGATCGAAGCAATGTGGACAAAACCTGGGGAACACCTTGGAGTGTAACACACCGTCTCTCTACACCCCATACCAAATTTGTAGGCCTAATGCAGTGTAGTTTGCAACAACTACTAAACGAGAGTAAGAAGATCGAAGCAATGTGTACGAAACCTGGGGCACATCTTGGGGCGGCAGACACCGCTAGTAGGCCCTACCAAAGTTGTCGCCCCAATGCAGTTTTAAAATTCCTAGAGGCTGAAAACAAGACTATTGACGCTCAGCTTTTTTCAAAGGAACACAGCTGTATTGAGTGGCGCAGACAGACACAGGTAGTGGGCCTTAAACCAAAAATGTGGCTCACTGCAGCTTAAGAAAGGTTACAGGGGTACACAGGCAGCATTGCTCTGGGCAGTGGAGGACAATTTCAATAGTGGACCGCAGACAGACTTTGTACGCCTACTATTAAAAAAAGGATGCTCTATGCAATTAAAAATAGGTTCCAGGGGTACACGGGCAGCAGTGGTCTGGTCAGTGGAGGAGTAGTAGAAAGAACGGGCCGCAGACAGGCTTCGAAGGCCTAACATAAAAAGATATTGGGCTGTAGGCACTTTAACATTGGTTCCAGGGGTACACGGGCAGCAGTAGACTGGTCAGTGTAGTAGTAGTAGAAAGAACGGGCCGCAGACAGGCTTCGAAGGCCTAACATGATAAAATTGGACAGGCTGTAGGCACTTTATAATTGGTTCCAGGAGTACACGGGCCGCAGTACACAGGTCAGTGGAGGCCTAGTGGAAGGAGAGACCGCAGACAGGCTTCGAAGGCCTAACATAATAAATTGGGCTGGCTGTAGGCAATTTAAAATTGGTTCCAGGGGTACACGGGCAGCAGTGGTCTGGTCAGTGGAGGCCTAGTGGAAGAAGGGACCGCAGTCAGGCTTCGAAGGCCTAACATAATAAAATTGGACAGGCTGTAGGCAATTTAAAATTGGTTCCAGGGGTACACGGGCAGCAGTGGTCTGGTCAGTGGAGGCCTAGTGGAATGAGGGACCGCAGACAGGCTTTGAAGGCCTAACATAATAAAATTGGACAGGCTGTAGGCACTTTATAATTGGTTCCAGGGGTACACGGGCCGCAGTGGTCTGGTCAGTGGAGGCCTAGTGGAAGGAGGGACCGTAGACAGGCTTCGAAGGCCTAACATAATAAAATTGGACAGGCTGTAGGCACTTTATAATTGGTTCCAGGGGTACACGGGCAGCAGTACACAGGTCAGTGGAGGCCTAGTGGAAGGAGGGACCGCAGACAGGCTTCGAAGGCCTAACATAATAAATTGGGCTGGCTGTAGGCAATTTAAAATTGGTTCCAGGGGTACACGGACAGCAGTGGTCTGGTCAGCGGAGGCCGATTGTAATGAGTGTCTGCCAGTTAGTAGTCCAAAACAATAAATAAATGTGAATGTCTCGCATTAAAACAATACGAAAACACTAAAGGGTGCAATCATTAGGTACAGGGGTGGGATCCTCTGCGTAGATTCAGACCTACTAATTTAGTGCAAAGTATTTACTGTGGTAAATAGAGGACACTGCCCCTGACTATGTTAAGTACCATCATACATGTCAACACAATGGTATTGTCAGTGGCAGGAATGGAAGGATGTCAGCGCATAGACTAAACATTGGTGGAAGTGTGAGAGATAACTGGAAGTGGTAGAGCAATGTTTGACCTGGGGGTGGGTGAACTCTCTTGTGGCCAGCGGTACAGGCCCAGGGCCCCTCATGTTACAACAGTGTGTCTGACGTTGGGTGTGCACCACCACCGCCAGAGACACTTTATTGTACTATGAGGGACCCAGTGGCAGTGCTGTCGACCAAAAGCGGGCACACCCACCTCTTCAGACAAACAGCACTCTCACGGGTGCTTGCGTCAAGTCGCGATACCACAGCCCCGTGTGGGGAGTTTGGCCATTTAGGGAGGTGTAAACATGTCGTATGCTGGACAATCAGCTGCAGCAAATTAGACATTAGAAAAGTAATTCACAGTAGTCCACAGGCAAGAGCTTTTCATAGGAAAGCTAGGTGTCGGCCGGGCAAGGTGGGGCAAAAGAATTCGAAATCCAGTTGTGGTTCATTTTAATGAATGTTAGATCATCAACATTTTGGGTAGCCAGACGAATCCTTTTTTCGGTTAATATTGAAGCTGCAGCACTGAATACTCTTTCAGATAGGACACTAGCTGCCGGGCAAGCAAGCTCCTGCAATGCATATTCTGCTAATTCTGGCCAGGTGTCTAATTTTGATGCCCAGTAATCAAATGGGAATGACGGTTGAGGGAGAACATCGATAAGGGATGAAAAATAGTTTGTAACCATACTGGACAAATGTTGTCTCCTGTCACTTTCAATTGATGCAGCAGTACCTGTCCTGTCTGCGGTCATAGCAAAATCACTCCACAACCTGGTCAGAAAACCCCTCTGTCCAACGCCACTTCTGATGTGTGCACCCCTAACACTCCTGGTCTGCTGCCCCCTGGAGCTCGTGTGAGAACGATCACGGGTGCTGTGTGCTGGGAATGCCTGAAGCAAACGGTCAACAAGAGTTGATTGTTTGGTTACTAATATTAGTTCCAAGTTCTCATGTGGCATAATATTTTGCAATTTGCCTGTATAGCGAGGATCAAGGAGGCAGGCCAACCAGTAATCGTCATCGTTCATCATTTTAGTAATGCGTGTGTCCCTTTTGAGGATACATAAGGCATAATCCGCCATGTGGGCCAAAGTTCCAGTTGTCAAATCTGCGGTTGTGATTGGTTGAGGGGCAGTTTCAGGCAAATCTACGTCACTTGTGTCCCTCAAAAAACCAGAACCCGGCCTTGCCACGCAACCAATTTCCAGTGCCCCCGGGAAAGCTTCCTCATTAAAAATATACTCATCCCCATCATCCCCCTCGTCCTCCACATCCTCTTCGCCCGCTAACTCGTCCTGTACACTGCCCTGACCAGACAATGGCTGACATCAAGGCTTTCCTCTTCCTCTGGTTCAGACGCCTGATCCTTTATGTGCGCCAAACTTTGCATCAGCAGACACATTAAGGGGATGCTCATGCTTATTATGGCGTTGTCTGCACTAACCAGCCGTGTGCATTCCTCAAAACACTGAAGGACTTGACACATGTCTTGTATCTTCGACCACTGCACACCTGACAACTCCATGTCTGCCATCCTACTGCCTGCCCGTATATGTGTATCCTCCCACAAAAACATAACAGCCCGCCTCTGTTCGCACAGTCTCTGAAGCATGTCCAGTATTGAGTTCCACCTTGTTGCAACGTCGTTAGGCGGTGCTGGGGAAGGTTCAGAGACCGCTGATAGGTCTGCATACGGCTGGAGTGTACAGGCGAACAGCGGATATGTGAGCAAAGTCCACGCAATAGGCTTTCTATGGCCCACTGAGTGAGAGATGGCACACACAAAAGTCAGGAGTGGCACACAAGCGCTGAGAAAAAAAAAAAATGTAGCTTCCACTATCCCTGCACACCGAAGGTTGTGTTGGACAGTGGAAATCGCTACAGCACAAGCGGTTTGGGGGTAATGGACCCTGCCTAACGCTATCCCTGCTTCTGATGAAGCGGCAGCAACCTCTCCCTAAGCTCAGATCAGCAGCAGTAACATGGCGGTCGGCGGGAACGCCCCTTTATAGCCCCTGTGACGCCGCAGACAGCAAGCCAATCACTGCAATGCCCTTCTCTAAGATGGTGGGGACCAGAACCTATGTCATCACGCTGCCCACACTCTGCGTTCACCTTCATTGGCTGAGAAATGACGCTTTTAGCGTCATTGAAACGCGACTTTGGCGCAAAAGTCGCGTACCGCATGGCCGACCCCGCACAGGGGTCGGGTCGGGTTTCATGAAAGTCGGCAACTTTTGAAAATGAACGACCCGTTTCGCTCAAACCTAGTGTCGATTACACCAATCAGAGTGCACAGAGGTGATCTGACCTCATGATGTCGTTCTGTTGCTGGGCATTGTGGTACCACAGACTTTTTGAAGCCTGTGCCATCACTTCTACAGGTGTTGCCGTTGAAGAAAGTTCCTGATCTTTCCTTGATTCGTTCTTGATCCCTGATCTTTCCTAATCCACCCCAATCCCCTTCTCCTTCTTTTCACCCACTTTTCCCTCTACCTAATCCCCACCGCCCTTCTGCCACCGAGTGCTGATCAGTACTTAATCGCTGGTATTTTGCAATTTTTTTCTGTTTGTGCGTTCTGCAGCAGCCAAGCGCTGATCAGTGACACAAATTACCAATCAGCACCCGTGCTCACTGTTTTCCAGGACTATTTTTCCTGTCTATTCCCCCCACACCGAGCCACTGATCAGATGCATATCATTGTTTTTTTAACGTGAAAAAAGATTTAAAAAAATAATTTAAAATATACCATAGTAATCAGTAGGGTTGAGCGAAACGGATCGTTCATTTTCAAAAGTCGCCGACTTCATGAAACCCGACCCGATCCCTGTGTGGGGTCGGCCATGCGGTACGCGACTTTCGCGCCAAAGTCGCGTTTCGTATGACGCGCTTGGCGCCATTTTTTCAGCCAATGAAGGAGCGTGGGCAGAGTGATGACATAGGTCTTAGGGGCGTGGACGCCTATCGCCATGTTGTCGCTTGTGCGCTGCAGCGATTTGCAATGTGTAACACCAGCTTTTCAGTTCAGGGACGGAGAGAGAGAGAGAGAGAGGAAAAAAAAAAAGAAAAAAATTCCCATTGACTTTGCATTGGGTTTCGTGTTTCAGTCGATCCTCGACTTTTCGCCATAATCGGCCGATTTCACTCGACTCGACTTTTGAGATAGTCGGGTTTCGCGAAACCCGACTCGACCCTAAAAAAGTCAAGGTCGCTCAACCCTAGTAATCAGCATCCACTACAGTATTTTTTGCTGAATTTAGTCGGGGCTAGTGTCAGATAGTTCAGAAAAAAAATAATCACAGCCATGTGGGCATCATACAGCCATCGAGCCCTACCGTGAACCCAAATAGTAGATTTCACAACAATTTTTGTGGTCTAATTTCTCCTATTACCCTTGTGAAAATAAAAATGTGGACTAAAAGAACATTTTTTGTGGAAAAATGGGATTTTTTTCTTCAAAAATTTATTTATTTTCACGGCTCAACATTATAAAATTTCTGTGAAGCATTTGTGCTCACCACACATCTACGTAAGTTCCTTGAGGTGTCTAGTTTCCAAATTGGGATAACTTGTGGGGTTTCCCCTGTTTAAGCCACATGAGGGGCTCTCCAAACACAAGATGACGCCTCATGACTATTCCATCAAAGTCTGCATTCCAAAACATCACTCCTTCCCTTCCGAGCTCTGCCTTGCCCCCAAACAATATATTTCTCCCACATAAGAGGTATCAGCGTGCTCTGGATAAATTGCACAACAAATTTTGTTGCCTATTTTGTTCTGTTATCCTTGTGGAAATAAAAAAAACTTGGGTCTAAAGTTAAATTTTTTGTGAAAAAAAGCTAAGATGCTGAATGGGGTGAAGTTCTTAGAATGGTGTCACTTTTGGGCATTTTCTGTCATAAAGACCCCTCAAAGTCACTTCAGATGTGATGTGGTCCCCAAAAAAATGATTTTGTAACTGTTGTTCGTAAAATGAGAAATCACTGGTCAACTTTAAACTTTGTGCTGATGTAAAGTAGACATGTGGGAAATGTTATTTATGAACTATTTTGTGTGACATTACTCTCTGGTTTAAGGACATAAAAAATTAAAGTCTTACGTTTTCAAATTTTTTTTTTTCCAAATTTTCAATTTTTTTTTTACAAATAAATGCAAGCCATATCAAACATTTCAAAAGCACAATATGGCTCAAAATAACAATCTCAGACTCGCTGGGGTCTGTTGAAGTGTTCCACAGTTATTACCTTACTAGCTGAAGAGCCCGGCGTTGCCTGGGCATAGTAAATATCTGTGGTTATAGCACGTCACTTCTCTTATTTTCCCATCACGCCTCTCATTTTCCCAATCACATCTTTAATTTTCCCCCTCACATCTCTCATTTTCTCCCTCACACCTCTCATTTTCTCCCTCACTCCTCTCATTCCCGCCTAACACTTGTCATTTCGACCTCACATCTGTCATTTTCCGATCACTACACTATTTTCCCTCACTCCTCTCATTTTGCACTCACACCTTTTCATTTTCACCTCACACCTCTCATTTTCACCTCAGTATATACATGTTTGTCATCTCCCATATATAGTATACACCTGTATGTCATCTCCTGTATATAGTATATACCTGTATGTCATCTCCCCTGTATATAGTATATACCTGCTGTGTGTCATCTCCCCTGTATATAGTATAAACCTGTATGTCATCTCCTCCTATATATAGTATATACCTGTATGTCATCTCCTCCTATATATAGTATATACCTGTATGTCATCTCCTCCTATATATAGTATATACCTGTAGGTAATCTGCTCCTGTATATAGTATATACCTGTGTGTCATCTCCTCCTGTATATAGTATATACCTGTATGCCATCTCCTCCTGTATATAGTATGTACCTGTATGTCATCTCCTCCTGTATATAGTATATACCTGTGTGTCATCTCTCCTGTATATAGTATATATCTGTGTGTCATCTCCCCTGTATATAGTATATACCTGTGTGATCTCCTGTATTAGACCTCATTAACATGTTATTTGCTCAGTATTTTTACCTCAGTATGTGTAAGATAAATTGGCAGCCTGATAAATCCCCAGCCAACAGGAAGCCCTCCCCCTGGCAGTATATATTAGCTCACACATACACATAATAGACAGGTCATGTGACTGACAGCTGCCGTATTTCCTATCTGGTACATTTGTTGCTCTTGTAGTTTGTCTGCTTATTAATCAGATTTTTATTTTTGAAGGCTAATACCAGACTTGTGTGTGTTTTAGGGCGAGTTTCGTTTGTCAAGTTGTGTGTGTTGAGTTGTGTGTGGCGACATGCATGTAGCGACTTTTTTGAGATGAGTTTTGTGTGGCAACATGCGTGTAGCAACTTTTTGTGTGTCGAGTTGCATGTGACAGGTTAGTGTAGCAAGTTGTGTGCAGCAAGTTTTGCGCATGGCGAGTTTTGCGCATGGTGAGTTTTATGTCTGGTGCCTTTTGAGTATGTGCAAGTTTTGTGTGAGGCAACTTTTGCATGTGTTGCAAATTTTGTGCATGTGGCAATTTTTCCGCATGTGCAAGTTTTGCGTGTGGCGAGTTTTCCATGAGGTGAGTTTTGCACTTGTGGCGAGTTTTGCGTGAGCCTATTTTTTGCATGTGGCGAGTTTTGCGCGTGGTGAGTTTTGAGCGGCGACTTTTGTGTTTCGACTTGTATGTGGCGAGGTTGGTGTATGTGTGGTGAAATGTGTGCTGAGGGTAATATGTGTTCAAGCACGTGGTAGTGTGTGGCGCATTTTGTGTGTGTTCATATCCCCGTGTGTGGTGAGTATCCCATGTCGGGGTCCCACCTTAGCAACTGTACGGTATATACTCTTTGGCGCCATCGCTCTCACTCTTTAAGTCCCCCTTGTTCACATCTGGCAGCTGTCAATTTGCCTCCAACACTTTTCCTTTCACTTTTTTCCCCATTATGTAGATAGGGGCAAAATTGTTTGGTGAATTGGAAAGCGCGGGGTTAAAATTTCACCTCAACGTAGCCTATGACGCTCTCAGGGTCCAGACGTGTGACTGTTCAAAATTTTGTTGCTGTAGCTGCGACGCTTCCAACACTTTTCCTTTCACTTTTTTCCCCAATATGTAGATAGGGGCAAAACTGTTTGGTGAATTGGAACGCGCGAGGTTAAAATTTTGCCTCACAACATAGCCTATGACGCTCTCGGGGTCTAGACGTGTGACTGTGCAAAATTTTGTGGCTGTAGCTGCGACGGTGCAGATGCCAATCCCGGACATACACACACACACACACACACACATTCAGCTTTATATAGTAGATAAAATGATATTGGAAAGAATTGTAAAATTTAGCCTGGTCATGAAGTGTGTGTGTGTGTGTGTGTGTGTGTGTGTGTGGGGGGGGGGGGGGGTTATGGGGTTAATACTATAAGATACTGATACTCCAAATTTTAAATTAATTTAAAAACTGATGTTTCGTGTGCCTTAGTGTTAAAATTTTATTTTACTTCTAAAATTGAAAAAAACTTGCATACTTGCCGTAATCATACTGACGTGAAGAATCGTGTTGGCAGGTATATTTTACCACACAGGAAACAGTAAAATTTTGACTCACAAACAAGTACAGAATTGCATTATTTTCACCAATTTCACCACTTGACATTTTTCCCTTATTTTAAGTGCATTATATGATAAAACTAACTCCATAAAAAACAAGTCCTGTGATGATGGAAATCTTGGATGAAAGGGAGGAAAAAACACAGCGAGAATTGATGGAGTGGTGTCGCATACGTGATATTTTACAAGCTCTTACTGACCATTGAGCAGTTCTGAATGGTCTCAAACATCATTCATGACTTGCCCACTCCTGAATTAAAGGGGATGTTTCATAAACAATATTGGGAGGTAATGGATCTATGAGTCTTAATGGAGAGATACTATGTAAACGCAGATTCTGTTATGATGGATCCAGTTCATTTAAAAGGCCGCCATGTGATACAACATCTGTCCATAGACGGATGCATCTTCCACAAGTGAAAACAGCGTAGTGCAGTGTTCCCCAACTCCAGTCCTCAAGGCCCACCAACAGATCATGTTTTCAGGTTTTCCTTTGTTTTGCACAGGTAATGCAATTA
This sequence comes from Ranitomeya imitator, assembly GCF_032444005.1. Lineage (NCBI taxonomy): Eukaryota > Metazoa > Chordata > Amphibia > Anura > Dendrobatidae > Ranitomeya > Ranitomeya imitator. The sequence continues at coordinate 452,200,067 of NC_091287.1, read as the reverse complement.
TCACCTGGGCAATACTACGGAAATCCTGAAAACATGACCTGTTGGTGGGCCTTGAGGACTGGAGTTGGGGACCCCTGGCGTAGTGAATCTGTACACACAGCACATAGGTGATCGTAGCAATGAATTATTTTTTTTAAACAGGGACCTATGAGCTTCTGGTTATTCAAAGGACTGTTCCATAGACCAGAGAGACCAGTTTAGACCGAACAGAAGTGGGGTTAAAATTGTCCCTCATTCGACATAAAATAAAAATATTAGTCACTCCTGCCCCTATGATCATGCCTTCTAACCTTCTCTTTGTGCTCCAATTACTACTTACAGGGGTTGTTTTGACGCCCAATGATACCAATAGTCTTACAGTATTCAGGTGTTTTAGGATGTATTTTTTTTACATGCTGATCATGTCACGTTTTAGCAAAATCTTGATTTGATTGCAAGACAAAATACATGCCACAAAAACATTTAAAAAAATTGCAAAAACTGCTATAAAGTAAGTAATGTACTGTGTTTCTGATTATTGCTGTAATGCAACTGCAAGGCAGTTGCATGCAACATCCACCAGGGGGTGCAGGTAAGGGGAAAAAGGTAGCACTCACCGTGTATCACCACAGTGCAAAGCAAGGAGCGCCACCAGGAGGCGGCATAGTAGTCAGACAGGCCGTTCAGCAACAAACAGGAAGACGAAGTACTAGAAGCCACAGCAATGCACGTGGTCAGAGACAAGCCAGAAATCTGAACCAGATGGGTGCGCGGGATACAAAACGTAAGACAGAATATGTAGTCGGGGTACGAGCCAAAGAGTCAAAGCCAGACAGGAAATGAAGTAACAGAGACAGAAAGCAGGAGGCAGGGTTCAGAATTCAAGCCGAGTCATACACTGTAGGAAACCACCAAACACACACACTAAGTCAGGGATAGGGAATGGGTCAGGCACAAATACGGGTAATCAGAGGTAGAAGGATCACTAGGGTATATGGGTCAGCTGCTCTGGAGACTGGAACTATCACTGACAAATGCTACCAGGAGTGGCACCAATAAATACCCACCCACGAACCAAAGAGAGGCAGGAAAGGTTAACCCCACCATAACCAGGCCCGGGAAGGAAAATCAAGCAAACCCCGACCTGGATTATGACAAATGCCATATTCCTTTTTAGAAGAAGAAGTTAGGGTGGCATGATCTTGTGTAGTTGTGTTTCCTGATGGTGGAATTAGTGCAATTTGCCAGATAACTGATGTTTCCCAGAGACATGAGTAACTTTCTACTCTATGAAGTGAGAGTAAAATACAGTATATTTGTAGAAATAGACATCATTGTGACTGGTGGAAGGTAAAATCACAGTGATAAAAACCATTTCTGTGCGATTAGTAAATCTATTTAGCAAGAATCCACTGGTGTCCCTTGTTTTATGAATTATATACAAGTGTTCAATGACCCGGTATCATGGGCGGTGAGCTTGAAAATAGCAAGATCATATAGTCCACACTATTAGATGCTCAATTGTCTGAAAGCAGTTCCTGCTGAGCTGGAGGCTTTCACAGTTTAGTAAGTTATGCAGCATGTGAGATTATGAAGTCTGGAGGCCGCTGACACGCTTGTAGGACAGGTGCAGATGAGCGCGTTTTCTGTTCGATTGTGATCCAGCAAAACAGACTGTATTCGGGCCAATGTTAGTCTATGAGGCTGTCCACATGTCTGATTTAGTTATTTCTTCTTATATCGCTGTATGCCCAAGTTTGATCTGATATTCAGATCACGTTCAGCCATGCAAGTCAATGAGTCAGTGGAAACCATCGGACTACATTTGGATGACATCTGAGTTCAGCCAAATATCCACAGACTGACACAATGGAGAAGACGGAGAATTTTTTTTCTCCATCTTCTCCGCATCTGAGAGAAATGAATCACACTGTGATCAGACTGTGATCAAATTTGAATCAGATTGATCAGAGTGTGATTTGCTTTATTGAACCCATTCTCTCGGATGAGAGAATCTACAGTCGTCTACACCTGTCCCATGACTCGTAAGATGTAGACATGAATCCCTGGATCTGGATGCGATGTATTGTGCTACCACTATTGAGGATGAGGTTTTAAAGAGATCATCCTTATGCTGTGCAAAAAAAACACCCACAATGGAAATTTTCCTGTGATGTAGTTTTGAAACCGATGGCATGTCAATTCATAGTAACCTGCAAAAAGTTTTCCACCAGTAATTACCAAGAAGAAGCCCCTTATAAACTAAGGACAAAAACAAAAAAGCCTAATGGACAAAAAAAAAAAGAAAAAAAATCCAATAGAAAAGACAAAAAGACATGAAAGAGCAGCCAATATTGTAATATGATATAAAGTTTATTAAATTATCAATAAACATTACATATACAGTAGGTGAAAGAGGTCTGCTAAAAGACAAATATATTGTCAGGATAAAGGTGGAAGGTAATAAAGAAAAAAACACAATAGATTCCTGACAGGAAAAGACAATGTATACCCCAAGAAAATGTTCTCCCAGAAAGTGCAAACATATTTAATAAAACAATAATAGCAGCAATAATATAGTATTATTATATAAACTGGCATACAATTAATGACAGTATTCAAATGCAGATAAATATCTGACCAATTGATCTAAAATTGCATACAGCAATAATATTCTAATGGAAACCTATCAATAGATCCTACATCTAAACAATTATCAAATGGCACGATGTCACATCATGTTACAAGCTGCATACAGTTATATGAAAGAGTTTGGGCACCCCTATTAATCTTAAGCTTAATGTTTTATAAAAAAATTTTTTTTTGCAACAGCTATTTCAGTTTCATATATCTAATAACTGTTGGACACAGTAATGTTTCTGCCTTGAAATGAGGTTTATTGTACTAACAGAAAATGTGCAATCTGCATTCAAACAAAATTTGACAGGTGCATAAGTATGGACACCCTTATCATTTTCTTGCTTTAAATACTCCTACCTACTTTTTACTGACTTACTAAAGCACTTTTTTTGGTTTTCTAACCTCATTGAGTTTTGAACTTCATAGCCAGGTGTATGCAATCATGCGAAAAGCTACTTAAAGTGGCCACTTGCAAGTTGTTCTCCTGTTTGAATCTCCTCTGAAGAGTGGCATCATGGGCTCCTCAAAACAACTGTCTAATGATCTGAAAACAAGGATTATTCAACATAGTTGTTCAGGGGAAGGATACAAAAAGCTGTCTCAGAGATTTAACCTGTCCATTTCCACTGTGAGGAACATAGTAAGGAAATGGAAGAACACAGGTACAGTTCTTGTTAAGGCCAGAAGTGGCAGGCCAAGAACAACATCAGAAAGGCAGAGAAGCAGAATGGTGAGATCAGTCATGGGCAATTCTCAGACCACCTCCAGAGAGCTGCAGCATCAACTTGCTGCAGATGGTGTCACTGTATCGGTCAACTATACAACGCACTTTGCACAAGGAGAAGCTGTATGGGAGAGTGATGCGAAAGAAGCAGTTTCTGCAATCACGCCACAAACAGTCAGCTGAGGTATGCCAAAGCACATTTGGAAAAGCCAATTTCTTTTTGGAAGAAGGTCCTGTAGACTGATGAAACCAAGATTGAGTTGTTTGGTCATACAAAAAGGTGTTGTGCATGGCGGCCAAAAAACACAGCATTCCAAGAAAAACACTTGCTACCCACAGTAAAATTTGGTGGAGGTTCCATCATGCTTTGGGGCTGTGTGGCCAATGCCGGCATCGGGAATCTTGTTAAAGTTGAGGGACGCATGGATTCCTCTCAATATCAGCAGATTCTTTACAATAATCATGAATCAGTGACAAAGTTGAAGTTACGCAGGGGATGGATCTTTCAGCAAGAAAATGATCCAAAACACCGCTCCAAATCTACTCAGGCATTCATGCAGAGGAACAATTACACTGTTCTGGAATGGCCATCCCAGTCCCCAGACCTTAATATCATTGAACATCTGTGGGATCATTTGGAGAGGGCTGTCCATGCTCGGCGACCATCAAACTTAACTGAACTGGAATTGTTTTGTAAAGAGGAATGGTCAAAAATACCTTCATCCAGGAACTCATTAAAAGCTACAGGAAGCGACTAGAGGCTGTCATTTTTGCAAAAGGAGGATCTACTAAATATTAATGTCACTTTTCTGGTGGGGTGCCCATACTTATGCACCTGTCAAATTTTGTTTCAATGCAGATTGCACATTTTCTGTTAGTACAATAAACCTCATTTCAAGGCAGAAACATTACTGTGTCCAACAGTTATTTGATATATGAAACTGAAATAGCTGTTGCAAAAAAAAAAAACAATTTTTATAAAATATTAAGCTTAACTTTAATAAGGGTGCCCAAACCTTTTCATATAACTGTACATAGCTTATGATACTTTCAGTTATGGAATTTATCTAAACAACCATTACCTATAGACATGATGAATCAGTAAAATGAATGTCAGGGAGAGAATAGGGTAGGGGACGCGCAAGCACCGCGACGCGTGTTTCACCACACTGGGCTTTGTCAGGAGGAGTGGCTTAGTAAAAATTGGGTGCTTTATATAGGTTAGTAACTGCAATCAATTAATGCTCAAAATACATGCAATGCCTGACCCCCCTATGATGATGTTAACATCACAAGCCAAGCATGAAGGGAAGATGGGCGGTCCACCAATGCATCACCGCAGCAACAGGCGAGCCACACCACCAGGGACTTACCAAGTAAACAATGAAGGACAGTATCCAATCCAGGTGAAAGTGTTCAAAAATGGATTTCTTTATTTGCCAAAGTGCAACGTTTCAACCCACATGGGTCTTTGTCAAACATTTTGCTATTCTGTTACACCACCAGGGACTGTCAGGCATCACATGCTGGAACATTTCAGCGCCGGATGGGAGTACAGCAAATCAGCGCTCTTCTGTACAGGATGTTCCGCCCTCCCATGATGATGCGGGCAGCAGGTGCCATGTATGATGGGAAGGAGGACTGACGTCATCCATCATATCACCATGGCAACAAGCTACGTCCATGCCACCACAGTGCACAGAGACATGTCTGTTTTTACCGGCAGCATGGATCACATGGACACATACAAGTCTTTGGATCCATGTAAAACACATACTGCACACAGATGCCTCACACACAGATGACGAATTGAAAAACTGTACACACGGATGCTGATATAAAACGCATTTATGGTCAAAATGGATCATCCCACACAGATATGTTTATATACGCATGTGTGAAGGGGGCCTTATAGGAATAAAGTCTATGGGGAAAAGGTTTTTTTTTCACAGCTGCATCATGACTGGAGGGTCACAGGTTGCATCATAATGCACATATATTGATACCCAACTATCACAGGTTTTTAATATTACCAATCTCATGTGTGTCAAAGTGACCTTTTGCCTCTTCCAACTCTCAAGGGCCTGGGTGCAAGTGCGACCCCTGCATCCACTATAGTTATGCCTCTGGCAAAGCAGTGCCTCACCATTATCTTTATGTCACATGACCATAGTCGTTGTATAGCATTGGCCGCATTACAAATTCAGCTCTTGCGTAATATAACACACGGTTTGTATGAACATCTTGCCATCGCTGCATTTTTTCCCGTGAATCTCGGACTCGTGCACCTTTACATTCATGGGAAAATAAGCTGCTTTGGTGTTACAGTACAGATTTATTGTTAAAGAGTGCAATTCTTTATTAACTTGGTTCTTCAGATTATCCCTCTTGTGCTTAATTTGCGCAGTTTGTGAATTCAGAATCTGTTTATTAGGAATAGTCGTCCTTGCTTTGTTCCTTACTGATTTCTTGCATAACAATCTCTTTATAAGATGAGAGCGACAAAATCGTTTTTTAGATAACGGTCTAGGCACTTCAATTTATTTCTTTATCTAGTGTATCCCATAACCATGTAAGAGGCACAAAGCAAGTAAAGCAGAATTATAGCTATGGTCAGTGATAGAGCGGATGTGCTATGTAGGTCTATAAATTCTATTATTTTTATTTTCTGTTTGTCTGAATAAAGAAAGGTCTATAAATTCTATTATTTTTATTTTCTGTTTGTCTGAATAAAGAAGATGAGGTCCTACAAAATAAAGAGCAAAAAAAACAAAACAACAACTACATCTAGTCTTCTCTGGTTCCTCTCAACATACCGAGACAGACAAACAGGCACGGGGCAAATCTCACTTGTCAAATTAAACAAGAAATCTGGAAATGCCTAATACACTGGACCATTAATGTACCAAGAAGGAAAAAAAAAAAAAATTATATATATATATATATATATATATATATATATATAGTAGGGGTTGTACTCGCTTAGGTGGAGTGGGTGACACTCAAGAGGCACATTCCATTAAAAGTTCACAGGTTTATTGCTCCAAAAACCACATAGCAACATGAATAACAGGTAAACAGTCTTACGTCATGCAGATGAATCCTCCATGTCCATAGTAGAGCTCCGCTCTCTCTCAGACCTGTAGGCATACAGGCTGTGCTATGTCCAGCACGTAGGCTCTCCAGCCTAAATATGGTCTCTGTGTACTGTTCAGGATGTCTGTCCCCACTTGGAACCGTCCAACACACAGGCCACTCTGCAGTGTCCAGCCAGGACACATGGAAGTCTGTCCACACTTGCAGACTCCCAAACACTCACACCATGTGCTACACACCTCCATTATGTAGCCCGAAACCACACCCATTGGTGAGGTAACGTCACATGATTAGACATGTGGTTATGACATCACCACAGGTCCTGAAACAAACATAGATAGGCATGGTTATGCCCCTTACCCAGGGGTGAGGTATATGGGTATGCAGACCCTCCCATCTCTCGTAGCTACCCGTAACTCGGACCCAAATATACTAAAAAATTTCTTATTGCTTTATGTGTATTAAAGAAAACACTCCGGGTTACATCACAGCGACAAGCCTTCTCTGTGATACATACCTCCCGTCAACTATACCTTTAGCCACGCTACAAATATATATATATTATAGTTTTTAGTTTTGGATATATTGAAAATCTGCTTTTTACTATTCTGATTTTGTTGGAACTTTTCAAGTCTAGTTATGCTTCATCCCAAAGGTGTTCAATTGGGTTTAGGTCAGGGCTCTGTGCAGCTAGTTATGGTCTAGTTATGGTCTTCCACACCAAATTCCCCCAACTTCTGCCTTTATAGACCTTGCTTTGATCACTGTGGCATAGTCGTGCTGGAACAGAAAAGGGCCTACCCCAAACTGTTCCCACAAAGTTGGCCCCTCTCAGTCATCCCTGACAGTCAAACCGTCTGTCTAAGTCAGAGCCTGTTATTGAACCCTTTCGTCGGCATTCATCATCCCTTTCTGTCACATCCTTTGATAACGATGACCCATTGTCATCTCGTCTGCTACAGGATCTCCTACTTAGGTCACTTAACCCTGAGCTAACTGAGGCATCACTGCTTCTACCTGTTTCATCAGGCCACCTTCTCCCATGGTCTTTATTGCCTGGAGAGCAATCCATCCACTTTTCTCTATGTCCTCTGTTAGCTTCAGCTTGCAGTCTCTCAAATCTCAGCTGCTCTACTTCCCTTAGGTATGCCATGCGATATTCCAGGAGCATGCAGATATTCCTAAGACTCTCTCTGGATCTGACAACCAGGAACGGAACCATCCCATCTTCACCCATGACCTGGACCTCTTCATCAGCCGGTATCCTCAGTCTCTTCAGACCGGATTTTTCCACCATCTCCTGCATCACTCTCCCAAGTTTCCCAATGACTTTCGCCACCAGAACTTTGGGTACTTGGACTGTGTCTTCCACTAAGCGCAGCCGACTAAGAGCTTTTCTTTCACGCTCCAAGCGTCGAACGGCTTCATCATTCTTCAAAATGATCCTCTGTTTTGTACAGAGGCAGTGTAGGTGCATATTCCTCAGGACAGCCACCCACTTCACTGTGACTTCCCTAGTCGACAGTATGACCAACTGCTGAGTCACAGGCGCCCAGTGCACGCTACATGCCTCTACTGCCTTTCTAAATGCCTCATGCACACCCTTCCTGACGCATGCTTCTCGCATGTCTTCGGGTACTTCTATTATGCTCTTGAAAAGCGGGGTCTCATCTTCACGGACATCTGCCACGAACGGGTGACTGTCTTGTTCCGCTTTTAGCACGATCTCTTCCTCAGACTTTTCTTCTGCTTGAGCCTTTGCCAAGATGGGCATTGGCAACTCCTCTGCCAGGCAGCGACGCTCCTCCTCTCTCTGGAGAAGCTCCTGCTGATGCTTTTCTTGAGCCATTCTGAGCACGTCCATATCTTTCAATATGGCCCTATTCATGTCCTGACACACCGACAGGTGACGTCTGAGTTCAAAGACCTCCTTCTCTAGGTCACCCACTTTGTGCTCAATTGCTTGCCTCAGGACCCTTTCTTGTTCGACTGTTTCTTTAAGCAGCTCCATGTTATGGTCCTGCTCTCTTTTGGCTAGCACATGTTGCACCACCAGTTCTTTGATTAAACTTTCAGACGGGGGCTCTTGCCCACCCACACTCTGCCTCTTCAGAGTTCCACCTGTTTCTGCATCCACCTCTATGGTCTCTACTGGGCTCTCTGTCTGTTTACTCTTAGGTGCCTCTGGACTCTTGGTAACTTCAGAGTTCTCCATCTCTTCAGCATCAGGTACTTCATCATACTGAGCCAGTTCACTCTTTCCGGGCATTGCAGATGTGGGTCTACTACAGGTCTGTTCTAATCCCAGCCCATCACTAACTACCTCAGTGCTAGGGTTTGTCAGAGATAAAGTGACCTCCTCATTAAGGACAACAACGTGATCTGCACCTGACAGTGTCTCCTCCTCGTCATCCCTCTTCTCAGAGGGTGTAACCTGTGCCGCCTTTCTGCGGCCCCCGCGACGAGATGAAGATCTGTGATTTTTACTCGGCTTCTCCTTACTGCACTCTTTTTCCCTTGCGCTCGAGTCACCATCTGAATAGGAGTCACCCCCTTTCACTCTCATCCTGGAACAGCAATTCCCCACTTAAACAAGTGTCAGACCCACACTTTCTTCCGGTCACCCGTAACTCTGGACTATTGACATTAGGTTGCGCTACTTCCTCTTTACACATCCCATTAACAGGAATCCCCACAGCCTGCTGCTGTAGTGGGGCTTCAATATGAGCATTCCGTCTCTCCTCTGAACAACCCCACACTGCGTCAACTTCCCATATGTCTTCAAAGATCACAAAGTCCCGGCCCCTCTCAAAGGGGTAGAACAAGTTTAGTGTTATACCGCCATCTTGGCACTCGACACTTTTGGACATATCAATGGTCACTCTGTCTACAGTATAGTCAACAGTGACCCCATGAATGCAGCAAACATTGACCTTTTTCTCGGTTAGACAGAAGACGAGAGTAGTTCCTGTCAGAGTCACCTGACTCTTTGAGTCCAGCAGTCCAGATACTCCTTCATGGTGTAACATAACAGTACACACCTGAGGCCTATCATCAAACGGGAAGTCTATGCCGCACTCGGAATACGTAAAACACAAACATTGCTGTTCCCCTTTTGAAAGCTCCACCCCTTTTTGGGTCACCATCCCCTTTTTAGACTCTGCCCTTTTAGGGCCACCACCCCCTTGTGGGCTATTTTCTCCTTTAGGGCCACCACCCCCTTTAGGGACGCCACCCTCTTTTGGGCAACTACCCCCTTTTTTGGGATGCCCGGCCCCTTTTTGGCCAACCATAATTATTTGGGTCACCGCTCTGTTTTTGGGACTCCACCCCACTCTGGAGTACACCCTGTGGACTTCCCCACAGTACTCTCAAGCCCGAATAGTTCCACAGTATATGTCTCTTTAGCCCGGCACTGGCCCTTTAAGAGTCTGCATGACCTAAATCAGCAGTTTCTTTTTTTTTTTTCCTCTTTTTGCTGCAAAGGCAGCTACACTTCACAAGGCTCTGCACCGCAGACTTCGTGGACCCGCCGATCCACAGCAAGCCGCTTGTCACCTTCGTGACCCCACCGAGCCACAGCAAACTTCGTGACCTCACCAAGCCACAGCAAGCTGACTCTCAGGAAAAAAAAACTCAGTCTCTCACCGACCCCGGTCAGCACAGCACAGACTCCTGTCTGTTACACACCCGGCTTTACAGCCCAAACACAGATTCTCACTGACCCCAGTCAGTATTACTCACGGTTGTCAAGACCGTCCACTCCTCTGGCTCAGACCAGCCAGCGCTGCAACATATGCTCCTTGGATCGTTGCCTGCATTCGAAGCACCAATTGTAGGGATTGTACTCGCTCAGGTGCAGCGGGTGACACTCAAGAGGCACATTCCATTAAAAGTTCACAGGTTTATTGCTCCATAAACCACATAGCAACATGAATAACAGGTAAACAGTCTTGCGTCAGACAGATGAATCCTCAATGTCCATAGTAGAGCTCCGTTCTCTCTCAGACCTGTAGGCATACACGCTGTGCTATGTCCAGCATGCAGGCTCTCCAGCCTAAATATGGTCTCTGTGTGCTGTTCAGGACGTCTGTCCCCACTTGGAACCGTCCAACACACAGGCCACTCTGCAGTGTCCAGCCAGGACACATGGAAGTCTGTCCACACTTGCAGACTCCCAAAACACTCACACCATGTGCTACACACCTCCATTATGTAGCCCGAAACCACACCCATTGGTGAGGTAACGTCACATGATTAGACGTGTGGTTATGACATCACCACAGGTCCTGAAACAAACATAGATAGACATGGTTATGCCCCTTACCCAGGGGTGAGCTATATGGGTAGCCAGACCCTCCCATCTCTCATAGCTACCCATAACCCGGACCCAAATATACTAAACAATTCCTTATTGCTTTATGTGTATTAAAGAAAACACTCCGGGTTACATCACAGCGACAAACCTTCTCTGTGATACATACCTCCCGTCGACTATACCACCTTTAGCCACGCTACAATATATATATATATATATATATATATTACATATGTATATATATATATATATATATATATATATATATATATATATATTTATATATTGAAAATCTGCATTTTACTATTCTGATTTTGTTGGAACTTTCTAAGTCTAGTTATGCTTCATCCCAAAAGGTGTTCAATTGGGTTTAGGTCAGGGCTCTGTGCAGCTAGTTATGGTCTAGTTATGGTCTTTCACACCAAATTCCCCCAGCTTCTACCTTTATAGACCTTGCTTTGATCACTGTGGCATAGTCGTGCTGGAACAGAAAAGGTCTGTCATACTAGCGAAAAAGGGAGCTTTAGACACCAAGATATATAAAACTATAAATATTTTATTTCATTACATGATTACAAAAAAAAGGGGGACAAATACCATACACATATATGTAACAACAATACTATAAAAAAATTCCAATACATGGAAAGGAGGAAAAGTCAACCAGTATACTAATTGGCAAGGCACAAGTCCATAGGACGACCTGGGCTAGTAGCACAGTGTTCCTGAGTGTACCTACTCCTACAATGAGGAATCATATCTAAAGGAACACAACCTCATGTTCTTCCATAAATCATATAGATGTATACCATAAAGGAGAGTAGCACCTACCCATAGTAAGTCCGGACTCCTGTGTAGCCTTGCCACAACCCCTGACGCGCGTTTTGCCAAGTTGCTATCTCAAAGGGGAGTGATACAAGTGTCTCGCCGCTGCTGCACTTTCTATAGGACGCATGCGCACCTGGACTCCGCACACAGAGAATTAGCCATTCATTAGGCGTCATTATGTGGAGCACGTGATGGTGAAATATCGCCTATGGTACCTTATAATCACCCGCGCCACATAAGGAGTAGACGCTCATTATGAGCGTCTACTCCTTATGTGGCGCGGGTGATTATAAGGTACCATAGGCGGTATTTCGCCATCACGTTCTCCACATAATGACGCCTAATGAATGGCTAATTCTCTGTGTGCGGAGTCCAGGTGTGCATGCGCTAATGAAACCGGTGGGCCAGCGTCCTATAAAAAGTGCAGCAGCGGCGAGACAAGGGTCGTGGCAAGGCTACACAGGAGTCCGGACTTACTATGGGTAGGTGCTACTCTCCTTTATGGTATACATCTATATAATTTATTGGAGAACATGAGGTTGTGTTCCTTTAGATATGATTCCTCATTGTAGGAGTAGGTACACTCAGGAACACTGTGCTACTAGCCCAGGTCGTCCTATGGACTTGTGCCTTGCCAATTAGTGTACTGGTTGACTTTTCCTCCTTTCCATGTATTGGAATTTTTTTATAGTATTGTTGTTACATATATGTGTATGGTATTTGTCCCCCTTTTTTTGTAATCATGTAATGAAATAAAATATTTATGGTTTTATATATCTTGGTGTCTAAAGCTCCCTTTTTCGCTAGTATGACAGTTTTAGCTAGGAAGTGACACTCCTTTACTATTTTATGCTTATATTTGGGAGAGCCTTTTTCACTGAATATGCTCTCGGCCACTTATTTTGTGTGCTTATCGATTACTGTATTTGGAACAGAAAAGGGCCTCCCCAAACTGTTCCCACAAAGTTGGCCCGAAGTTACGGCAACCACATATCAAATCCTGCGCATGCGCACTTCCCATCTGCTCTCCGGACATACGCACTGACTATGGGTGCACAGCCCTCGCTTCATGTCAGATACATGCATGTGCTCAAGCTGCTCTGAGTCAGTGGCAGTTTGACGTGTGAGCACTAGTATGTCCCCCTCCACTCTGCACTCCGACGCATGCGCGCATCTGACATGAACCTGGGGCTGTAAACCCAGAGTCAGTGCACATGCCCGGGGAGTGGATGTACAGTGCGCATGAGCGGGATTTGATACATGGTTGCTGTGACTTTTGTCCAGTCACGACAATCAAATGCAATGCTGTGGGCGTACATAATTAATAATATAATAATAATCTTTATTTTTATATAGCGCTAACATATTCTGCAGCGCTTTACAGGTTGCACACATTATCGTTGCTGTCCCCGTTGGGGCTCACAATCTAAATTCCCTATCAGTATGTCTTTGGAATGTGGGAGGAAACCGGAGTGCCCAGAGGAAACCCACGCAAACACGGAGAGAACATAAAAACTCTTTTGCAGGTGTTGTCATTAGTGGGGCTTGAACCCAGGACTCCAGCGCTGCAAGGCTGCAGTGCTAACCACTGAGCCACCGTGCTGCTAATTTCGAAAGTACCCTGAATGATTCGTGACTGAAAAGATAAACTCACCACCCATATGACTGAAGGAAAAGGTATGTGAGGGAATCATCTAGTGATGTAAAGTGTTCTTTAAACTTAATACTTGGAGCTTTTATTTAACAAGTTAATGATGCACATTACTTCACTAACACCACACTGGTACCAGTTTAATATCTAAAAACATGGTGACAGGTTCATTTTAAGATCAGTTGATTTGGAATATTTATGAGAGAAGACATTTCACGAACTAGCTTGCTACAACCGTGGTTCCTATCGGAGGACCAGGCTCGAATTCAGTGATCTCTATAGAATGAGCCATTCTTTCCCAAAATGTTTGTTCTGCATGGAGAGGGGCTAGGACTGAATGAAAAACATTAATGATAAAGAAGTGGGTGTGCATTATTTTTCTGCATATAGTGAAAGGAGACAGAAGCAAACTATTCTATCTCTTAGAAGATAAAAAGACAAAAGGTCCATTGATGGCCACCAGTAAATCCCTAAACATGACCCTATAGATGTCTTGATTAACAGAGCATCTGTGCACCCACAGTCCTTTCATGGTCTGAGGAGCAAGACCGATGGGTATCTGTTCCATTAACATAGCATGATCATCAACTGTAGTGGATATTAGGAAAGTGTCAATAACAAATTACTCTGAATCAATAGACTGTCGCTCCAGCAGGATCATCATTCCAAGACTCGAGTAAACAGGCACTTGGTGTGAACGTAACAAAGTGTGCATCTAATTAATGAAAACAGATAATTTATGTTGAAACAGACAGATTTACTACATACTGTTTAGCTTTGTATATCACTTTTCTGAAATGAGAGAATACTACCCTACTGGAAACATCAATATTTCATACTTCTCAAGTGCTTTTTTATGCTCCGTGTAATATGAATTTAAATTCTGCTCCTTAGGGAGCATTTCAGATGGGATGAAGAGCAGATAAGGAAGTTCTTCTTTTCTCCTTTCTTTATAGGCCATAATGATTTAATCCTCCATTTCTCAGCTTGTAGTTACTAATTGTGATTTTTTTTTTGTCATTTTTTTAATTCTAAGTCAAATAATTTATGCCTTAAACATGTTCCACTGGATTTTCCATAGTCAGCAGCTTGCATGTATTTAATCCATCCTAATGCAGGTTGGCTCGCTACATAAAACGACCATGTAGATCCTGTCCCAAAATATATTCATTTCAAGCACCCACATAAACTACAGTGATTGTTGGGAGCCATATACTTTTTTCATACATACAGGATTCTTAATGAAGGCAAAAAACGAATATTCCAGCTTCCTCTTGATAAAATGTATAAATCTTGAATCCAAATAGTTAAAATATAAGTACATGCTCCTGAGACCACACCATGCACCCCGTGAGGAGAGCGACGCGTTTCGACTGCAGCAGCAGTCTTTATCCAAGCTAGTCTATCCGCTACAGACACCGGTTTAAAAGGACCCAAATACCAATGAAATGTCTCACATAGATCACATGATGAAAGGTCCTGAAAGTGCAAATGCTAAAACAAAACAAAACTAATACAATAAAACACAATACACTGAAAAATAAACCAAATATACTCAAAATACAACGTAAAAATAAAGATTAATGAAAATATGCTGCAACATGACAAATATTAATAATGAAACATAATTTTGTTTTTACGATTGAGACCATCAAGAAACCTGGTGCCTAGTACAAATATCCAGTATGCTTCACGGGTGAGTAAAAGTCTATGCATATCACCTCCACGGTGTGGTTTAATGACCCTTTCAATGCCAGTTACCCGAAAAGATGAAATGTCACGGGAATGATGATCAACAAAGTGTTTAGCCGCGGAGGATATGTTGCGGTTAATATTCCTGACATTGGAAATGTCGTACAAATGCTCCGAAATGCGGTTCTTTAATTTATGGATGGTACAACCCACATAAGATTTGTTACATGCAACACAATCAATTTCGTACACTACGAAACGTGTGTTACAATAAAAAAACCTTTGCATATGGAATATATAAGTGTTGTTGTAATCACTAAATGATTTAGTTGCAATCAATTGTCTACATGTGGAACAAATAAGGACATTGCACTTGTAACAATCTTTACAACTTAACCAAGTTGTTTGCGGTTTACCTGAAACAAATGTGCTGGGTGACAAAATGTTTCCCAAAGTGGGTGCTCTCCTGGCTATAATATTACATCCCCCCCTGCAAAATCCTAGCAAGGATGGGGTCTTCATAAAGAATCGGAATGGATTTATTAATGAGAGCTTTGATGTTATTGAATTGAGGACTGTACTGTAAACATACGAAAGGTTTGTCAGCACGTTGATTAGTGACTGAATTAATATTTTTATTGATATCAACCTTATTCGTGTCATTAATGGCCCGTGATGCAATAAGATCTTCCTGATTTTTTTGAGAGACTATGTTCAGAGCTTTATTCAACATCCAGTTGGGATAACCGCGTTTATTAAATTTAACACATGATTTGGAAAGATCATCTTTGAGAGTATTATTATTGTTACAATTTCTTTTTAACCTCGTAAACTCCCCGACAGGAATTGATCTAACAGTGTGTCTCGGATGACTGCTGTTTGCGTGCAGGATAGTGTTACCTGCTAGTAGCTTGGACTAGGTTTGTGTTGAAATCAATTGATTAACCACACCTGTGAGCTCCAAATGCAAAAAAGAAATTTTAGACACCTCATGAACAAAAGTGAATCTGATGTTATAATCATTATTGTTGATGTAAGAAATGAAATCATGTATGGCAGATACATCTCCCTTCCAAATGATGAGCGTATCGTCGATGTATCTGCCATGCCATGAAATGAAGGATGAAAAATTATTATTGAAAACCGAAAACAAAAAATGATGTTCCCAAAACGCCATAACTAAATTTGCTAAAGAAGGTGAAAATTTGGCCCCCATTGCTACACCCGTATATTGTAAATAATAATCCTGATCAAAAGAAAAAAAGTTATGGGTTAACAAAAAGGAAGTGGCCTGTAAAATATATCCAATTAAATCCAGTGAATAACAACTGCATCTGCATAAATGAAATTGTAATGCTTCTAAAGCCACATTGTGAGGAATGCACGTATACAGAGAGATTACATCACAGCTCAGCCACGTGTAATCTGACAACCATTTCTTATGTGACAAGACATCAAGAACATCCTTGGTGTCTGTAATGTGTCCTGGTAGTCTAAGAACCAATTGCTGTAGCAATGAATCCAACCACTGACCCATGAGTTCATTTGTAGAGGCTATACTTGATATTTTATTTTAGCATTTGCACTTTCAGGACCTTTCATCATGTGATCTATGTGAGACATGTCATTGGTATTTGGGTCCTTTTAAACTGGTGTCTGTACTGGATAGACTAGCTTGGATAAAGACTGCAGCTGCAGTCGAAACGCGTCGCTCTCCTCATAGGGTGCATGGTGTGGTCTCAGGAGCATGTACATATATTTTAACTATTTGGATTAAGCCCCTTTTTTTTTAAGCAAAGTTTGGAATTTTTTTTCACCATTTAGGTAAAAAATAACCTAGTCATGTTAGGTGTCTATGAACTCGTACTGAACTGGAGAATCATAATGTCAGGTCAGTTTTAGCATTTAGTGAACCTAGCAAAAACGCCAAACAAAAACAAGTGTGGGGTTGCACTTTTTTTGCAATTTCACCGCATTTGGAATTTTTTTCCCATTTTCTAGTACATGACATGCTAAAACCAATGATGTCGTTCAAAAGTACAGCTCGTCCCGCAAAAAATAAGCCCTCATATGGCCAAATTGACGGAAAAATAAAAAAGTTATGGCTCTGGGAAAGAGGGGAGTGAAAAATGAACACGGAAAAACAAAAAATCCCAAGGTCATGAAGGGGTTAAAGATTTATTCATTTTATCAAGAGGAAGCTGGAATATTCGTTTTTTGCCTTCATATATTTCCACATCACATCAGGACTGGTTCCGTGTTTCTCTTCAGGATCGGTGAGCTGGCTTCAACTTCCTTTTTTCCAGGATTCTTAATCCCTTAACCCCTTCATGACCTTGGGATTTTTCATTTTTCCGTGTTCGTTTTTCACTCCCCTCATTCCCAGAGCCATAACTTTTTTATTTTTCTGTCAATTTGGTCATGTGAGGGCTTATTTTTTGCGGGACGAGTTGTACTTTTGAACGACATCATTGGTTTTAGCATGTCGTGTACTAGAAAACGGTAAAAAAATTCCAAGTGCGGTGAAATTGCAAAAAAAGTGCAGTCCCACACTTGTTTTTTGTTTGGCTTTTTTGCTAGGTTAACTAAATGCTAAAACTGACTTGACATTATGATTCTCCAGGTCAGTACGAGTTCGTAGACACCTAACATGACTAGGTTATTTTTTATCTAAGTGGTGAAAAAAAATTCCAAACTTTGCTAAAAAAAAAAAAAAAAGCGTCTCCATTTTTCGTGATCTGAGGTCGGTTGAGGGCTTATTTTTTGCGTGCCGAGATGACGTTTTTAATGATAGCATTTCGGTGCAGATACGTTCTTTTGATCGCCCGTTATTGCACTTTAATGCAATGTCGCGGCGACCAAAAAAACGTAATTCTGGTGTTTCAAATTTTTTTCCCGCTATGCTGTTTAGCGATCAGGTTAATGCTTTTTTTAATTGATAGATTGGGTGATTCTGAGCGCGGCGATACCAAATATGTGTAGATTTGATATTTTTTTTAATTGATTTATTTTGATTGGGGCGAAAGGGGGGTGATTTAAACTATTATATTTTTTTTATTTTTTTCACATTTTTTTCAACTTTTTTTTTTTACTTTTGCCATGCTTCAATAGCCTCCATGGGAGGCTAGAAGCAGGCACAACGCGATCGGCTCTGCTACATAGCAGCGATCTGCTGATCCCTGCTATGTAGCAGAAATGGAGGTGTGCTGTGAGCGCCGACCACAGGGTGGCGCTCACAGCCACCGGCAATCAGTAACCATAGAGGTCTCAAGGACCTCTATGGTTACAATGGAGACGCATCGCCGACCCCCGATCATGTGACGGGGTCGGCGATGAAGTCATTTCCGGCCGCCCGGCCGGAAGCGGTAGTTAAATGCCGCTGTCTGCGTTTGACAGCGGCATTTAACTAGTTAATAGGCGCGGGCAGATCGCGATTCTGCCCGCGCCTATTACGGGCACATGTCAGCTGTTCAAAACAGCTGACATGTCCCGGCTTTGGTGCGGGCTCACCGCGGAGCCCTGCATCATAGCATGGGATCTGACCTTGGACGTACTATCCCGTCCAAGGTCAGATAGGGGTTAATGAACAAGCCTAAAAGGACCTTAAGGGTATGTTCACACGTTCAGGATTTCCATCCTTTTTTTTTCAGGACAGTTTTTTTAAAAAACTGCAGCTCTTGGCAGAAAACGCAGGTCCTTTTTTTATCCGTTTTTGATGCGTTTTTTGATGCGTTTTTTGATGCGTTTTTTGATGCGTTTTTTTATCCTTTTTTTACTGTGTGTTTCCTAGGAAGCTTTTTAGGGCTAAAATGGCTGAAAATACCCTAACCCTACCCCTAACCCTACCCCTAACCCTAACCCTACCCCTAACCCTAACCCTAACCCTACCCCTAACCCTACCCCTACCCCTAACCCTACCCCTACCCCTAACCCTACCCCTAACCCTACCCCTAACCCTAACCCTACCCCTAACCCTACCCCTAACCCTAACCCTACCCCTAACCCTACCCCTAACCCTACCCCTAACCCTACCCCTAACCCTAACCCTAACCCTAACCCTACCCCTAACCCTAACCCTACCCCTAACCCTACCCCTAACCCTACCCCTAACCCTACCCCTAACCATAACCCTATTCTAACCTTAGTGAAAAAAAAAAAAAAAATCTTAATTTTTTTATTGTCCCTACCAATGGGGGTGACAAAGTGGGGGGGGTGTCATTTACTATTTTTTTATTTTGATCACTGAGATAGGTTATATCTCAGTGATCAAAATGCACTTTGGAGCGAATCTGCCGGCCGGCAGATTCGGCGGGCGCACTGCGCATGCGCCCGCCATTTTGCAAGATGGCGGCGCCCAGGGAGAAGACGGCCGGACGGACACGGGACGCCGGGTAAGTATAAGGGGGGGAGATTAGGGCACGGGGGGGGCATCGGAGCACTGGGGGGGGCATCGGAGCACGGGGGGGGGGCATCGGAGCACGGGGGGGCGGGATCGGAGCACGGGGGGGCAGCCACACTCCGCCCACGCACTTCCGCCCGCTCCCCCGCACTTCCTGCTGCAGCGGTTCTGCACATCAAATCGCAGTAAAACCCGCAGATATATTTTTGATCTGCGGGTTTTACTGCGATTTTGACCTCACAATGGAGGTCTATGGGTGCAGAACCGCTGCGGTTCAGGAAGAAGAATTGACATGCTCCTTCTTTTTTCCGGGAGCTATTCAGCGCGGCTTTTTTTTTACAATTTCCGGACCATGTGCACAGTGTGTCCTGTTTTCCATAGGGTACAGTGTACTGTACCCTGCATGGAAAACAGCTGCGGAACCGCAGCGGCAAAACCGCCGCGGTTCCGCGGTAAAAAACGCACTGTGTGAACATGGCCTAAGCCCTTTGCCCGCCAAGCCTGTTTTCACCTTCTTGACCAGGACAAATTTTAGAGTTCTGACCAGTGTCACTTTGTGAGGTTATAGCTCTAGAACGCTTCAGCGGATCCCACTGATTCTAAGATTGTTTCTTTTGTGACATATTGTACTTCATGATAGTGGTAAAATAGGCTCAATAGGACTTGCGTTTATTTCTGAGAAAAATCAGAAATATGGTAAAAATTTAGCAATTTTCAAACTTTCAATTTTTTCTATTACAATTTTCAGAAGGCAAAATAAAGAAAATCCAGCAATTCAGGATTTTTTTTATCCCGTTCTGCGTGTGGTAAAATTGATAAAGCAACTTTATTCTTTCTGTCAGTACGATTACAGCGATACCACATTTGTATAGTTTTTCATATTTGGCACTTTTACACAATAAAAACAATCTTTATATAATTTTTTTGCATCGCTTTATTCTGAGAGCTATAACTTTTTTCTTTTTCAGCTGATGGGGCTGTATGGTGGCTTCTTTTTTGCTGGACAAGATGACTTTACAGAAATACCATTTTTATTTTGACTTTTTGATTGCATTTTATTCCACTTTTTGTTTGGGGGAATGATTATAAAGCATCGTTTTTTTCTTTTATTATTTTTATGGTGTTCACTGAATGGGTTAACTAGTATAACATTTTTATTGGGTGGGTCGTTTCAGATGCGGCAATACCAAATATGTGTACTTTTTTTTTTTTTTTTTTTTCATAAATATATTTATTGGTACAATATATTTTTATTTTTTTTAATTTTTAATTTAAAAAAAAAAAAACTTTTACAAATTTTTTTTTACTTAGTTTCACTATAGGACTTTCACATTCGGCACTCTGATCAGATTTATAATGAATAGTAATGAAGGAGCATTGCTATGATTTGTAACTGTCAGTGCTTCACTGACACAAGTTAGTTAGAACATGCACTGTGCATGATTTAACTAACTTGCTTGAGTCTGGTGACCTGGTTGTTGTCATGAGGTCACCATAGTAACGATTGGGCCCCAAGATGACTTTGCCGGGACGCTGATTGGAGTGCAGAGGTGTCTCCCTCCCACTGCCTTCCTTCTAAATTCTGCAATTGACATAGATTACAACATTTAGCTAGTTAGTCTGCCTGGAGCGGTGCAGGCAGTGAGTATCTGGTATCAGTTGTGATATCATCTGATCACCTGGCGGCGATCTCGCACGCATATCATCTGTGCGTGCAAAATCGCCTGGACGTATCCATACGTTAAAGGATATGTACACTGTCAGGCTAGGGTCACAAAATAGTATAAAATATCGGTCCAATTTTCATCCAGAAAAGTGGTACACTTTTTCTCTCACTTGTCATCAGTGTGATCTTTATGTGCTGTCCATATGCAATCCGCATGTTTACTCAGCAGCTATTAGCCACTTACAGGACCATTTATAGTTTCCTATGTTACAGAAAGTTAAAGTATTGATCACAATTACTGAAATTGAATTACTGTAATACTTCTCACAAAAGCCTTTGTTGGTGATGAGAACTTCAAGGCGCTTCCTGTATGGAGAAACTAGTTGCATGCATTGCTCAGGTGTGATTTTGGACCATTCTTCCACTCAAACACTCTTCAAATCCTGAAGGTCCCGTGGGCTCCTTCTGTGAACTCTGAGCTTTAGTTTTTTCCATATATTTCCTATTGGGTTCAGGTCAGGTGATTGGCTTGGCCATTCTAGCATCTTAATTTTCTTTCTCTGAAACAGTTTGAGAGATAAATTGGCTGTGTGTTTTGATCATTGTCTTTCTGAAATGTTCACCCTCATTTCATCTTCATCATTCTGGTAGGTGGCAGCAGATATTTTTTCAAGAATATCTCTATCTCAGTAGATTTGGCCATTCGTCCTACCTTCAATCATATGAAGTTTGCCAGTGCCATATGCCGAAAATCAGCCCCACACCATGATGTTCCCACCTCCAAACTCACTGATAGTATGGTGTTTTTGGGGTGATATGTAGTGCCTTTTGGCCTCTAAAATGGTGTGAATTATTGCATCCAAGGAGTCCAAATTTTGTCTCATCTGAGCAGACTATATGATGGCAATATTTTACAGACTTATCTAAATGTTGCTTAGCAAACTTGAAACATGCTTGAACATGATGTTTTTTCAGCAATGAAGTCTTGTGTGGTGAGCGTTCAAACAGGTCATGGAGGTTGAGTGCACTACTTATTGTTTTCTTTAAAACTATTGTGCCTGCTGATTCCAGGTCCTTGGCTCTTGTCAATTGTTCTGATAATTCTTTTCAGTCCTCTGTCTGAAATCTTGCGAGGAGCATGGCAGCATGGCCAGTTTATGGTGAAATTATGTTTTTTCCTCTTCCGGATTGTGGCCTCAACTTTGCTCACTGGAGCCTTCAGTTGTTTAGAAATTCTTCTGCAACCAATGCCATCAGTATGTTTTACAACAATAAGATTGCAGAGGCCAGAGATAGCTCGCTGGTTTTACCCATCATGAGATGTTTCTTGTGTGGCATCTTGGTAATGAGATGGATTTTTATAGGCATCAGTTGAACCAGCTGATATTATTTTTCACTAAGTGACAGGATTGCTCTCTAATTACTGATAGATTTCAGCAGGTGTCCTGACTTTCCATAGCTTTTTGCTCCTCTCTTCAAGTGTCATTTCTCATTGTTACACATAACTTAATTTATGGACATGTATGGTTTGATTTCTTTCTTGCCTGTGTGGATTTAATGAGTTGTTACCAACATCTGGTGATAATTTCTTGTCCATAGCACCTTTTGAAATATATTTACTCAGAAAATTGGTGACATATTCAATAATTATACAGATACAGGGCCGGATTATTTTTAAAGGACTGCTAAATAGGCTCGAATATATATATTTTATGTGTGTTGACACGTTCGAGAGAATGATCATACAGCATCAGTGGAAAGAAAGCAAGGGTTAAAAGGGTTAAACCTATCCAGTTTGATGGTCAACTGCCAGAAATTAAGAGAGCCAGAAAAAAAATTAACCTGGTTTCTCTTACAGATTCCTATAATTAGGTTTGTGCCAGAACCTTGCAGAAAGTCCTGTATGTAAACTATACTTGTAGATAGTATTCGGTCTGTTTAGTCTTCTCTTTTTATTTTGAAGGGAATCACAAGGTTTTGGCTACCCATTCTGAGATCAGCAAAATTTAAGGGCAGGAACCCTGATTCTAGCAACTACAGTGGCAAGTACAGTGGCATGTAAAAGTTTGGTGACACCTGGTCAAAATTACTGCTATTGTGAACAGTTAAATGGATTGTCCACTACTAGGACAACCCCTTCTTGATCAGAATGTTTGGCGCTGATTAAATAATGCTAGCGCCGTTCCCACGGTGTTGGCACTCGGTCTCCTGGGCCTCGCGTACGGTTGTTGGGACAAGTGATGCTGGCGCCCAATCAGCGCTTGTGTCACTGTCCCCGTATTCTGTCAACTTGAGCAGGAAGAAGAAGTCAAAGATCAGCTACAGCCCAGACTTCTTAATGTTTAAATTATCTGATGTTGGAGAAAATGACGACAGTGCTCACAATAACCACATGCGACCTCGGGAGATGGAGTGCCAACGCCGCTGAAATGGCGATTGTATGGGAGGTGAATATGAGCTTTATTATTTTGTTGGGGCGAAGCGAGGGTTATGAGAACAAGTTGTCCAAGTAGTGGACAACTTCCTTTTATTTGAAGAAGAAATGATCTCCAAAAGGACTAAAGTTGAAGATGACACATTTCCTTTGTATTTTAGGAAAAATAAAAAAAAATACAGTGGGGGAAATAGTATTTGATCCCTTGCTGATTTTGTAAGTTTGCCCACTGACAAAGACATGAACAGTCTATAATTTTAATGGTAGGTTAATTTTAACATAGAGCGATAGAATATCAAAAATAAAATCCAGAAAATCACATTCTATAAATTTATTTTGCATTTTGTAGTGAGAAATAAGTATTTGATCCCCTACCAACCATTAAGAGTTCTGGCTCCTACAGGCCAGTTAAATGCTCCAAACCAACTCGTTACCTGCATTAAAGACAGCTGTCTTACATAGTCACCTTTATAAAAGACTCCTGTCCACTCCTGTCCTGTCCAATTAATCTGTCAGACTCTAACCTCTACAACATGGGCAAGACCAAAGAGCTTTATAAGGATGTCAGGGAGAAGATCATAGACCTGCACAAAGCTGGAATGGGCTACAAAGATGCTGGGTGAAAATGAGACAACTGCTGGTGCAATAGTAAGATAATGGAAGAAATACAACATGAATGTCAGTAAACATCGATCTGGGGCACCATGCAAAATCTCACCTCTTGGGGTATCCTTGATCATGAGGAAGGTGAGAGATCAGCCTAAATCTACACTTGGGAACTTTTTAATGATCTTAAGGCAGCTCGGACCACAGTCACCAAAAAAACCATTGGTAACACATTACTCCGTAAAGGTTTAAAATCCTGCAGTGCCCGCAAGTTCCCCCTTCTCAAGAACAAAGTCAGTAAAAGGCAGATTCTTTAGGAGTGCTGGATAGGTATCCCTAGTGAGGGGAGGGCGCACAGTCCCCCCGCAGCTCCGGCCGAACACCTCCGAAGGAGGACAGAAACATGAAAAGGGTGAAACTCGGTCAAAGGAGGGCTGAAAGGAAACTCTGACACCAGAATGGGGTTTAAGCCACAACGCGTTTCAACTGAAGTACTGTCTGTCTACCTGATGAAGACAATACTTCCTTTGAAACTCATTGTGGCTTAAACCCCATTCTGGTGTCAGAGTTTCCTTTCTGTGCGCCTTTGACCGAGTTTCACCCTTTTCCCCTGGAGAGGCGTACAAGCCACAGTGTCTTGTACCTACTGTGAAATTTGATGGAGGATTGGTGATGATCTTGGGATGCTTCTGTATGGCTGGAATTTGGCACGTTAATCTTTGCGAAGGACATATGTATCAAGCAAGGTTATCCTGAAAAACAAGGAGAAGGGGATGAAATATTATATGTACAGCCACATCCCTTACAGCAGTATCATGCACTGGGGTTGTTCTTCAGCTACAGGGACAGGATGACTGGTTGTCATTAAAGGAAACATGAATGCGGTCAATTACAGAGATATCCTGGATGATAACCTCTTCCAGAGTGCTCTGAACCTCAGACTTGGCCGAAGATTCACCTTCCAACAAGACAATGACCCTAAGCACACAGCTAAAATAACAAAGGAATGGCTTCAGAACAACTCTGTGACCACTCTTAACTGGCTCAGCCAGGGCTATGTCCTAAACCCAATTGAGCATCTCTGGAGAGACCTGACTGTCCACCAACGTTCAACATCCAAGCTGATGGAACTAGAGAGGATCTGCAAGGAAGAATGGCAGAGGATACCCAAATCCAGGTGTGAAAAATGTATTGCATCATTCCCAAGAAGACTGATGGCTGTACTAGCTCAAAAGGGTGCTTCTACTCAATACTGATACTTATGACCATGTGATATTTCAGTTTTTATTTTTTTAATAACTTTGCAAAAATCTTTTACATTTTAAAATTACAAAAAGAAAAATGGGCCTATGCAAAAGTTTGGGCACTCTGCATGGTTAGTACCTAGTAGCACCTCCTTTTGAAAGTATCACAGCTTGTAAACACTTTTTGTAGACAGGCAAGAGTCTTTAAATTCTTGTTTGAGGGATTTTCATCAATTCTTCCTTGGAAAATTCTTGCAATTTTGTGAGATTCCTGGAGTATGTTGCATGTACTACTATTTTGAGATCTAGCCACAGATTTTAAATGATGTTCAGACCTGGGGACTGTGGGGGCCATTGTAAAACCTTCGGCCTTCGCCTTTTGAGGTAGTCTACTGTGGATTTTGATGTGTTTTTAGGATCATTATCCATTTGCAGAGGCCATCCTCTTTTCAATTTAAGCTTTTTTTCAGATGGTGTTATGTTTGCGTCAAGAATTTGTTAAAATTTAATTGAATCCATTCTTCCCTCCACCCGTGAAATGTTGCCCATGCCATAGGCTGCAACACAACTCCAAAGCATGATTGATCAATCCCCATGCTTAATGGTTGGCGAGATGTTCTTTTCCTGAAATTATGTGCCCTTTTTTGTCCATACATACCTTTAGATTATTGTGGCCAAATAGTTCTATTTTAACCTCATTGGTCATTGTTTCCAAGATGCACCAAGCTTATTTAGATGTTCTTTTGCATACTTCCGATACGGACTTTTATGGTAAGGACTCAGGAGACGTTTTCTTTTGATGACTCTTCCATGAAGGCCATATTTGTGTAGGTGTTTCTGAACAGTAGAACAATGTACCACAACTCCAGAGTCTGGTTACTCTTTCTTAAGCTCTTTTGCAGTCAAGCGTGGGTTCTGATTTGCCTCTCTAGCAATACTAGTAGCAGCTCTCATTGAAATTTTGCTTGGTCTTCCAGACCTTCTCTTGACGTTCACTGTTCCCATTAACTACCATTTCTTAATCACATTTCAAACTGAGGAAGGGGCATGTTACAGGGTCCTTCTCCGATATCACACAATCAACAGAGCTAGAGTATAGTAAACAATTCCAAGACCTTTATTTAGGCAAAAATACGAAAGATCCATATACGATCCACCACACAAAGGATAAAATAGTCCAGAACACGAATGCAGTTCAGTAACAGGATAAAAGTCAAACAATCCAGCAGACAGAGGATAATATAGTCCATATACTCTTCTTTCTCTCTGATATGCTGTGAACCCATCATCATTCCACACAGGACTCATCTGTGTGTCACCTCCCTGATATTTACAAGTCCCTCTCCTAATTCACAGGTTGGGGGGGTGGGTCGCAGGGGCTCATTGTTTCAACAAGCTAGTTCAATATGTCATTGAAACATAACAGCATTCTGTAATGCTGTAGATAAGCCCCCGATGTTACCTGAAAGAGGAGAAAAAGACGTTATATTATACTCACCCAGGGGCGGTCCCGCTGCTGGTCAGGTCAGATGGGCGTCTCTGGTCCGCTGCGGCGCCTCCCATCTTCATTGCAAGACGTCCTCTTCTGATCTTCAGCCAAGGCTCCGGCGCAGGCGTACTTTCTGCCCTGTTGAGGGCAGACAAAGTACTGCAGTGCGCAGGTGCTGGGCCTCTGACCTTTCCGGCGCCTGCGCACTGCAGTACTTTGTCTGCCCTCAACAGGGCAGAGCAAAGTACGCCTGCGCCGGAGTCATGGCTGAAGACCAGAAGAGGACGTCTTGTAATGAAGATGGGAGGCGCAGCAGCGGACCAGAGACGCCCATCCGACCTGACCAGCAGCGGGACCGCCCCTGGGTGAGTATAATATAACGTCTTTTTCTCCTCTTTCAGGTAACATCGGGGGCTTATCTACAGCATTACAGAATGCTGTAGATAAACCCCTGATGCCGGTGGGCTTATCTCACCCGCGATTTTTGGGGTGACAGGTTCCCTTTAAGGTCTGAAACCTTGGTAAAAATAATCTGAGCACACAAATCTCCAAGGGTGTCCAAACTTTTGAATCGTCCAATTTTCTTTTTGTAATTTTTAAAATGTAAAAAATGACAATATGTATTTTGGTTTTGCCTAAAATACAAAGGAAATGTGTCATCTTTAACTTTAGGACTTTTAGAGATCATTTCATCTTTAACTTGCTTAACTGTTCACAATAACAGTAATTTTAACCAGGGGTGGCCAAAGTTTTACATGCCACTGCATGTCACTTACTGGGCTACTTGCTGTCATTTTAATGAAATCATTTTTTTTCTGCTGCAGATTTACCAGTTTTCTGAAAATAGAACCTTGTATTACCCATCCACACCACTGACTGGCATCTCTCTGTGCACACTGTGCATAAGTACACAATCATTGGTGGGGTTGGGAAAAACCTGGTGACAGATTCCCTTTTAGGTTTGATCTCATATGTCTTTATAGAAAATCTATCCTTCCATAATCACACCTGAAGGTTAGCTTCCCTTCTTTCGTTCTTCGTTTGCATTCTATTCTTCCTGTTATGTTTCTAGATTTAGTTTTCTAATTATTATTACTTAAAATTACATTTCTCATGACTACTCTGCCTAGTACTGATCAATATATATATATATATATATATATATATATATATATATACTGTATATATATATGTATATACTGTATATATATATATATATATACTAGATGGTGGCCCGATTTTAATGCATCGGGTATTCTAGAATATGCATGTCCACGTAGTATATTGCCCAGCCACGTAGTATATTGCCTAGCCACGTAGTATATTGCTCAGTGATGTAGTATATTGCCCAGACACATAGTATATTGCACAGCCACGTAGTATATTGCCCAGTCACGTAGTATATTGCCCAGTCACGTAGTATATTGTCCAGCCACGTAGCATATTGCCCAGACACGTAGTATATTGCCCAGTGACGTAGTATATTGCCCAGACACGTAGTATATTGCCCAGCTACGTAGTATATTGCCCAGTGACGTAGTATATTGCCCAGTGATGTAGTATATTGCCCAACCACGTAGTATATTGCCCAGCCACGTAGTATATTGCCCAGTTACGTAGTATATTGCCTACTGACGTAGTATATTGTGCAGCAACGTAGTATATTGCCCAGTGATGTAGTATATTGCCCAGACACGTAGTATATTGCCCAGCTACGTAGTATATTGCCCAGTGACGTAGTATATTGCCCAGACACGTAGTATATTGCCCAGCTACGTAGTATATTGCCCAGTGACGTAGTATATTGCCCAGTGATGTAGTATATTGCCCAACCACGTAGTATATTGCCCAGTGACATAGTATATTGCCCAGTCACGTAGTATATTGCCCAGCCACGTAGTATACTGCCCAGTTACGTAGTATATTGCCTACTAACGTAGTATATTGTGCAGCAACGTAGTATTTTGCCCAGTTATGTAGTATATTGCCCAGTGACGTAGTATACAGCACGGAGCCACGTAGTATATTGGCCAGTTGCGTAGTATATTGCCCAGTTACGTAGTATATTGCCCAGTGACGTAGTATACAGCACAGAGCCACATAGTATATTGCACAGCGAAGTAGTATACAACACAGAGCCACGTAGTATATTGGCCAGTCACGTAGTATATTGCCCAGCCAGGTTTGTTACAGGTTAAAAAATAAAAAAAATAAACATATACTCACCTTTCTGAGGGCCCCTTGTAGTCCACGGCAGCTTCCGGTCCCAGGGTTGGTATAAGCGCAGGACCTGTGATGACGTCGCGGTCACATGACCGTAACGTCATGGCAGGTCCTTCTCCCATACCATCTTTGCCACCGGAACCTGCAACGGATATTCCTTTACATTGCATGCGCCTTCAAATACAGGAAACGGATGATGGGCCCCCATAGCGTCTCCTGACGCATTTCATCCTCTCACAGATTCATCAGGGGAGTGTAAGCGATAGCTATGGTGGCTGCATTACATGTTCCCCGCCTGTGTCCTTTAACCCCTTCACCCCAAAGCCTGTTTTCACCTAAGTGACAGGGCCAATTTTTACAATTCTGACCACTGTCACTTTATGAGGTCATAACTCTGAAACGCTTCAACGGATCCTGGTGATTCTGACACTGTTTTCTCGTGACATATTGTACTTCATGATAGTGGTAAAACTTCTTCGATATGACTTGCATTTATTTGTGAAAAAAACAAAAATTTGTCGGAAATTATGAAAATTTAGCAATTTTCAAACTCTTAGTATTTATGCCCTTAAATTAGAGAGTTATATCACATAATATAGTTAATAAACAACATTTCCCACATGTCTGCTTTACATCAGCACAATTTTGGAAACATAACTTTTTTTTGTTAGGACGTTATAAGTAGAGTTGAGCGACCTTGACCTTTTTAGAGTCGAGCCGGGTTTCGCGAAACCCGACTATCTCAAAAGTCGGGTCGAGTGAAATCGGCCGATTATGACGTAAAGTCGGGATCGACCGAAACACGAAACCCAATGCAAGTCAATGGGGCAGCATAGTCGGCAGTGAGTGGGGGCCAGGAAAACACCTAGAGTGCCCATTTTAATGTCAAAACCATCCATTCTTCTTAATGAAGCTTGTCAAGCGTAATTTACCTTATAATAATTGGAAGGCATTTGAAATTGGGGGTCATTTGGCTAAAGTTGTGTGGGGTAGGGCTGGTTCAAGTAATTAGTGGGCCCAGGAAATCTGGACCACGTCACGGCAGTGGAGCAGGGAGAGGTAAGTATTTCAACTTTGCAAGTGCTGTGATCCTGAGCAAGCAGGGGGGGCCCACTTGTTGGCATTGGCACTGGCACAGGGCCCCTCAAAGTACAGCGGTGTGTTTGCACGGCGGGGGCGCCTCCCACCGGCAGCAACACTTTTGCGTACTATGAGAGGCCCTGTGCCAGTGACGTCGCCAACTAGTATTCCTCCCCCCACCTGATGAAGGAACCTGCACTTTCATCTGCACCTTCCTCTTTGTCCCCGTGTAAGGTGGTATGGTATGCGGGAAGAGCAACCTGACTTTCAGCAGGGTCACAATGTTGTTGTGTAGCATGCACGGGGAATGTTGCGTTATGGGTCAATGTACCAGCAGACTCATCTATCACTGGCTGGGCAATGGGCACGATGAAGTGGAAACACAGATATAGGCCCAAAGAATAAAGTGGGCTAAATGCAGTTCAAAATTGGTAACACAGGAAAAACCAGGGGGCATTGCAGTGGAGGACAACTGGATTGAGAGGCTGACACAGAGAGTAGGGCCAAATCAGTAAGTAGTCGAAATGCAGTTCAAAATTGGCAACCGTAGTAAACAGGCGGCACAGCTTTGTTCAGTGGAGGAGAACAGCAAGGAGTGGCAGACACCGATAGTAGGCCCCAACCCAACTAGTAGGCCAAATGCAGTCTAACATTAACAAACTCTTAACGAGAGCCTGAAAATGGAATTTCAGGACAGGAAACCAGGAGAACAGCAAGGAGTGGCAGACACCGATAGTAGGCCCCAAACCAACTAGTACGCCAAATGCAGTTGTTCCATTTAACCACAATTTAATGAGAGCCTGAAGATAGAAGCTCAGGAAAGGCAACCTGGGGAACACCTTGGAGTGTAACACACCATCTCTCTCCACCCCATACCCATTTTGTAGGCCTAATGCAGTGTACTTTTCTACAACTACTAAACGAGAGTCGGAAGACCGAAGCAATGGCAAGGAAACCTGGGGAACACCTTGGAGTGTAACACACCATCTCTCTCCACCCCATACCCAATTTGTAGGCCTAATGCAGTGTAGTTTCCAAGAACTACTAAACGAGAGCCGGAAGATCGAAGCTCAGGAAAGGCAACCTGGGGAACACCTTGGAGTGTAACACACCCTCTCTCTACACCCCATACCCAATTTGAAGGCCTAATGCAGTGTAGTTTCCAAGAACTACTAAACAAGAGCCGGAAGATCGAAGCTCAGGAAAGGCAACCTGGTGAACACCTTGGAGTGGAACACACCATCTCTCTCCACCCCATACCCAATTTGTAGGCCTAATGCAGTGTAGTTTCCAAGAACTACTAAACGAGAGCCGGAAGATCGAAGCTCAGGAAAGGCAACCTGGGGAACACCTTGGAGTGTAACACACCCTCTCTCTACACCCCATACCCAATTTGAAGGCCTAATGCAGTGTAGTTTCCAAGAACTACTAAACGAGAGCCGGAAGATCGAAGCTCAGGAAAGGCAACCTGGGGAACACCTTGGAGTGTAACAAACCCTCTCTCTACACCCCATACCCAATTTGTAGGCCTAATGCAGCGTAGTTTCCGACAACTACTAAACGAGAGCATGAAGATCGAAGCTCAGGAAAGGCAACCTGGGGAACACCTTGGAGTGTAACACACCCTCTCTCTACACCCCATACCCAATTTGAAGGCCTAATGCAGTGTAGTTTCCAAGAACTACTAAACGAGAGCCGGAAGATCGAAGCTCAGGAAAGGCAACCTGGGGAACACCTTGGAGTGTAACAAACCCTCTCTCTACACCCCATACCCAATTTGTAGGCCTAATGCAGCGTAGTTTCCGACAACTACTAAACGAGAGCATGAAGATCGAAGCTCAGGAAAGGCAACCTGGGGAACACCTTGGAGTGTAACACACCCTCTCTCTACACCCCATACCCAATTTGAAGGCCTAATGCAGTGTAGTTTCCAAGAACTACTAAACGAGAGCCGGAAGATCGAAGCTCAGGAAAGGCAACCTGGGGAACACCTTGGAGTGGAACACACCATCTCTCTCCACCCCATACCCGATTTGTAGGCCTAATGCAGTGTAGTTTCCAAGAACTACTAAACGAGAGCCGGAAGATCGAAGCTCAGGAAAGGCAACCTGGGGAACACCTTGGAGTGGAACACACCATCTCTCTACACCCCATACCCAATTTGAAGGCCTAATGCAGCGTAGTTTCCAACAACTACTAAACGAGAGCCGGAAGATCGAAGCTCAGGAAAGGCAACCTGGGGAACACCTTGGAGTGTAACACAACGTCTCTCTACACCACGGAAGGGCTGATTCTTAGGAAGGAAGGCTGTTGGAAATAAGCATTGCGCGTCCGAGGGTGATTATATTCTTATTAGGTATATACTCACCCTCGGACGCGCCCTGCTTCTTTATTTGGAATGAATGTTTATTTGCAATGTGGTGTTGACTTTCTCTATTATTTTGGTAATTAATGATTTTATTATTTTCATTGTTTTGCATCTTCTCGGCAATAATATAAAGAAGACGCGACAGGACAACACTCGGTGGATGCCATATCTGTGTTTTCAATTTAAAAAACCTTTCAGTTAACTACTTGCAGGAGAAAGTAATTGTAGCTGGTGGCCATTTTTAGTACTGTACCAGATTTTAGTTGTGTGTTTGTTTTTAATGTTAAAATGTCTGCATTTGATATCTCTCCAGTATTTTCTTTTTTACAAGCAAAATACTTATTTTTATATTTTCTGATGTTGGTTCCAGGGGTACACGGGCAGCAGTGGTGTGGTCAGTGGAGACCTAGTGGAAGGAGTGACCGCAGACAGGCATCGAAGGCCTAAAATAATAACACATGGCTGTAGGCAATTTTAAATTGGTTCCAGGGGTACACGGGCAGCAGTGCCCTGGTCAGTGTAGTAGTAGTTGAAAGAATGGACCGCAGACAGGCATCGAAGGCCTAAAATAAAAAAATTGGGCTGGCTGTAGGCAATTTTAAATTGGTTCCAGGGGTACACGGGCAGCAGTGGTGTGGTCAGTAGAGGCCTAGTGGAAGGAGTGACCGCAGACAGGCATCGAAGGCCTAAAATAATAACACATGGCTGTAGGCAATTTTAAATTGGTTCCAGGGGTACACGGGCAGCAGTGCCCTGGTCAGTGTAGTAGTAGTTGAAAGAATGGACCGCAGACAGGCATCAAAGGCCTAAAATAAAAAAATTGGGCTGGCTGTAGGCAATTTTAAATTGGTTCCAGGGGTACACGGGCAGCAGTGGTGTGGTCAGTAGAGGCCTAGTGGAAGGAGTGACCGCAGACAGGCATCGAAGGCCTAAAATAATAACACATGGCTGTAGGCAATTTTAAATTGGTTCCAGGGGTACACGGGCAGCAGTGGTGTGGTCAGTGGAGGCTTAGTGGAAGGAGTGACCACAGACAGGCATCGAAGGCCTAATATAACAAAAATGTCAATACAATGGTATTGTCAGTGGCAGGCATTGAAGGATGTCAGCGCACAGACTAAACATTGGTGGAGCTGTGAGATAATTTTGCAAGTGGTAGAGCACTGTTTGAGCTGGGGTGGGGGGAAACTGTCTTGTGGCCGGCGGTACAGGCCCAGGGCCCCTCATATTACAACGGTGTGTCTGACGTTGGGTGCACACCACCACCGCCAGAGACACTTTATTGTACTAGGAGGGACCCAGTGGCAGTGCCGTCGACCAAAAGCGGGCTCACCCACCTCTTCAGACAAACTGCACTCTCACGGGTGCTGTCGCCAAGTGTCGATACCACGGCCCCGTGTGGGGAGTTTGGCCATTTAGTGAGGTGTAAACATGTCGTATGCTGGACAATCAGGTGCTGAAAATTACGAGATTGGAAAAGGCATTCAGAATAGTCCACAGGCAAGACCTTTTCATAGGAAAGCTAGGTGTCAGCCGGGCAAGGTGGGGCAAAAGATTTCGAAATCCAGTTGTGGTTCATTTTAATGAAGGTTAGATCATCTACATTTTGGGTAGCCAGACGAGTCCTTTTTTCTGTTAGTATTGAACCTGCAGCACTGAATACTCTTTCTGATAGGACACTAGCTGCCGGACAAGCAAGCTCCTGCAATGCATATTTTGCCAATTCTGGCCAGGTGTCTAATTTTGATGCCCAGTAATCAAATGGGAATGACGGTTGAGGGAGAACATCGATAAGGGATGAAAAATAGTTTGTAACCATACTGGACAAATGTTGTCTCCTGTCACTTTGAATTGATGCTGCAGTACCTGTCCTGTCTGCGGTCATAGCAAAATCACTCCACAACCTGGTCAGAAAACCCCTCTGGCCAACGCCACTTCTGATTTCTGCCCCTCTAACTCCTCTGGTCTGCTGGCCCCTGCAGCTCGTGTGAGAACGATCACGGGCGCTGTGTGCAGGGAATGCCAGAAGCAAACGGTCAACAAGAGTTGATTGTTTGGTTGCTAATATTAGTTCCAAGTTCTCATGTGGCATTATATTTTGCAATTTGCCTTTATAGCGAGGATCAAGGAGGCAGGCCAACTAGTAATCGTCATCATTCATCATTTTAGTTATGCGTGTGTCCCTTTTGAGGATACGTAAGGCATAATCCGCCATGTGGGCCAAAGTTCCAGTTCTCAAATCTGCGGTTGTGCTTGGTTGAGGGGCAGTTTCAGGCAAATCAACGTCACTTGTGTCCCTCAAAAAACCAGAACCCGGCCTTGCCGCGCCACCAATTTCCAGTGGCCCCGGAAAAGCTTCCTCATTAAAAATATAATCATCCCCATCATCCTCCTCGTCCTCCTCCTCCTCTTCGCCCGCTACCTCGTCCTGTACACTGCCCTGGCCAGACAATGGCTGACTGTCATCAAGGCTTTCCTCTTCCTCAGCTGCAGACGCCTGATCCTTTATGTGCGTCAAACTTTGCATCAGCAGACGCATTAGGGGGATGCTCATGCTTATTATGGCGTTGTCTGCACTAACCAGCCGTGTGCATTCCTCAAAACACTGAAGGACTTGACACATGTCTTGAATCTTCGACCACTGCACACCTGACAACTCCATGTCTGCCATCCTACTGCCTGCCCGTGTATGTGTATCCTCCCACAAAAACATAACAGCCCGCCTCTGTTCACACAGTCTCTGAAGCATGTGCAGTGTTGAGTTCCACCTTGTTGCAACGTCTATGATTAGGCGATGCTGGGGAAGGTTCAAAGAACGCTGATAGGTCTGCATACGGCTGGAGTGTACGGGCGAACGGCGGATATGTGAGCAAAGTCCACGCACTTTGAGGAGCAGGTCGGATAACCCCGGATAACTTTTCAGGAAGCACTGCACCACCAGGTTTAAGGTGTGAGCCAGGCAAGGAATGTGTTTCAGTTGGGAAAGGGAGATGGCAGCCATGAAATTCCTTCCGTTATCACTCACTACCTTGCCTGCCTCAAGATCTACAGTGCCCAGCCACGACTGCGTTTCTTTCTGCAAGAACTCGGACAGAACTTCCGCGGTGTGTCTGTTGTCGCCCAAACACTTCATAGCCAATACAGCCTGCTGACGTTTGCCAGTAGCTGCCCCATAATGGGAGACCTGGTGTGCAACAGTGGCAGCTGCGGATGGAGTGGTTGTGCGACTGCGGTCTGTGGACGAGCTCTCGCTTCTGCAGGAGGACGAAGAGGAGGAGGAGGGGGTGCGAACGGCTACAGCCAATTGTTTCCTAGACCGTGGGCTAGGCAGAACTGTCCCAAACTTGCTGTCCCCTGTGGACCCTGCATCCACCACATTTACCCAGTGTGCCGTGATGGACACGTAACGTCCCTGGCCATGCCTACTGGTCCATGCATCTGTTGTCAGGTGCACCTTTGTGCTCACAGATTGCCTGAGTGCATGGACGATGCGCTCTTTAACATGCTGGTGGAGGGCTGGGATGGCTTTTCTGGAAAAAAAGTGTCAACTGGGTAGCTCGTAGCGTGGTACAGCGTAGTCCATCAGGGCTTTGAAAGCTTCGCTTTCAACTAACCGGTAGGGCATCATCTCTAACGAGATTAGTCTAGCTATGTGTGCGTTCAAACCCTGTGTACGCGGATGCGAGGCTAAGTACTTCCTTTTTCTAACCATAGTCTCATGTAGGGTGAGCTGGACTGGAGAGCTGGAGATCGTGGAACTAGCGGGGGTGCCGGTGGACATGGCAGACTGAGAGACGGTGGGAGATGGTATTGTTGCCACCGGTGCCCTAGATGCAGTGTTTCCTACTACGAAACTGGTGATTCCCTGACCCTGACGGCTTTGGCCTGGCAAAGAAACCTGCACAGATACTGCAGGTGGTGCGGAAAATGGTGGCCCTACACTGTCGGAAGGGATGTTGCGTTGCTGACTAGCTTCATTGGCCGAGGGTGCTACAACCTTAAGGGACGTTTGGTAGTTAGTCCAGGCTTGCAAATGCATGGTGGTTAAATGTCTATGCATGCAACTTGTATTGAGAGTTTTCAGATTCTGTCCTCTGCTTAAGGTAGTTGAACATTTTTGACAGATGACATTGCGCTGATCAATTGGATGTTGTTTAAAAAAATGCCAGACTGCACTCTTTCTAGCATCGGATACCTTTTCAGGCATTGCAGACTGAGCTTTAACCGGATGGCCACGCTGTCCTCCAACAGGTTTTAGCTTTGCCACGCGTTTTGGGCAAGATACGGGCCCGGCAGATGGAACCTGTTGCGATGTTGATGCCTGCTGCGGCCCCTCCTCCTCCGCTTCAGAACTGCTGCCGCCTGCACCCTGTTCCCCCAATGGCTGCCAATCGGGGTCAAGAACTGGGTCATCTATTACCTCTTCTTGTAGCTCGTGTGCAACTTCGTCTGTGTCACCGTGTCGGTCGGTGGTATAGCGTTCGTGATGGGGCAACATAGTCTCATCAGGGTCTGATTCTTGATCAGCACCCTGCGAGGGCAATGTTGTGGTCTGAGTCAAAGGACCAGGATAGTAGTCTGGCTGTGGCTGTGCATCAGTGCACTCCATGTCAGATTCAACTTGTAATGGGCATGGACTGTTAACTGCTTCACTTTCTAAGCCAGGGACGGTATGTGTAAAGAGCTCCATGGAGTAACCCGTTGTGTCGCCTGCTGCATTCTTCTCTGTTGTTGTTTTTGCTGAAGAGGACAAGGAAGCGACTTGTCCCTGACCGTGAACATCCACTAACGACGCGCTGCTTTGACATTTACCAGTTTCACGAGAGGAGGCAAAAGAGCTAGAGGCTGAGTCAGCAAGATAAGCCAAAACTTGCTCTTGCTGCTCCGGCTTTAAAAGCGGTTTTCCTACTCCCAGAAAAGGGAGCGTTCGAGGCCTTGTGTAGCCAGACGACGAACCTGGCTCCACAGCTCCAGACTTAGGTGCAATATTTTTTTTCCCACGACCAGCTGATGCTCCACCACTACAACTACCCTCATTACCAGCTGACAATGAACGCCCCCGGCCACGACCTCTTCCACCAGACTTCCTCATTGTTTTAAAAACGTTACCAAACGAACGGTATTTGTTGCTGTCACACAACTTACACGGTGAGCTATAACTTCAGTATGATTTAGCTACCCCTTTACAGGTGGGTGAGACCACAACGAAAATCAGCCACAATGTTACACACTCTGTTGTTGTTGGCAACAAATGAGATGGCACACACGCAGGACTGTCACTGAAGCGCAAATGTAAATATTTATCTCCCACTGATTTGTGTTTGTTTCTTTAAAAGGGAGACTTCAGAAAAAAAAAGTTAAAAAAAAATTATTTTTTACAGAAGAATTTATAAAACAAATAAAATGAAATGATTGTTTCAGGGAGAATTTAGGAAAAAAAAAAAAAAAAAGGCTTTGTAGGGCCCACTGAGTGAGAGGACGCACACAGGAGTCAGGAGTGGCACACAAGCCCAGAGGCCAATATTAATCTCCCACCGATTGATTTAGTGATTTTTTTTGGTAGATTTTGGAACCCAAATCAAGCAAAAAAATTAATAGGCTTTTTATGGCCCACAATTGGGGAGAGAGAGAGAGATGGCACACCCAGGAGTCAAGACTGGCACACAAGCAGAAGGGGCAATATGAATCTCCCACAGATTTTTTTTTTTTTTTTTTTCAGGGAGACTTGAGAGAAAAAAAAATACAAAAAAAATGATTTTTTTCAGGAATAATTTAGAAACCAAAGAAAATAAAATGATTGTTTCAGGGAGAATTTAGAAAACAAATAAAACAAAAAATAGGCTTTCTAGGGCCCACTGAGTGACAGATGACGCACACAGGAGTCAGGAGTGGCACACAAGCCCAGAGGCCAATATTAATCTCCCACTGATTGATTTAATGATTTTTTCAGGTAGAATTTAGAACCCAAATCAAGCAAAAAAATTAATAGGCTTTCTATGGCCCACTGAGTGAGAGAGATGGCACGCTCAGGACTGGCACACAAGCCCAGAGGCCAATATTAATCTCCCACTTTTTTTTTTTTCCAGGGAAAATTTATAAACCCAATAAAATAATAAAAAAATAGGCTTTCTATGGCCCACTATCTGAGAGAGAGAGAGATGGCACGCTTAGGACTGGCACACAAGCCCAAAGGCCAATATTAATCTCCGACTGATTGATTTATTGATTTTTTCAGGTAGAATTTAGAACCCAAATCAAGCAAAAAAATTAATAGGCTTTCTATGGCCCACTGAGTGAGTGATGATGCACACAGG
Source organism: Ranitomeya imitator (assembly GCF_032444005.1). NCBI lineage: Eukaryota > Metazoa > Chordata > Amphibia > Anura > Dendrobatidae > Ranitomeya > Ranitomeya imitator. Next base: position 452,161,316 of record NC_091287.1, on the reverse strand, counting down.
AGTCAAGAGTGGCACACAAGCCCTGAGGCCAATATTTTTCTCCCACTGATTGATGTAGTGATTTTTTCAGGTAGATTTTATAACCCAAATCAAGCAAAAAAATAAATAGGCTTTCTATGGCCCACTGAGTGAGAGATGACACAGACAGGGATGGCACTCTAGCAGAAATGTCAATCTTAATCTCCCACAAAAAAAAAAAAAAACAGGGAGTGTCCTTCAATTACTATCTCCCTGCAGTAATCTCAGCCAGGTATGGCAGGCAGCAATAAGGAGTGGACTGATGCACAAATTAAATAAAAAGTGTGTACAAACCAAAAAGATAGCTGTGCAGAAAGGAAGGAACAAGAGGATTTGTGCTTTGAAAAAAGCAGTTGGTTTGCATAGCGGCGTACACACAGCAATGCAGCTATCAGGGAGCCTTCTAGGGCAGCCCAATGAGCTACAGCGCTGAGGGGGAAAAAAAAAAATGTAGCTTCCACTGTCCCTGCACACCGAAGGTGGTGTTGGGCAGTGGAAATCGCTACAGCACAAGCGGTTTGGTGGTTAATGGACCCTGCCTAACGCTATCCCTGCTTCTGACGAAGCGGCAGCAACCTCTCCCTAAGCTCAGATCAGCAGCAGTAACATGGCGGTCGGCGGGAACGCCCCTTTATAGCCCCTGTGACGCCGCAGACAGCAAGCCAATCACTGCAATGCCCTTCTCTAAGATGGTGGGGACCAGGACCTATGTCATCACGCTGCCCACACTCTGCGTTTACCTTCATTGGCTGAGAAATGGCGCTTTTCGCGTAATTGAAACGCGACTTTGGCGCGAAAGTCGCGTACCGCATGGCCGACCACGCACAGGGGTCGGATCGGGTTTCATGAAAATCGACTTCGCCAAAAGTCGGCGACTTTTGAAAATGTTCGACCCGTTTCGCTCAACCCTAGTTATAAGGGTTAAAAGTTGACCAGCGATTTCTCATTTTTGCAACAAAATTTGCAAAACCATTTTTTTACGGACCACCTCACACTTGAAGTGACTTTGAGGGGTCTATATGACAGAAAATGCTCAAAAGTGACACCATTCTAAAAACTGCACCCCTCAAGGTACTCAAAACCACATTCAAAAAGTTTATTAACCCTTCAGGTGCTTCACAGGAATTTTTTGAATGTTTAAAAAAATTGAACATTTAACTTTTTTTTCACAAAATTTTTACTTCAGGTCCAATTTGTTTCATTTTACCAAGGGTAACAGGAGAAATTGGACCACAAAATTCGTTGTACAATTTGTCCTGAGTACGCCGATACCCCATATGTGGGGGTAAACCACTGTTTGGGCACATGGCAGAGCTCGGAAGGGAAGGAGCGCCATTTGACTTTTCAATGCAAGATTTGCTGGAATTGAGATCGGAGCCCATGTCACGATTGGAGAGCCCCTGATGTGCCTAAACAGTGGAAACCCCCACAAGTGACACCATTTTGGAAAGTAGACCCCCTAAGGAACTAATCTAGATGTGTGGTGAGCACTTTGAACCTCCAAGTGCTTCACAGAAGTTTATAATGTAGAGCCGTAAAAAAAATTTTTTTATTAATTTTCACAAAAAATGATCTTTTTGCCCCAAATGTTTTATTTTCCCAAGGGTAAAAGGATAAATTGGACCCCAAAAGTTGTGCAATTTGTCCTGAGTACGTCGATACTTCATATATGGGGATAAACCACTGTTTGAGCGCATGGCAGAGCTCGGAAGGGAAGGAGTGCCATTTGACTTTTCAATGCAAAATTGGCTGGAATTGAGATCGGACGCCATGTCGCATTTGGAGAGCCCCTGACGTGCCTTAACAGTGGAAACCCCCCACAAGTGACCCCATTTTGGAAAGAAGACCCCCTAAGGAACTTATCTAGATGTGTGGTGAGCACTTTTAACCCCCAATTGTTTCACTAAAGTTTAGAATGTAGCATTGTGAAAATTAAAAAATCATTATTTCTTTCCACAAAATGATGTTTTAGCCCGCAATTTTTTTTTCCCAAGGGTAACAGGAGAAATTGGACCCCAAAAGTTGTTGTCCAACTTGTCCTGAGAACGCTGATACCCCATATGTTGGGGGGAACCACTGTTTGGGTGCTCGGCAGAGCTCGGAAGGGAAGGAGAGCCATTTGAAATGCAGACTTAGATGGATTGGTCTGCAGGCGTCATGTTGCATTTGCAGAGCCCCTGATGTACCTAAACAGTAGAAACCCCCCACAAGTGACCCCATATTGGAAACTAGACCCCCCAAGGAACTTATCTAGATGTGTTGTGAGAGCTTTGAACCAACAAGTGTTTCACTACAGTTTATAACGCAGAGCCATGAAAATAAAAAATATTTTTTTTTCCACGAAAATGATATTTTATCCCCTATGTTTTTATTTTCCCAAGGGTAACAGGACAAATTGGACCCCAAAAGTTGTTGTCCAACTTGTCCTGAGAACGCTGATACCCCATATGTTGGGGGGAACCACTGTTTGGGTGCACGGCAGAGCTCGAAAGGGAAGGAGCGCCATTTGAAATGCAGACTTAGATGGATTGGTCTGCAGGCGTCATGTTGCATTTGCAGAGCCCCTGATGTACCTAAACAGTAGAAACCCCCCACAAGTGACCCCATATTGGAAACTAGACCCCCAAAGGAACTTATCTAGATGTGTTGTGAGAGCTTTGAACCAACAAGTGTTTCACTACAGTTTATAACGCAGAGCTGTGAAAATAAAAAATATTTTTTTTTCCACGAAAATGATATTTTATCCCCTATGTTTTTATTTTCCCAAGGGTAACAGGACAAATTGGACCCCAAAAGTTGTTGTCCAACTTGTCCTGAGAACGCTGATACCCCATATGTTGGGGGGAACCACTGTTTGGGCACACAGGAGAACTCGGAAGGGAAGGAGCCCTGTTTTACTTTTTCAAAGCAGAATTGGCTGGAATTGAGATCGGACGCCATGTCGCGTTTGGAGAGCCCCTGATGTGCCTAAACAGTGGAAACCCCCAATTATAACTGAAACCCTAACCCCAACCCTAACCCTAGCCCTAACCCTAACCCTAGCCCTAGCCCTAACCCTAGCCCTAACCCTAGCCCTAACCCTAGCCCTAGCCCTAACCCTAGCCCTAACCCTAGCACTAATGGGAAAATGGAAATAAATACATTTTTTTACATTTTATTATTTTTCCCTAACTAAGGGGGTGATGAAGGGGGGTTTGATTTACTTTTAGGGTATGTTCACACGTTCAGGATTTCCATCCTTTTTTTTTCCTGACTGTTTTTTAAAAAACTGCAGCTCTTGGCAGAAAACGCAGGTCCTTTTTTTGGTCCTTTTTTGGTCCGTTTTTGATGCGTTTTTTGATGCGTTTTTTGATGCGTTTTTTTTATGCAGTTTTCTAGCCAGAGTCTGTGTGTTTTCTAGGAATTTTTTTAGGGTTAAAATGGCTGAAAATACCCTAACCCTACCCCTAACCCTACCCCTAACCCTAACCCTACCCCTAACCCTACCCCTAACCCTAACCCTACCCCTAACCCTAACCCTACCCCTAACCCTACCCCTAACCCTACCCCTAACCCTAACCCTACCCCTACCCCTAACCCTACCCCTACCCCTAACCCTACCCCTAACCCTACCCCTAACCCTAACCCTAACCCTACCCCTAACCCTACCCCTAACCCTAACCCTACCCCTAACCCTACCCCTAACCCTACCCCTACCCCTATTCTAACCTTAGTGAAAAAAAAAAAAAAAATTCTTTATTTTTTTTATTGTCCCTACCTATGGGGGTGACAAAGGGGGGGGGTGTCATTTACTATTTTTTTATTTTGATCACTGAGATAGGTTATATCTCAGTGATCAAAATGCACTTTGGAACGAATCTGCCGGCCGGCAGATTCGGCGGGCGCACTGCGCATGCGCCCGCCATTTTGCAAGATGGCGGCGCCCAGGGAGAAGACGGCCGGACGGACACCGGGACGCCGGGTGAGTATAAGGGGGGGAGATTAGGGCACGGGGGGGGCATCAGAGCACTGGGGGGGGCATCGGAGCACTGGGGGGGGGCATCGGAGCACGGGGGGGCGGGATCGGAACACGGGGGGGGCAGCCACACTCCGCCCACGCACTTCCGCCCGCTCCCCGCACTTCCTGCTGCAGCGGTTCTGCACATCAAACCGCAGTAAAACCCGCAGATATATTTTTGATCTGCGGGTTTTACTGCGGTTTGGACCTCACAATGGAGGTCTATGGGTGCAGAACCGCTGCGGCTCCGGAAAAAGAATTGACATGCTCCTTCTTTTTTCCGGGAGCTATTCAGCGCGTCTTTTTTTTTACAATTTCCGGACCATGTGCACAGTGTGTCCTGTTTTCCATAGGGTACAGTGTACTGTACCCTGCATGGAAAACAGCTGCGGAAACGCAGCGGCAAAACCGCCGCGGTTCCGCGGTAAAAAACGCACTGTGTGAACATGGCCTTATAGCGTTTTTTTGGCGGATTTTTATGATTGGCAGCTGTCACACACTAAAAGACGCTTTTTATTGCAAAAAATAGTTTTTGCATCACCACATTTTGAGAGCTATAATTTATCCATATTTTGGCCCACAGAGTCATATGAGGTCTTGTTTTTTGCGGGACGAGTTGACGTTTTTATTGGTAACATTTTCGGGCAGATGACATTTTTTGATCGCTTTTTATTCCGATTTTTGGGAGGCGGAATGAACAAAAACCAGCAATTCCTGAATTTCTTTTAGGGGGGGCGTTTATACCGTTCCACGTGTGGTAAAATGGATAAAGCAGTTTTATTCTTCGGGTCAGTACGATTACAGCGATACCTCATTTATGTAATTTTTTTTATGTTTTGGCGCTTTTACACAATAAAAACTATTTTATATAAAAAAATAATTGTTTTTGCATCGCATTATTCTGAGAGCTATAACTTTTTTATTTTTCTGCTGATGATGCTGTGTGGCGGCTTTTTTTTTGCGGGACAAGATGACGTTTTCATCGGTACCATGGTTATTTATATCCGTCGTTTTGATCGCGTGTTATTCCACTTTTTGTTCGCCTGTATGATAATAAAGCGTTGTTTTTTGCCTTGTTTTTTTTTTTTTTTTTGCGGTGTTCACTGAAGGGGTTAACTAGTGGGACAGTTTTATAGAGCGGGTCGTTACGGACGCGGCGATACCAAATATGTGTACATTTATTGTTTTTTTTTTTTTTTTTACATAAATAAATGGATTTATTGGGAAATGTTTTTTTTTGGGGGGGGGGGGATTTTTTTTTATTTTTTTTTACACATTCTATTTTTTTTTTTTTAACTTTCTAACATTGTCCCAGGGTGGGACATCTCTGTATTAGATCAGATCGTTGATCTGACACTGTGTATAGCACACTGTCAGATCAACGATCTGACAGGCAGTTTAGCTGGCTCTCCAGCGCCTGCTCTCAGCAGGCGCCGGCTAGCCAAGTCATTTCATGACCCGGAAGGAGTCCAGCGGCCATCTTGGATCCGGGGACTCCTTCCGGGTCACCGGAGCAACGCGATCTCATTGCGTTGCTCCGGTGGGAGAGCGCAGGGAGCCCCCGTCCCTGCGCGATCCCCCTCTATGCCGCTGTCACTACTGACAGCGGCATCAGAGGGGTTAAATGCCCGCGATCGGCGATAGCGCCGATCGTGGGCATTGCTGCGGGGTGTCAGCTGTCATATACAGCTGACACCCGCACCCGATCACCGCGGCGCTCAGCGCGAGACCGCGGTGATCGGTGCGCCGTACTAGTACTGCTGCTGCACTAATGCAGTGCCGGCAGCGCAGTACTAGTACGGCGCATGTCGCAAAGGGGTTAAATAGTATGAGAACTGGAAATGCGTCAGACGCCGACCATCAGCTAAATATGGCGCGTAACTCATTTCCTATGCCTGGACCACACTCATACAACTGTGGAACGCACATAGTGCGCATGCGCAAATGCGCAGTATACCATGCTGGCGATATGTCATAGAGCTGGATTGCATTCATAATGTTTGGAGAGCACGTGGTGCACCTGCGTAGAAAACAGGTATCGCGCTACCAGCGACATCACACATGCATGCTTTAGCATCCATGCGTCCCTCGAGAAAAAACCTCCATACTGTATATCAATATGGGAAGCAACTATTAATTCCAGGAGACCTCAGGGTAATTTCTTGCCTGTACGTTATAAAAAAGACCTTAGTTAAGTCCCTGCGGAGATAAACAAAATGGGCTAAAACATCTTGTCACTGTTATACCAAAAATCAAACCATCATGGGTATGATGCAACAAAAAATACAGGCACAGGGATGATAAACAAGACAAATATTAAACTACATTGGCAACAAAGTCCGTACATAAGTACGGTGTGATATAAGGCAAACAGCACGATCGTAAGCTCCTCAAGCTCATTTGCCTTTTGTGGCAGTCCTGTTTATAATAGGCTTAGTGTTGTGGTTCGTTCGTCTCTGAGTTATAAAAAATTATTTTCTTGAGACCTATCTTTGGACAAGTTTGAAAAGAGACACTTTTTGGCACACTTTGGGTATAGGTTACAGGACCATACCATAAACATTGCAATCAGCTTTTTTACACCTTTTCCCCTTTTATTTCTTGTAGTGTCATGTTCGTTTTTTTCACTTAGGTGGTTTCAGTTTGGCACTTTTTTTGTTTGTTTCTATTTTTGGAGATAATAAAAGTTAAGTTTTAGGTCCATTGCTATTCATACAGTATATACTAGTACTGATCAATACCTTTTTAAAAAAGAAATCAAGTAAGCCAATACAGCTTCTCTTCTTTATAACATAAATGGATCCTGAACTATATTGATGGTGTAATTAATTTGATTCTTTCAATCCTACTACTCCTTATTATCGTGTATTCTTACATGTAAACAGTAGGAGCAATTTTACTAATTCATATATATATTCAAAATCTGGGGATTTGCAGCAAAAGGAAGTCTTATTATTTACTAGTCATCATGAGCCGTCGTGATTTTGGTATCTAGCTCTGATATTTAATACCATTCCATTTGCTCTCAGATCTAATCCATTGCAAATATTGCTTTTGGAATTATCTGATGGCTGTCCAGGCATTTAATAAAATATAGAGTCAGTCTCAGACATTTAATCACAAATTCAATTACAAAGAAGCTTTAATTCGCTGTATCTAAGTTTAACTGTAAGGTGTTCTGGAAATTAATGGCTAGTCCATTATCTTCAAAACTGGTAAACATACGGACACATGTATTCAGCAGAGTTTATAAAGCGCTATCATTTTAATTAGTGTCGGATGGAGTTTTATATCAATTGGAGTCATTTGTGTTAATGAAGTCTAGAACAAAGTCCTCACTCTGAAATATTTACTCTATTAGGAGATTATAAGTGTTCCTTCCTACGTAGTATGTAGTCCCAGCAACATTGTCATTTTACAGTTTTGGCAGCAGTGAACTATACCTGGCACAGGATGGCAGATGGCATCATATGAGGGGAGCCAGTTTGGAATACTATAACTTATTGATCACCAAAGATCACTCAGCTTTTATTGCAATTTTATGATGCATTTGGTACTTCTATCATACATTGATCACCTACCGTGTACACACATTTAGATTTACTGTAGGTTTAGTGGGAAACCACTTTAACCCCTTAACAACCACCAAAAGGCATTAAAACGGCGGTCGTTAAGTGGCCTTAGGCTGGGTTCACATTACGTTATAGGCGTCTGTTAGATGGACTATGTTACACCGCGGCATAACGCGGTGTAACGCAGTCCATTAACGCAGCCATTATGTCCTATGTCGGACGCATCACTAGTGCATGCCCACAATGGGCGTGCGCTAGCGATGTGCCATCATTCAGTGATGGACCCTGGGACGCCTGCTGCAGTGTTTCCAGGTCATATCACTGCTATTGCAGATAGAGCATCTGCTAGCTCCATCTGCGCTAGCACGATGACATATCTGCACTTGCGTTAACAGCAGCCCATTAATGCATGTGTTGAACGGGCTGCTGTTAATGTAATGTGAACCTGGCCTTATTTCCTCACTGCCATTTTAAAACAGCGATTAGGAATAAGGAAATAGCGCCATTCCTGCAGATATCAGCTGTGAATGACAGCCGACACCCTGTGATATTGTCCCTGATTGGCTTCAAAATCATCCGGATTAACTCCTTAACCCCTTCATGACCATGGGATTTTTCATTTTTCCGTGTTCGTTTTTCACTCCCCTCCTTCCCAGAGCCATAACTTTTAAATTTTTCCGTCAATTTGGCCATGTGAGGGCTTATTTTTTGCGGGACGAGTTGTACTTTTGAACAAAATTATTGGTTTTAGCATGTCGTGTACTAGAAAACGGGAAAAAAATTCCAAGTGCGGTGAAATTGCAAAAAAAGTGCAAACCCACACTTGTTTTTTGTTTGGCTTTTTTGCTAGGTTCATTAAATGCTAAAACTGACCTGCCATTATGATTCTCCAGGTCAGTACGAGTTCATAGACACCTAACATCACTAGGTTATTTTTTAACTAAGTGGTGAAAAAAATTCCAAACTTTGCTAAAAAAAAAAAAAAAATTGCGCCATTTTCCGATGCTCGGAGCGTCTCCATTTTTCGTGATCTGGGGTCGGTTGAGGGCTTATTTTTTGCGTGCCGAGATTACATTTTTAATGATAGCATTTCGGTACAGATAAGTTCTTTTGATCGCCCGTTATTGCATTTTAATGCAATGTCGCGGCGACCAAAAAAACGTAATTCTGGTGTTTCGAATTTTTTTCCCGCTACGCTGTTTAGCGATCAGGTTAATGCTTTTTTTTAATTCATAGATCGGGCGATTCTGAGCGCAGCGATACCAAATATGTGTAGATTTGATATTTTTTTTATTGATTTATTTTGATTGGGGCAAAGGGGGGTGATTGAAACTTTTATATTTTTTTTATTTTTTTAACATTTTTTTCAACTTTTTTTTTTTAACTTTTGCCATGCTTCAATAGCCTCCATGGGAGGCTAGAAGCAGGCACAACGCGATCGGCTCTGCTACATAGCAGCGATCTGCTGATCGCTGCTATGTAGCAGAAATGCAGGTGTGCTGTGAGCGCCGATCACAGGGTGGCGCTCACAGCCACCGGCAATCAGTAACCATAGAGGTCTCTAGGACCTCTATGGTTACCATCCAGATGCATCGCCGACCCCCGATCATGTGACGGGGGTCGGCGATGACGTCATTTCCGGCCGCCCGTTAAATGCCGCTGTGTGCGTTTGAAAGCGGCATTTAACTAGTTAATAGGTGCGGGCAGATCGCGATTCTGCCCGCGCCTATTACGGGCACATGTCAGCTGTTCAAAACAGCTGACATGTCCCGGCTTTGGTGCGGGCTCACCGCGGAGCCCTGCATCAAAGCAGGGGATCTGACCTTGGACGTACTATCCCGTCCAAGGTCAGATAGGGGTTAAATACAGTCGTGATTGACAGCGGTATTTACTTAGTTACAAGGGAGCTACAATATGCGGATGCCGATGGTTACCATGGTATCCTGAGGTCATGTGATGTCCCAGGGTATGGTGGCCTGTGATATCCAGCTATAAGCAGGCAGAGGCAGATAGGATCACTTTGGACTGGTCTGTGTTCTGACAGTGTCCCATGATTTTAGATGTCCTCTTAGCGCACAAGTGTGGGCGACACAGATCTATTCATGCATTCATGCATCTGCTCAACATTTTTTGTGGGATCTACACAGAAACCCAGGCATAAGTGCTCAGTATAGAACACAAGAATGTGATCCCGGCTTTATTATGGAAGCTATTGAAAAATATTATGTACCCCAAAATGTTACAGTTAAAAACCGTAATTTATCCTGCACAAAACCAGCCACTACTCAGGTCTGTCATCTGTCACTGGAACTATAGGGGGTTCTCACGTTACTGTCAGAACAAAGACTCTGGAAAAGCGACATGGCTCCCACACCCTCAAATAAAATCCTGTGAATATTGCACTCCCAAGTCCAAATGCCCCCTCCTTCGGAGCCCCACTGTTCCTAAATCACAGTAATTGGCCACATGTTTGGCGTTATTGTAGTGTGGACAGAGCACTTAACTTACGAGGTGCCTGTCACCAGAAATACAAGCTGGGCACAATGTGTGGGGGTGCTAAAATATATTGGGGCTCAACACTTTACAGGGGCCCAAGTGTATGGGCACTAAATTGGCATAATGTATTTGCAGTTCTCCAGAAAAAAAGCTTGGCATAGATGTTACAAAATAGTCACTGCATCTATAGATTAATTTCTGACATTCTGGCACCTTCGGGACTCCGCAAATGTCCGTAAACTATTCTACCAAAATATGTGCTCCAAAAGCCAAATAGTGATCCTTCCTTTTCATCCCTGACGTGTGGCTGGTCATTTCTGATTACATATGGGGCATCACCGCACCCTTCCCATCTGATTCCTGGCGTGTGCTCAAACAGTAGTGTGTAACCACATATAGCATACTGCCACATTCGGGAGAAATTGCATAACAAAATGTGGGGTCCAATTTTTCCCATTACCCCTAGTGTAAATTATAAATTGGCTGCTAAAACAGTATATTTAGTATTTTAGTGGAAAAATGTATTTTTTTGTACTCATATCTAAAATGTTATAAAGTTTTATGACTCACCTGTAGGTTAAAAATGCTCAGTACACTCCTAGATGAATTTCTTGAGGGGTGTAGTTTCCAAAGTGGGGTCACTTTTAGGGGTTTTGTGCTATTTTCAGTTGACAGGAGCTCTTCTAACGCGACATGACGCTCACAGACCATTTCATCAAAGTCTCCTTTCCAAAACATCACCCCTTCCCTTCTAAGCCCTGCTGTGTGCTCGAACAGTAGTTTTTCCCCACATAAGGGATAACAGCGTACTCAGGAGAAATTGCACAACAAATTTTGGGGTGCATTTTCTCCTGTTATCTTTGTGAAAACAATATTAAAAAAGTAAAATGTTGATTTTTCCTTCCACATTTCTTTAGTTCCTGTGAAGCACTTAAAAGGTTAGTAAACTTCTTGAATGTAGTTTTTTGCACCTTGAGGGGTACAGTTTTTAGAATGATGTCACTTTTGTGTATTTTCTGTCACATAGGCCCCCCAAAGTCACTTCAGATGTGATGTGGTCCCTAAAAATGTTTTTTAAAAATGATGCAGCTGTAAAGTAGACATGTGGGAAATGTTATTTATTAACTATTTTGTGTGACATAACTCTCTGGTTTAATGACATAAAAGTTAAAATATCTTCCCCAAATTTGTGATAATTTCAGAAATAAAATAAATGATATCAAACTAATTTTACTACTATCATGAAGTACAATATGTCATGAAAAAAACAATGTCAGACTCAGCGTTGAAGTGTTCCAGAGTTATTACCTCATAAAGTGACACTCGTCAGATTTAAAGAAATTAGCCTGATTATTAACCCGTTTACCCCCCAAGGTGGCTTGCACGTTAATGACCAAGCCAATTTTTGCAATTCTGACCACTGTCCCTTTATGAGGTAATAACTCTAGAATGCTTCAATGGCTTCTGGTGATTCTGAGAATGTTTTTTCGTGACATATTGTACTTCGTGTTAGTGGTAAAATTTCTTTGATATGACTTGCGATTATTTGTGAAAAAAATGGATATTTGGCAAAAATTTTAAAAATTTCTCAATTTTCCAACTTTGAATTTTCATGTCCTTAAATCACAGAGATGTGTCACACAAAATACTTAATAAGTAACATTTCCCATATGTCTCCTTTACATCCGCACAATTTTGGAACCCCAAATTTTTTTTTGTTAGGAAGTTATAATGGTTAAAAGTTGACCGGCGATTTCTCATTTTTACAACACCATTATTTTTTTTTTTAGGGACCACATCACATTTAAAGTCACTTTGAGGAGTTTATATGATAGAAGACACATAAGTTACACCATTCTAAAAACTGCACCCCTCAACATGCTCAAAAACCACATACAAGAAGTTTATTAACCCTTCAGGTGCTTCACAGGAATTTTTGGAATGTTTTAAAGAAAAATAAACATTTAACTTTTTTTTCCCAAAAAAATTACTTCAGATCAACATTTTTTATTTTGACAAGGGTAACTGGAAAAAAAAGGACCCAAAAATTTGTTGTGAAATTTCTCCTGAGTATGCCGATATCCCTTATGAGAGAGAAAACCACTGTTTGGGTGAATGGCAGAGCTCCGGAAGGGAAGGAGTGTCATTTGACTTTTTGAATGCAAAATTTGCTGCAACAATTGTCAAATGCCATGTCGCATTTGGAGAGCCTCTGATGTGCCTAAACAGAGAAAATCCCCCACAAGTGACACCATTTTGGAAACTAGACCCCCACAGGGAGCTGATCTAGATGTGTCTACGCCGGTACCCCATATGTGGAGGAATACTACTTTTGAGGCACAGAGCAAAGCTCAGAAGAGGCGCCATATTGGAGTTCAGATTTTGTTGAAATGGTTTGAGGGTGCCATGTCACATTGGCACCGCCCCTGAGGTGCCAGAACAACAGAACCCACCCTTAATGTGAATTCATATTATATACTACACTCCCCAATTAATTCATCTAGGGGTGCAGTGATCATATTTACACCACATGTGCCTCACAGAATTTTATACCATTGAGCGGTGAAGAAAAAATAAATTACATTTTTAGAACTAAAATGTTGTTTTAGCCCTAAGTTTTTAATTTTTCTAAGTGCTAATAGGAAATTAATTTGCAACAAACTGAGGTCCATTTTTTCCTGAGTGTGCCAATACCTTACATGTAAGGCCGGCGTCACACTACACGTGTTTGTCAGCGTATTGTGCAAAAAACTCGCCAATGAAAGTCTATGGGGGCGAGAAACATACGGATTACACACGGACCATGCGTGTGACTTGCGAGAAATACGCAGCGGTGTTCTATAGAAAAGCCTGCAATTCAGCGCGGTGTATAGTAAAATCACACTGACAGGTTAGAATAGAATAGAATAGGTAGAATAAATTTGTACACATAGAATGGGTATATATATATATATATACATATATATATATAAATTGGCGTAGTGTGTATGTGCAAAATTTCAGCGCTCTAGCTATTAAATTTAAGGGTTAAATCGCGGAAAAAATTGGCATGGGCTCCCGCGCAATTTTCTCCGCCAGAGTGGGAAAGCCAGTGACTGAGGGCAGATATTAATAGCCTAGAGAGGGACCATGGTTATTGCCTCCCCCCCGGCTAAAAACATCTGCCCCCAGCCACCCCAGAAAAAAAACATCTGTAAAAGTCGGGGTCGGGGATCGGCCGAATCACGAAACCCAATGCAAGTCAATGGGATTTTTTTTTATATATATATTTACTTCACCGCGCTATAGCAGAAAAGCTGGTAATTCAATTGCCGGCTTTTCATTTCTCCTGCCTAAACCCGACATGATATGAGACATGGTTTACATACAGTAAACCATGTCATATCCCCATTTTTTTTGCATATTACACACTACTAATGTTAGTAGTGTGTATGTGAAAAATTTCGGCGCTCTAGCTATTAAATTTAAGGGTTAAATCGCGGAAAAAAATTGGCGTGGGCTCCTGCGCAATTTCCTCCGCCAGAGTGGCAAAGCCAGTGACTGAGGGCAGATATTAATAGCCTAGAGAGGGTCCACGGTTATTGGCCCCCCATCCTGGCTAAAAACATCTGCCCCCAGCCACCCCAGAAAAGGCACATCTGGAAGATGCGCCTATTCTGGCACTTAGCCTCTCTCTTCCCACTTCCCTGTAGTGGTGGGATATGTAGTAATGAAGGGTTAATGTCACCTTGCTATTGTAAAATGACATTAAGCCAGATTAATAATGGAGAGGCGTCAATTATGACATCTAGCCATTATTAATCCAAAAGTATAAAATGGTTAATAAAATACACATTATTAAAAAGTATTTTAATTAAATAAAGACACATGGTGTTTTAATATTTTATTATACTCTTAATCCACCTGAAGACCCTTGTCACCTGAAACAAAGTTAAAAAAAAACAACAATATTCCATACCTTCTGTCGTTCAGTCTTGTCCCACGCTGTAAATCTATCTGAAGGGGTTAAATTATTTTACACCCAGGAGCTCTGCTAATGCAGCTGTGCTCCTAGCTAGGGTTGAACGAAACAGATCGGCCAATTTCAAAAGTCGCCGACTTTTGGCAAACTCGAGTTCCGTGAAACCCGACCCGATCCCACTGTGGGATCGGGTCGGCGATCGACGATCTTTCCTCCAAAGTCGGGTTAAGTTTTTATATATATATATATATATATATATATATATATATATATGTCATAGAGACACACACATATATATATAGAGTGGGGCAAAAAAGTATTTAGTCAGTCAGCAATAGTGCAAGTTCCACCACTTAAAAAGATGAGAGGCGTCTATAATTTACATCATAGGTAGACCTCAACTATGGGAGACAAACTGAGAAAAAAAAATCCAGAAAATCACATTGTCTGTTTTTTTAACATTTTATTTGCATATTATGGTGGAAAATAAGTATTTGGTCAGAAACAAAATTTCATCTCAATACTTTGTAATATATCCTTTGTTGGCAATGACAGAGGTCAAACGTTTTCTGTAAGTCTTCACAAGGTTGCCACACACTGTTGTTGGTATGTTGGCCCATTCCTCCATGCAGATCTCCTCTAGAGCAGTGATGTTTTTGGCTTTTCGCTTGGCAACACGGACTTTCAACTCCCTCCAAAGGTTTTCTATAGGGTTGAGATCTGGAGACTGGCTAGGCCACTCCAGGACCTTGAAATGCTTCTTACGAAGCCACTCCTTCGTTGCCCTGGCGGTGTGCTTTGGATCATTGTCATGTTGAAAGACCCAGCCACGTTTCATCTTCAATGCCCTTGCTGATGGAAGGAGGTTTGCACTCAAAATCTCACGATACATGGCCCCATTCATTCTTTCATGTACCCGGATCAGTCGTCCTGGCCCCTTTGCAGAGAAACAGCCCCAAAGCATGATGTTTCCACCACCATGCTTTATAGTAGGTATGGTGTTTGATGGATGCAACTCAGTATTCTTTTTCCTTCAAACACGACAAGTTGTGTTTCTACCAAACAGTTCCAGTTTGGTTTCATCAGACCATAGGACATTCTCCCAAAACTCCTCTGGATCATCCAAATGCTCTCTAGCAAACTTCAGACGGGCCCGGACATGTACTGGCTTAAGCAGTGGGACACGTCTGGCACTGCAGGATCTGAGTCCATGGTGGCTGTTGTGAGTTCTGTTTTTGGGCTCCCTCTGGTGGTTACTGATGGTACTGGGTGACTTGTCTTTCCTGGGTTTCTGGGTTCCACCTGTTCCATCAGCATATGGGAGTTTCCTATTTAGTAACATAGTAACATAGTAACCTATAGTATTTAACCTTATAGTATTTAACCTGGCTTTGCTGGCATTTCCTCGCCGGTTATCAATGTATCCAGTGTGTCTTGTTACCTCTGCTCCCTGCTCCTAGAACCTTCTGGACAAGCTAAGTTTGGATTTTCCTGTTTTGTGTTTTGCTTAATTTGGTTTTTAGTCCAGCCTGCAGATATGTGATTCTCTGCTGCTGGTTGCTCTAGTGGGCTGAAATTGCTTTTCATGTACCATGAGTTGGCACATGAGTTCAAGTAATTTCAGGATGGTTTTTTTGAAGGGTTTTTCGCTGACCGCGCAGTTCACTTTTGTATCCTCTGCTATCTAGCTTTAGCGGGCCTCATTTTGCTGAAACTGTTTTCATACTACGTATGTGCTTTCCTCTCATTTCACCGTCATTATATGTGGGGGGCTGCTATTTGCTGTGGGGTATTTCTCTGGAGGCAAGAGAGGTCTGTGTTTCTTCTGATAGGGGAAGTTAGATCTTCGGCTGGAGCGAGACGTCTAGGATCATCGTAGGCACGTTCCCCGGCTACTTTTATTTGTGTGTTAGGTTTAGGGTCGTGGTCAGCTCAGGTTCCATCGCCCTAGAGCTTGTTTGTATCTGTGCTTGTCATTTTTGTGATCCCCTGCCATTGGGATCATGACAGTATAACCGGCCCACAAAGTGTTAATTGTATTGGCTGAAGTAGGAGGATAAGTAGTCTGAGGAAGTTTTTTTTTTTCCCCTTTCCCTCAGAGTTTGCTGCCTAGCCTTATTGCAGCCTGGCTACTTCCTCCTCCTCTTAATCTTTGAATGGCTCTGATCTCAGCTGTTTATCATGGACGTCCAGAGTTTGGCTTCCAGCCTGAATAATCTTGCCGCTAAGGTTCAAGATATACAGGATTTTGTTGTACATGCTCCTATGTCTGAACCTAGAATTCCTGTCCCAGAGTTTTTTTCTGGAGATAGATCTCGTTTTCTGAATTTTAGGAACAATTGCAAGTTGTTTCTTTCTTTGAAATCTCGCTCCTCTGGAGACCCTGCTCAGCAAGTCAAGATAATTATATCTTTCCTGCGGGGTGACCCTCAGGATTGGGCATTTGCATTGGCACCAGGGGACCCTGCGTTGCTTAATGCGGATGCGTTTTTTCTGGCATTGGGTTTGCTTTATGAGGAACCTAACCAAGAGATTCAGGCTGAAAAAGCTTTGTTGGCCCTCTCTCAGGGGCAAGATGAAGCAGAAATTTATTGTCAAAAATTTCGGAAGTGGTCGGTACTTACTCAGTGGAATGAGTGCGCTCTGGCTGCAAAGTTTAGAGATGGCCTTTCTGAGGCCATTAAAGATGTTATGGTGGGGTTCCCTGTGCCTGCTGGTCTGAATGAGTCTATGACTATGGCTGTTCAGATTGATCGGCGTTTACGGGAGCGCAAACCTGTGCATCATTTGGCGGTGTCGTCTGAACCGTCACCTGAGATAATGCAATGTGATAGAATTCAGTCCAGAAGTGAACGGCAAAAGTATAGGCGGAAAAAAGGGTTGTGCTTTTATTGTGGTGATTCAGCTCATGTTATATCAGCATGCTCTAAACGCACAAAAAAGGTTGATAAGTCTGTTGCCATTAGTACTTTACAGTCTAAGTTCATTCTGTCTGTGACTCTGATTTGTTCATTATCATCCATTTCCGTCGATGCCTATGTGGATTCAGGCGCTGCCCTGAGTCTTATGGATTGGTCATTTGCCAATCGCTGTGGGTTTAGTCTGGAGCCTCTGGAAGTCCCTATTCCTTTGAAGGGAATTGACTCTACACCTTTGGCTATGAATAAACCTCAGTACTGGACACAAGTGACCATGCGTATGACTCCCGTTCATCAGGAGGTGATTCGCTTCCTGGTACTGTATAATTTGCATGATGTTCTAGTACTTGGTCTGCCATGGTTACAAACTCATAATCCAGTCCTTGACTGGAAATCAATGTCTGTGTTAAGCTGGGGTTGTCAGGGGGTTCATGATGATGCACCTCCGATTTCTATCGCTTCATCTACTCCTTCTGAGATTCCTGTGTTTTTGTCTGACTATCGGGATGTTTTTGAGGAGCCTAAGCTCAGTTCGCTTCCTCCTCACAGGGATTGCGATTGTGCTATAAATTTAATTCCAGGCAGTAAATTTCCTAAAGGTCGTTTGTTCAATCTGTCAGTGCCAGAGCATACTGCTATGCGGGATTATGTTAAGGAGTCCTTGGAAAAGGGACATATCCGTCCATCTTTGTCCCCTTTGGGAGCAGGTTTTTTTTTCGTAGCCAAAAAAGATGGTTCCTTGAGGCCTTGTATAGATTTTCGTCTTTTGAATAAGATTACCGTAAAATATCAGTATCCTTTGCCATTGTTGACTGATTTGTTTGCTCGCATTAAGGGGGCTAAATGGTTCACTAAGATTGATCTTCGGGGTGCGTATAATCTTATACGAATAAAGCAAGGTGATGAGTGGAAAACCGCATTTAATACGCCTGAGGGCCATTTTGAGTATTTGGTAATGCCTTTTGGACTTTCTAATGCTCCTTCAGTCTTCCAGTCCTTTATGCACGATATTTTCCGTGAATATCTGGATAAATTTATGATTGTGTATTTGGATGATATTTTGGTTTTTTCTGATGACTGGGAGTCTCATGTTCAGCAGGTCAGGAAGGTGTTTCAGGTCCTGCGGGCCAATTCCTTGTTTGTAAAAGGCTCAAAGTGTCTCTTTGGAGTCCAGAAGATTTCTTTCTTGGGGTATATTTTTTCCCCTTCTACTATTGAGATGGATCCCGTCAAGGTTCAGGCTATTTGTGACTGGACGCAGCCTACATCTCTTAAGAGTCTACAGCAGTTCTTGGGCTTTGCTAATTTCTATCGTCGTTTTATAACTAATTTTTCTAGTGTTGTTAAGCCTTTGACGGATTTGACTAAGAAGGGTGCTGATGTTGCTAATTGGTCTCCTGCGGCTGTGGAGGCCTTTCAGGAACTTAAGCGCCGGTTTTCTTCTGCTCCTGTGTTGCGTCAGCCAGATGTTTCGCTCCCTTTTCAGGTTGAGGTTGATGCTTCCGAGATTGGAGCGGGGGCGGTTTTGTCACAGAGAAGCTCCGATAGCTCAGTGATGAAGCCATGCGCGTTTTTTTCTAGAAAGTTTTCGCCGGCTGAGCGGAATTATGATGTTGGTAATCGGGAACTTTTGGCCATGAAGTGGGCATTTGAGGAGTGGCGTCATTGGCTAGAGGGTGCTAGACATCGTGTGGTGGTCTTGACTGATCACAAAAATTTGATTTACCTTGAGTCTGCCAGGCGTCTGAATCCTAGACAGGCTCGTTGGTCACTGTTTTTCTCTCGTTTCAATTTTGTGGTTTCATACCTGCCAGGTTCAAAGAATGTGAAGGCCGATGCTCTTTCTAGGAGTTTTGTGCCTGACTCCCTTGGAAATTCTGAGCCCTCTGGTATCCTTAGGGATGGGGTGATTTTGTCTGCTGTCTCCCCAGACTTGCGACGTGCTTTGCAGGAGTTTCAGGCGGGTAAACCTGATCGTTGTCCGCCTGAGAGACTGTTTGTTCCGGATAATTGGACCAGTAGAGTCATCTCCGAGGTCCATTCTTCTGCGTTGGCAGGTCATCCTGGAATATTTGGTACTAGAGACTTGGTGGCCAGGTCTTTTTGGTGGCCTTCCTTGTCGAGGGATGTGCGTTCTTTTGTGCAGTCTTGTGAGGTTTGCGCTCGGGCTAAGCCTTGCTGTTCTCGGGCCAGTGGATTGTTGTCACCTTTGCCTATCCCGAAGAGGCCTTGGACGCACATTTCCATGGACTTTATTTCGGATCTCCCTGTCTCTCAAAAAATGTCCGTCATCTGGGTTGTGTGTGATCGCTTTTCTAAAATGGTTCATCTGGTACCCTTGCCTAAGTTGCCTTCCTCCTCTGAGTTGGTCCCTCTGTATTTTCAGAATGTGGTTCGTTTGCATGGGATTCCTGAGAACATCGTTTCTGACAGGGGATCCCAGTTTGTGTCTAGATTTTGGCGGACGTTCTGTGCTAAGATGGGCATTGATTTGTCCTTTTCGTCTGCATTCCATCCTCAGACGAATGGCCAGACTGAACGAACTAATCAGACCTTGGAAACTTATTTAAGGTGTTTTGTTTCTGCTGATCAGGATGACTGGGTTACCTTTTTGCCGCTGGCCGAGTTTGCCCTTAATAATCGGGCTAGTTCTGCTACCTTGGTTTCTCCTTTCTTTTGTAATTCGGGGTTTCATCCTCGTTTTTCCTCTGGTCAGGTGGAACCTTCTGATTGTTCTGGAGTGGACATGGTGGTGGATAGGTTGCATCGGATTTGGAGTCATGTGGTGGACAATTTGAAGTTGTCCCAGGAGAAGGCTCAGCAGTTTGCTAATCGCCGTCGCCGCGTGGGTCCTCGACTTCTTGTTGGTGACTTGGTGTGGTTGTCTTCTCGTTTTGTTCCTATGAAGGTCTCTTCTCCTAAGTTCAAGCCTCGGTTCATCGGTCCCTATAGGATCTTGGAAATTCTTAACCCTGTGTCGTTTCGTTTGGATCTCCCGGCATCGTTTGCTATTCATAATGTGTTCCATCGGTCGTTGTTGCGGAAGTATGAGGTACCTGTTGTTCCTTCGCTTGAGCCTCCTGCTCCAGTGCTGGTGGAGGGAGAATTGGAGTATGTTGTGGAGAAGATCTTGGATTCTCGTGTTTCCAGACGGAAACTCCAGTATTTGGTCAAGTGGAAGGGTTATGGTCAGGAGGATAATTCTTGGGTGGTTGCCTCGGATGTTCATGCTGATGATTTGGTTCGCGCTTTTCATAGGGCTCATCCTGGTCGCCCTGGTGGTTCTCGTGAGGGTTCGGTGACCCCTCCTCAAGGGGGGGGTACTGTTGTGAGTTCTGTTTTTGGGCTCCCTCTGGTGGTTACTGATGGTACTGGGTGACTTGTCTTTCCTGGGTTTCTGGGTTCCACCTGTTCCATCAGCATATGGGAGTTTCCTATTTAACCTGGCTTTGCTGGCATTTCCTCGCCGGTTATCAATGTATCCAGTGTGTCTTGTTACCTCTGCTCCCTGCTCCTAGAACCTTCTGGACAAGCTAAGTTTGGATTTTCCTGTTTTGTGTTTTGCTTAATTTGGTTTTTAGTCCAGCCTGCAGATATGTGATTCTCTGCTGCTGGTTGCTCTAGTGGGCTGAAATTGCTTTTCATGTACCATGAGTTGGCACATGAGTTCAAGTAATTTCAGGATGGTTTTTTTGAAGGGTTTTTCGCTGACCGCGCAGTTCACTTTTGTATCCTCTGCTATCTAGCTTTAGCGGGCCTCATTTTGCTGAAACTGTTTTCATACTACGTATGTGCTTTCCTCTCATTTCACCGTCATTATATGTGGGGGACTGCTATTTGCTGTGGGGTATTTCTCTGGAGGCAAGAGAGGTCTGTGTTTCTTCTGATAGGGGAAGTTAGATCTTCGGCTGGAGCGAGACATCTAGGATCATCGTAGGCACGTTCCCCGGCTACTTTTATTTGTGTGTTAGGTTTAGGGTCGCGGTCAGCTCAGGTTCCATCGCCCTAGAGCTTGTTTGTATCTGTGCTTGTCATTTTTGTGATCCCCTGCCATTGGGATCATGACAGGTGGCGTAGTGTGTTACTTATGGTAGGCCTTGTTACATTGGTCCCAGCTCTCTGCAGTTCATTCACTAGGTCCCCCAGCGTGGTTCTGGGATTTTTGCTCACCGTTCTTGTGATCATTCTGACCCCACGGGGTGGGATTTTGCGTGGAGCCCCAGATCGAGGGAGATTATCAGTGGTCTTGTATGTCTTCCATTTTCTAATTATTGCTCCCACTGTTGATTTCTTCACTCCAAGCTGGTTGGCTATTGCAGATTCAGTCTTCCCAGCCTGGTGCAGGGATACAATTTTGTTTCTGGTGTCCTTTGACAGCTCTTTAGTCTTCACCATAGTGGAGTTTGGAGTCAGACTGTTTGAGGGTGTGCACAGGTGTCTTTTTATACTGATAACAAGTTTAAACAGGTGCCATTACTACAGGTAATGAGTGGAGGAAAGAGGAGACTCTTAAAGAAGAAGTTACAGGTCTGTGAGAGCCAGAAATCTTGATTGTTTGTTTCTGACCAAATACTTATTTTCCACCATAATATGCAAAAAAATGATAAAAAAACAGACAATGTGATTTTCTGGATTTTTTTTTCTCAGTTTGTCTCCCATAGTTGAGGTCTACCTATGATGTAAATTACAGACGCCTCTCATCTTTTTAAGTGGTGGAACTTGCACTATTGCTGACTGACTAAATACTTTTTTGCCCCACTGTATATATATATATATATATATATATTTACTTCAGCGCGATAATGTTGAAAAGCCGGTAATTCAATTGCCAGCTTTTCATTTCTCCTTCCTAAACCCGACATGATATGAGACATGGTTTACATACAGTAAACCATGTCATATCCCCATTTTTTTTGAATATTACACACTACTAATGTTAGTAGTGTGTATGTGCAAAATTTTGGCGCTGTAGCTATTAAATTTAAGGGTTAAATTGCGGAAAAAATTGGCGTGGGCTCCCGCGCAATTTTCTCTGCCAGAGTAGTAAAGCCAGTGACTGAGGGCAGATATTAATAGCCTGGAGAGGGTCCATGGTTATTGGCCCCACCCCTGGCTAAAAACATCTGCCCCCAGCAATCTGGCACTTGGCCACTCTCTTCCCATTCCCGTGTAGCGGTGGGATATGGGGTAATGAAGGGTTAATGTCACCTTGCTATTGTAAGGTGACATTAAGCCAGATTAATAATGGAGAGGCGTCAATTATGACACCTATCCATTATTAATCCAATTGTATGAAAGGGTTAAAAACACACACATTATTACAAAGTCTTTTAATGAAATAAAGACACAGGTTGTTGTAATATTTTATTAGACTCTTAATCCACCTGAAGACCCTCGCTCTGTAACAAAGGAAAAATAAAAAAACAACAATATTCCATACCTTCCGATGATCTGTCATGTCCCACGCTGTAAATCCATCTGAAGGGGTTAAATAATTTTACACCCAGGAGCTCTGCTAATGCAGCTGTGCTCGTGGCTGTAAAACCCCAGCGAATGAAGGTAATGTAGGTCAATGACCTGTAGTTACCTTAATTCGCGGTGATGCACCCTCTGCTGGATGTCCCTCGAGCATGGGAAAATATTCAGAAAAGTTCCCAGGCTCAAGGTCATATGAGGACATCCAGCAGATCCAATTGTTTGAAAGGGTTAAAAAAACACACACATTATTAAAAAGTATTTTAATGAAAAATTAAGGTTGTTTTAATATTTTATTGCTCTCTCAATCCACCTGAAGACCCTCGACCTGTAACAAATTAAAAATAATAAACCAACAATACACATACCTTCCGTTGATCTGTAACGTCCAACGATGTAAATCCATCTGAAGGGGTTAAAATATTTTACAGGCAGGAGCTCTGCTATAATGCAGCTGTGCCCGTGCCTGTAAAACCCCGGGGAATGAAGGTAATGTAGGTCAATGACCTATAGTTTCCTTCAGTTGCGGTGATGCACCCTCTGCTGGATGTCCTCAAATGACCTTGAGCGTGGAAACTTTCCTGGAAAGCTCCCAGGCTCGAGTTCAAGGTGATATTAACCCTTCATTACCCCATATCCCACCGCTACACGGGAATGGGAAGAGAGTGGCCAAGTGCCAGAATAGGCGCATCTTCCAGATGTGCCTTTTCTGGGGTGGCTGGGGGCAGATGTTTTTAGCCAGGGGGGGGCCAATAACCGTGGACGGACCCTCTCCAGGCTATTAATATCTGCCCTCAGTCACTGGCTTTACCACTCTGGCGGAGAATATTGTGCGGGAGCCCATGCCAATTTTTTCCGCGATTTAACCCTTAAATTTAATAGCTAGAGCGCCGAAATTTTGCACATACACACTACTAACATTAGTAGTGTGTAATATGCAAAAAAAAATGGGGATATGACATGGTTTTCTGTATGTAAACCATGTCTCATATCATGTCGGGTTTAGGCAGGAGAAATGAAAGCCGGCAATTGAATTACCGGCTTTTCTGCTATATCGCGCTGAAGTAAATATATAAAAAAAATTCCCATTGACTTGCATTGGTTTTCATGTTTCGGCCGATCCCCGACCCCGACTTTTCAATAAGATCGGCCGATTTCACTTGACCCGACTTTTGAGAAAGTCGGGTTTCGCAAAACCCGACTCGACCTCAAAAAATGAAAAGTCGCTCAACCCTACTCCTAGCTGTAAAACTTGGTGAATGAATGGAATGCAGAGGGGAATGTCCTGTAGTTACCTCGAGTCGCGGTGATGCGCCCTCTGCTGGATGAACTCATATGAACTCGAGCCTGGGAAAATATTCTGAAAAGTTCCCAGGCTCGAGTTCATATGAGCGTGTTTCGCTGCATCAGCTTCCTCAGAGAGGGTATGAATAGGTATTTCCAAGGGTGTTTTATATGGGTCTCTAGTAAGCCAGAGGGTATGGACTAATTAGAACATTTGGTGAGTGGGAGTTCCTTTGCAAAAATTGAACCCAGGTATTGGCTACATAGTAAGTATCTCAGTTGCTCAATGGATTGTTGTCTTATTGGTAACTTGTTGTTTTTAGTAACTCCCTCTTTGAAAGCCCCCTAAGCCCAGTATAACACATCATGCTTTGTAAGACAAGTGAGTGCCCCCCAATATAACTGTCAGCTGAAGAAGCATTAGTCCGACAGCTGTTTAAAGTGTATGGCCACTTTCTGTGTCCTTATGAAATAGAAGGTAAAACGTACACTCCCTGACAGAAGTTGTGTCGCTTATCCATGTTATATAAATAAAAGCTTATAACCTGATGTTAAATTCATCCATTGGTGGTATAAATTATTCTTTTAAAAGCTGAAACCCTCAGAAATGTGGTTTAGGTTAAGAAAATAAATTGGCATCAATGCAGAAATGTTGATCATTTAATGGACACAGAATGGTCAGATTTTGGCAAGACAAAAGTTTTGTCACCCACATAAAGTAATGTGATATTCAAACAAATAATTAACTTAAAATACCAATATATGTTGCATAACATTGGTGAATGAAGTTGTGGTGCTATTAGAGTCATATTTAATATTTTGTGTGACTTCCATGAGCTTGAATGACTGCTTCCACGAGCTTTTGTATCAATATTATTTCTGTTTATGGTGTTCTTGAAAACAATTTTCTTGGGAATCGTCAAATAAAATTACTTTGTTCAACAAGCTGGAAATAATCTACCGTTTCCAGACTCTGGTGAAATTTCACGGCACAATGTAACATCTCCTGTTAGGAGTAAATAAAGTTCTTTGTTTGTTCTGTATATGAATATGAGCTTCTTAGGTGCTGATTTGTTTTTTACATGTGCATACCATTACTGTTGAGTTTTCAATAGTGAACACCTTGCAGAGCATCGTGCTTGACTTTTGGATTACCTTTAAAATTCAATTTTTTTTAATAATTTTACTTTTATACTCTTTAGACCATTTGCATAAAAAAACATGGATTGCTTAATAAATAATATAATTTATGACAACCAGTATATGATAGTGGTGATTCTTAACTATCATATTTCTTTCCAAACATCTCACTTGGATGTATTTTAAATACATCCTTTTTTTAGCTTCTTAAACATATATATTGTAACATTTCCTGTGTTTTTCTCTTGAAATAATGCATATATGGTACATTTTTATTTTCTTTACTTAACTATTCTGGTTGCTTCGTGTTTGTACCTGTGATTATAAATTATTTATTCAAATGATACTGCAGGTATTTTGTGTTCGGAATTTTATGAATATTTTTGTATGGGTTTTCTCATCGACAGGTTTAATGACAAAGAACAAGAGAAATAGAGCACACTTTCACTGTCGCCTTATATTTGTAATGTATACATGTCTATGCTTTGAAAATTGAATATGAAAAAAACCCAGAAAACTTTAGCCGTTAGTTCCCTCGGTCAATAGAGATTGTCACCTGAACCTTCTACCTTTTTACTAATTAAAATAAATAGAATATTTTAGTTTAATGGTATAAGAAATGGTTTAGCAAATAAGTCATTAAAACTACACTTTTTAGATTATTGTAATGTAATCTTACCAGAATCTACCCACTAAAAGTTACAAATCATTAGGATCTGGACAGTTCCTGCACATACTAGACAAGTCTGTTCACCAAAAGCAGTAACTTTTGGGATGTAAGGGTTGCAAGATCATGCTTTTATGTGAAATAACTGGGGTAAGTAAACATGTAAGTCATGTATTAAATATCTACATATGAGATAATAGGTTACAAGGAAAACACAAAATCATAAATGTATCTTCAATATAACTGTTTGGAGGTTTATTTTGTCATAAATTTGCATTCCTACACAAAATGTAATTACCCTGAAGAGCACGGTGCGAGGATTTGCTGTATATTTTGGTATGATGTGGTGCAGTCTTGTCGCCTGCAGGTGCACGAATCTGCGGGAGCTGTAATATAGGAGGAGGCCAATATGTGTGTTGCAGATGCATCCAACAAAAAGCTAAAAAATGATGTTTGTTGCCTCCTGGTGTACAAATTGTATCCGTATCATGTTCTCAACTTAATTCGAAATATTGCAGCACTTTTATGTTAATTATACCGGTATACAGAGACTCTAGTGCCATCAATATCTGAACTGTTTTATATTAAGTTTATGGTGCTGATTAAGAATATGACTTAGTTTTTGCCAGATTGGTTCTAGTTTCTGAGATATTTAATAGTTAATTAATTAGAGTAGAATTCTGGCTTCAAAAAATCACTTTTACAATATTGTAAGCCTACAAATAGAAGCACAAAATAATTATATGGGATATTTCATTACCTAAGAATCAAAAGACCAAAAGGTATGGCATTTGTTATCCCACTAGTCACATCTGGGGAATGCATTAGTTTAATGGATGAATTATCTATAAAACTAGAACCAATTCAGCAAAAGTAATGATGTTTTTGAATTCAGCCCCCTCAAAATACCCTAAACCCATTCAAAAAACCTTTTGTACCTGAAAAAAAAGTTTTTTCGCAGTCCTATATTATCACGGTGTTTGCAGTTTGTATATGGCAAACATTTTATCAATCATGACCGGTTGAATTGGTAATGTCACAGTCATACAGCAGGAAGCCAAAGTGCTGTTACTTGGTTGCATCAATATGATGCAATGAAATCTCATTCATACAATGCAGAGAAAATGTGACAATATTTTACGTTGCAGATTTTCACTGCAGTTCTGCCCCTTTATAATGACAAGATCCCCAGCATTGTTGGAGCATAATCCTCACCATTTTACTGCTGCTGTTTCGCTGTGGAAATTCACAGTAAAAAATATTTACCAAATGTGCCAATGGTGGATAAGAACTCTACACCGGCCTCTGCAGAACAGCATGGTGGAGTGTTTAGAGAGGCATAATGTGCTTTAAACTTCACTGGATGTAAGGCCTCATTCACACATCAGTATTTGTTATCAGTATTTGAATGCCAAAACCAGAGGTGTCTACAAATCTCAGAACAGGTGTCGGTCTTGCAATTATAGTTTTTCTTTGTAAGTTCCACTACAGGCTTTGGAATACAAACACCGATGAAAAATACTTATGAGTGAATGAGTCCTAATAGTTTTGTTATGTATTACTCAATATTATATGTTAGAGTTATTCTCAACATCTCCTCTGCCTTCCGGCCTCTTGCTCTTGTTGGGGGCGGTGCGTTTCTTATTGATAATTTGGTCTAGAAGCCGCATGAGGCACCTGCCCATCCCCCCCACTTTCCGGCCATAGGACTCTCCTGTCTTCTGTTCTGCATACTCAGAAAAGAGCCACATACAACTCTGGGGGCACCCGGTTTGTTTTAACATTTAAAAGTTTACTTGACAATTGAAGTACTTTAGGTTGTATCACGCACTATCAGGCACAGAACCCTCAGCACACACCACCAGGGCCGCTTTTTGGCAAATTGAGTTCCTAGGCAAAAGTTTAAAATGGGGCCCCAAATGCTAACATATTGCACATCTCACAGAAGCATTTCGGTTGTATTTACGTGCGCTGAGTTCAGGCCGCTAAACGAGTGTGATCGACAATATTGAAGTTGTTTGACGCTTGCTTCCCAGTCTCTTTCTACCGGCTGAGGAATAATGAGGGGAAAGAACAAACACTAATAGATCAATCTGTCCCTGTAAAGTATCATGTTATCAGCAGCACATCTGCAGTTTTCACCGGGTGATGTGCTGCTGAGAGCAATGATTTTTTTTCCGGCATAAGCAATCATTCTATGAATATGCAGCATTTTGCTTGTTTAGTATAATACACCCCATAGTCCTCCATATATTATAATGTGCTCCACAGTCCTTCATATTGTATAATGCACACCCCATAGTCATCCATATAGTATAATACACTCCTCATAGTCCTCCATATAGTAAAATACACTCCTCAGTCCTCCATATAGTATTATACATTCTCCAAAGTACTCCATATAGTATAATACACTCCTCATAGTCTTCCATATATTAAAATATTATTAGTGACACGCCACTGGCTGGGGGCCCCTAGGAGAGCAGGGGCCCTAGGCAGCTGCCTAGTCTGCCAGCCGCTAATGCTGAACCTGCACACCACATCCAACTTCCTCTGTATGGAAGGAGGGAAGGAGTGTAGCCACCCACTTGAGCCTTGAGCTTCAGTTGTTCCAGGAATATCCGCAGGCAGTTTGATAAGGCCTCATACCACCCAGCACAAATTGTACATGCTAGCAGCTCACTGCATCTTAAACTTGTCCTAGCAACTATTCCCAACAAATGCTTTCACTAACAGACTAAACCAGGAAGTGGTTGCCTTTTACTGGCTCTAGCCCTTCCCACTTTGGGCTGAACCAATGATTAACTGTCTCTTTACTCTGTCTGCCCCAGCTCTCTGTTACTGTGTAAACTTAACCTTTCACCTACTTCATATATAATATGCCCACAACTTGAAACATTCCCCTTTCTAACTTAATCCCTAAGACCTATGATATGCCTTATACTCTAAACCTAACCTTAGACTTTCCCTATATGCTATAGATTGTTCACACTAATCACCTTGCATTTCAGTAACCATATCACTTAATGCCTATAGAACTGTAGGCAGAATCACAAAATACAAAAATCAGGTCACAACACATTTAAATACACTCCTTGCTATGTTAGGGGGAGAGGCAAATTACATCACCTTTCACACCCTTACAGGAGCACAGAAGCATTAAAGATGGCCAGATTCAGTGATTCGGCCAGATTCAGAGCAGCGCTTTAAAACTCTTTAACGTAGCACTTACAAGCATTGCTTTCCTAACCTAGGAGACAGGCCACCTCTGATAGACTGCAGCTGTGGCCGGTAACTAAGCAACGAGAATTAAACTATGGAACTAAAAAAACAACTACGGTATATTTTTGAGACAGTAGAAGATTTTTAGTAACTAATAAGTTGCAAAGATGCTAGTTTTAACAAGTACTTCACAATTTTGACCATTTATCAGTTTCTCATCCTCAGAATAATCATTTAACCACAGCATTATACTGTAAACTGATGCTGTGCACTTTCTTAAAAGGTCTGTTTCTTTCAAAATGCCATTTTCCTAAAGCAGAATTCTAAAAAAGAAGGTAGTGTCTGACGTCCATGTGATGAGTAATGATGTGTGAAGAATTGATGGCCTCCAGCAATTACCTCCATGTTCTACACAATTAGGCTGTCATTATTGTTGATATGTAGTACACGGCTCTGTCACCTGGGCTTATAGTAAAATGAGGGCTCTCATATGCTGTACATCAATATTCTTCACTTGTGAATAATAGGAGATACATTTATGTTGCATAATCTATGGTAGTTATGGCTTTAGGGAAATATTTCATCCATTGTTAGTTGTGTGTCAATTTTATTTTGCAAGTAATAGTCCTGCATAAGAAGATTATATTTCACATATGATAACGCTAGCTCATTTCCTGCTACTTAAGAATGAAAAACTGTTGAATATTGCGCTATGTATGCAGTATGTGTACAGTATGTGTATGTGTATATATATATATATATATATATATATATAATGCGTGTGATTATGTGTAAAAATTTGAGCACCCCTGGTCAAAATGACTGTTTACTGTTATTGTGCACAGTTAAGCAAGTTTAAGATGAAAGGATCTCTAAAAGGCCTAAAGTTGAAGATTACACATTTCCTTTGTATTTTAGTTAATTTATATATAGATATTTTACATTTTAAAAATTAGAAAAAAGGAGATGGGTCGATGCAAAAGTTTGGACACCCTTTGAGAGGGCGGCCAAAGGAAGCAAATTTCCCAGCTTTATAAAAGCCAAGCCTCCTCTAACCTTGTGCATTAGAAACAGCAGCCATGGGTTCTTCTAAGCAGCTGCCTAGCACTATAAAAATGAAAATGGTGGAGTCCAACAGTAGGAGTAGGAGAAAGCTTTAAGATGATATCATACCATTTTCAAGGTGCCCTTTCCTCAGTTTGACATGTAATTAAGAAATAGCAGTTAACTGGAACAGTGGAGATCAAGATAAGGTCTAGAAGACAAAGCAAAATTTAAGTGAAAACTGCTCATAGGATTGCTAGAGAGGCAAATCAGGACCCCCTCTTGACTTCAAGAAATATTTAGCAGAGTCTGGAGTTGTTGTACATTGTTCTACTGTACTGCTCAGAGACACCTGCACAAACATAACCTTCATGGATGAGTCATCAAGAGAAAACCTCTCATGCATCCTCACCATAAAATTCAGCATCAAAAGTATGCAAAAACATCTAAACAAGCCTTAGACATTTTGGAAACAAAGTCTTGTGGACCGATGAGGTTAAAACAGAACTCTTTGGCCATAATGATCATGTGTGAAGATTAAGAGGCACAGAATTTCAGGAAAAGAAAATCTCACCAATCATTATGCATGGGAGTGGATCAATCATGCTTTGGTGTTGTGTTGCAACCAATGGCATGGGGAACACTTCACAGGTAGATGGAGGAATGGATTTAATGACATTTCAACAAATTGTACATGCAAACATAACACCACCTATAATACTGCTGAAGTTGAAAAGAGGATGGCTTCTACAAATGGATAATGATCCTAAACACATGTCAAAAATTACAATAGACTAGCTCAAAAGTCCGAAGCTGAAGGTTTTACAATGGCCCTCAAAGTCCCCTGATCTGAACATCATTGAAAATCTGTGGTTAGACCTCAAAATAGCAGTGCAGGCAAGATGACCCAGGATTCTCACAGAACTGTAAGAATTTTCTGAGCAAGAACTGATGAAAACAAGAATTAGAAGACTCTTGGCTGGCTGCAAAATTGTTTACAAGCTGTGATTTTTGCAAAGGGGGTGCTCCTAAGTACTAACCATGTAGGGTGCTCAAACGTTTGCATCAGCCGTTTTTCTTTTTTGCAATATTTTAATGTAAAAGATAAAAATATAAATTTTTTACCTAAAATTCATGGTTGATGCAAAAATAAATGACAGAAAAACCACTGGCACACCCAAACTAGTGTGAATAGGTGCATACCAGGAGCAGCTACCTCCATATACAATATACAAAAAAAGCATGTCGAATATGAAATACATGAAATATGAATAGCAAAATGGCTTTTTGAACGTTAGGAAAAATATTTATGAGACGCTTTGCACAGAATTTGGCCAAATAGTGTGAGCCCATCAACCATCGTCAAGGTGGCCTCATTAATCTGATGGGTCCCTGACCTCCCTGTCCAAATGTGAACACTTTCCTAAGGCTACTATCTGTATGCCTGGGTGCCTCTCTCAGTAAAGCCTACATATGGGTTGGCCGGAACCAAGTGTGAATAGATGTAATTAAAAACCACATGGTGATGGGAGGAGTGCTCAGTCAGTAAGCTAACATAGAAATGACAGGAAAACGACTGGCACATCCAAACTAGTGTGAATAGGTGCATACTAGGAGCAGCTACCTCCATATACAATATACAAAAAAAGGTTGCACTCTATCATGCCAAAGCATGTTGAATATGAAATACATGAAATATGAATAGCAAAATGGCTTTTTGAACATTAGGAAAAATATTTATGAGACGCTTTGCACACTATTTGGCCAAATTCTGTGCAAAGCGTCTCAAATATTTTTCCTAATGTTCAAAAAGCCATTTTGCTATTCATATTTCATGCATTTCATATTCGACATACTTTAGCATGATAGACTGCAACCTTTTTTTGTATATTTTTTTGTATATTGTATGATGCAAAAATGAATACACTCAACATAAAAAACTACTTCATGTAGTATTTTCTATGATGCTCATAATTTTTAAGGACAGTCAAAGTCTTCTAGACACGGAATGTTAAAATCTGTGAAGATTGAAAAGCATTCTACAGGTGAACAACTGGCTATATTAATGGTGCCATTTGCATTTCTAGACCACAGAGTGAATTACTTGTATAATGAACTTGTTAGAGAATGGTTGTATCTTACAAAAACTGGAAAACACATATTTGATAGACGAATTGCTACACTCATCAGGAGAACTTTAAAATAGAGTAATGTAGGATGATAAGTATACCGCCAGGAAACATTATGCAGCTAATGAATTCTTTTGAGAATCCTGCTATTAGAACTAGAAATAAAGAACATAAACAACTAATTCTGAATGAAAATAGAGGGGCGAGAAAAATAAAAAACAAACTAAAATGTATCTATACAGATGCATAAAGCATGGGAAACCAACAAGGAGAATTGGAGCTGCTAACATGCAGAAAGAGAGATCTTATGTCATAAGCATCCCTGAAACATGATGGGATAATACACATGATTGGACTACAAGCCTTGAAGGCTACAACTTATTTATAAGAAACAAGCTTAACAAGAGGGAAGGAGGTGTTGCATTGTACAGTATGTTAGGAAAGCATATGTCTCCACAGAAATCCAAGCTTCAGAGAAGGGTAGCTCTGGAAACTGTTTGGGTAAGAATACAAAGAGAGAAGAACAGAAATTACACTATTGTAGGTGTTTACTGTAGGTCACCTGGATAGACTGAAGATATGGATGAACACTTTTTACATCAGATGTCTTTGTTCTAAAAAATATGACATGGTAATCATGGAACATTTTAACGATCCAGATATTTGTTGAGAATCTCTCTCAGGCAAAAGTAATGGGTCCAGAAAACTCTTATCTTTCATTGACAACTTTATCTTTCAAGAGAAAAAGGAGAACAAGAAGGTCTGCCATCTTGGACCTAATTCTTACCAACAGGAAGGAAATTGTTGAGGTAGTAAAGGTGGCTGGGAAATTAGGAGGCAGCGATCATGCTATCCTCAAATTTTGGATTACAAGATGACTCAGACTTTAAGATTGGACTTCAGAAAGGCATATTTTAATGGGCCTGAAATAGTTTAGGAAAGGTCCAATGGTTGAATGTTCTAAAGGACAGAGATGTCCAAGAAGGATGGGAGATTTTGCTAAATGAAATTCTCACTGCACAATCCATAATAATCCCGAAAAAAGGAAGAACTGAAAGCATTAAAAGAGACCAGGATGGATAAACACATAACTTAAACATTTTCTAAAAAGGAAAAAAGAAATGTACAGTGGGGAAAAAATATATTTAGTCGGCCACCAATTGTGCAAGTTCTCCCACTTAAAAAGATGAGAGAGGCCGGTTATTGCCATCATAGGTAGACCACATCTATGAGAGTCAAAATTGAGAAAACAAATCCAAAACATCACCTTGCCTGATTTGTCAAGATTTATTTAGCATATTATGGTGGAAAATAAGTATTTGGTCACCTAAAAACATGCAAGATTTCAGGCTCTCACAGACCTGTAACTTCTTCTTTAAGAGGCTCCTCTGTCCTCCATTCAGTAATGGCACCTGTTTGAACTTATCAGTATAAAAAGACACCTCTCCACAACCTCAAACAGTTATACTCCAAACTCCACTATGGTGAAGACCAAAATTGTAGCCCTGCACCAGGCTGGGAAGACTGAATCTGCAATAGGCAAGCAGCTTGGTGTGATGAAATCAACTCTGGGAGCAGTAATAAGAAAATGGAAGACATACAAGACCAGTGATAATCTTGCTCGAACTTGGGCTCCATGCAAGATCTCACCCCATGGGGTCAAAATGATCACAAGAACGGTGTTCAAAAATCCCAGAACCACACAGGGGGACCTAGTGAATGACCTGCATAAAGCTGGGACCACTATAACAAAGGCTACCATCAGTAACACACTACGCTGCCAAGGACTCAGATCCTGCAGTGCCAGACGTGTCCCCGTGCTTAAACCAGTACATGTCCTGGCCCGTCTGAAGATTGCTAGAGAGCATTTTGATTATCCATAATAGTATTGGGAGAATGTCATATGGTCTGATGAAACCAAAGTAGAACTATTTGGTAGAAACAAACTCATCGTGTTTGGAGGAGACAGAATGCTGAGTTGCATCCAAAGAGCACCATACCTACTGTGAAGCATGGGGGTGGCAACATCATGCTTTGGGGCTGTTTCTATGCAGAGGGACCAGGACGACTGATCTGTGTGCATGAAAGAATGAGTGGAGCCATATATCGTGAGATTTTGAGTGCAAACCTCCTTCCGTCAGCAAGGGCATTGAAGATGAAACGTGGATGGGTCTTTCAGCATGATAATGATCCCAAGCACACTGCCAGGGCACCGAAGGAGTGGCTTTGTAAGAAGAATATGAAGGTCCTGGAGTGGCCTAGCCAGTCTCCAGATCTCAACCCCATAGAAACCTTTGGAAGGAGTTGAAAGTCCGTGTTGCCCAGCAACAGGCCCAAAACATCACTGCTCTAGAGGAGATCTGCATGGAGGAACTAGCCAAAAACCCTGCTTGATCTCTGTCAGGTATGTTGTTTGCATGTACATCACATGACTGCTGAGGCTAGTGATTGGCTGCAGCAGTCTTGCATCTGATTAAAGGGACATCATCACTGCAGGACTAGCAGTGACCACTAGAGACGGCAGTCCTGGAGTGGTGATGCATTCTACTAGTGAGTTTTGAGCATTATTTTTATTCTATCACACATACTGCCCTTCATTTCCTCAAAAACCCTAAGTCCCGATGCCCATGACCACAGATCTACGGTATTTAGAAAGGGTTTGTAGTCTGATGAAGATAGACATCTATAAGCTGATACACCCTTCAATGTGACTTGAAAATGCGCAAATGCTTTTTATTCAAGAAATCTGAAAACAAGATGTACACTTGTTAATTCATTGCTTCTATTTAGGTAATCAGAGTTTCACAAAAGAAAACCTAATCATACTTACCATCCGCTGTCTGTCCCCGGCGCTGTGCTTTCCTGCACTGACTGTGAGCACAGCGGCCGGAAAGCACAGCGGTGATGTCACCGCTGTGCTTTCCGGCTAGCCGGCGCTCACAGCCAGTGCAGGAAAGCACAGCGCCGGGGACAGACAGCGGAAGGTAAGTAAGAAGTGTTTGTTTTTTTTAACTTTTACGCTGGTAACCAGGGTAAACATCGGGTTACTAAGCGCGGCCCTGCGCTTAGTAACCCGATGTTTACCCTGGTTACCAGTGAACACATCGCTGAATCGGCGTCACACACGCCGATTCAGCGATGTCTGCAGGGAATCCAGCGACAAAATAAAGTGCTGGACTTTCTGCAGTGACCAACGACAGCACAGCAGGATCCTGATCGCTGCTGCGTGTCAAACTGAACGATATCGCTATCCAGGACGCTGCAACGTCACGGATCGCTAGCAATATCGTTCAGTGTGACGGTACCTTAACTCTAATATTAAAACCTTACCGTTTGTCAAGTGACATGCATGTAGATAAGGGCTGAGAAAAACTGAGCCCGTCCAGTGAAATCACAGCCATGGGGAACCACATCAATATAATGTCCAGCTCAAAGAAAAGGCAGATCACACCTTTATGTGAACATGGTGCAAATAGACTGACAAAAACCTAAAGAAATTAGCTGGGATATAAATTGGTGTGTATGCAGCACATAGGTTTTCATATTAGAGTTAGGATCATCACGATTAGGGTCACCGTAAAGTGGTGGGATGCCTTTTGCATTTTTTTTAATCAAAATTATGTAAACTAAGTGCCCAATATTATTTTCATTTTTTACTTATTTATTGCTGGGTATTTGCTTATTATGTTTCTGTCTTTTTTATTTTTAGATTTTCACAAAAGCAGCATATGGCTGCACAGAGAGCCTCCATGTGAAGATTCTTGGCACATGGCAATGCAGTGTGCATTAGCCCTAAGAAGGCAATATTATTCTTTGCTATTTCTTTGTAGAAACAGAAGTATTGATGTATTCATTTTCACTGCTTGTTGTTTTATTATTATCTCTTCTTATCTATCACTAGATGGTGGCCCGATTCTAACGCATCGGGTATTCTAGAATATGCATGTCCTCATAATATATTGCCCAGCCACGTAGTATATTGCCCAGTCATGTAGTATATTGCCCAGTCACATAGTATATTGCCCAGTCACGTAGTATATTGCCCAGTCATGTAGTATATTGCCCAGTCACATAGTATATTGCCCAGTCACATAGTATATTGCCCAGTCACGTAGTATATTGCCCAGCCACGTAGTATATTGCCCAGCGACGTAGTATGCAGCACAGAGCATATTGCCCAGTCACGTAGTATATTGCCCAGTTACGTAGTATATTGCCCAGTGACATAGTATACAGCACAGCCACGTAGTATATTGCCCAGCTACGTAGTATATTGCCCAGTCACGTATTATGTTGCCCAGTCACATAGTATATTGCCCAGGCACGTAGTATATTGCCCAGCCACGTAGTATATTGCCCAACGACGTAGTATACAGCACAGAGCATATTGCCCAGTCACATAGTATATTGCCCAGCCACGTAGTATATTGCCCAGATACGTAGTATATTGCCCAGTGACGTAGTATACAGCACAGAGCCACGTAGTATATTGCCCAGTGACGTAGTATACAGCACAGAGCCACGTAGTATATTGCCCAGCCACGTAGTATATTGCCCAACGACGTAGTATACAGCACAGAGCATATTGCCCAGTCACATAGTATATTGCCCAGCCACGTAGTATATTGCCCAGATACGTAGTATATTGCCCAGTGACGTAGTATACAGCACAGAGCCACATAGTATATTGCCCAGTGACGTAGTATACAGCACAGAGCCACGTAGTATATTGCACAGCCCACGTACTATATTGCCCAGTCACGTAGTATATTGCCCAGCGATGTAGTATACAGCACAGAGCATATTGCCCAGCCACGTAGTTTATTGCCCAGCCACGTAGTATATTGCCGAATGACGTAGTATACAGCACATAGTCACGTAGTATATTGCCCAGCCACGTATGTCACAGATTAAAAAATAAAAAATAAACATATACTCACCTTTCGATCTGAGGGCCTTTTGTAGTTTTGTCGCCAGCTTCCGGTCCCAGGGTGTAATGACATCGCGGTCACATGATCGTGACGTCATGGCAAGTCCTTCTTGCGTAGGCGCGCAGGACCTGTGATGACGTCGCGGTCACATGACCGTGACGTTATGGAAGGCCCTTCTCGTGCAGGCGCGCAGGACCTGTGATGACCTCGGGGTCACATGACCGTGACGTCATGGAAGGTCCTTGTTGCATACCATCCTTAGCACCGGAACGTCGCGAAGAGCGGGAAAGGCGCCGGAGGGTGAGTATATGATGATTTTTAATTTTTTTATTATTTTTAACATTAGATCCTTTTACTATTGACACTGCATAGGCAGCATCAATAGTAAAAACTTGGTCACACAGGGTTAATAGCGGCGGAAACGGAATGTGTTACCCGCGGCATAACGCGGTCCGTTGCCGCTGGCATTAACCCTGTGTGAGCGGGGACTGCGGGGAGTATGGAGCGGGTGCCGGGCACTGACTGCAGGGGAGTAGGGAGGGACTAATCGGACTGTGGCCATCGCTGATTGGTCACAGCAGCCTTGACAGGCAGCTGGCGAGACCAATCAGCGACTTGGATTCCATGACAGACAGAGGCCGCGACCAATGAATATCTGTGACAGAAAGACAGACAGACATACGGAAGTGACCCTTAGAAAATTATATAGTAGATTACACAGTCAAAATCATAGTAAATGAAAAATCAATATTTAGCATCAAAGAAAAATACACATTTACTGCTATTGGCGTAAAAAAGGTCTTCTCCATTTCATTAGGTTCAATTAGTTTAGAACTGAAATGTATCGGTAAGTTTGTTGTAACATTTGTGACCACAAGTGTTTACTAGATCAAAAGCAAAACATTAGAGGGTTTTTTTCCAGGAAAAACTCAAAATTTGGGTGATAATTAAATCTCTGATGCTCATTTAAAGGTAATATGTCATTAGAAAATGACTTATTATACAAATCAGATTTTTGTGTTTAAACATTTTTTTTTTAAATAACAATCCAAATTAAAAGTAAAAATTAGTAATCTTGCAATTTTCACTCTGTCCCCTGGGGATATTTTAGACTCCTATTTCCTGTCCTTTAAGGGAATCCATATGTAAGGGTCATTTTGAGGAGAGGGGGAAAGGATCACCTGTGAGACACTGACCAAACGTTGATGGCACCGACACCATTTTTTTTGCGCTTGTGCAAAACATTCACACCTGAGTGCGTCCTAGCACTGCCTGTAATGCTCTTGCTGAAACCTCTTCCTGAAATAACAGGAAGTCTGAGTATAAAATAACCCCAATGGCCAGTGTGAAAATTGCTAGATTTTTTTTTTTTTAAATAAAAATTTAAATAAAAAGGAGGGCGTTAAACTAGAAGAAGAGGGGACGGGAAGAAAAACATTAGACTCGAACAAAGACGACCCAGGAAAACATATTCAGAAGGGAGGTAAGAACATTTCTAAAACAATCCACAGTGAGGAGATTGGAACAAAACAAAATCCTCTAAACTGCATGCTCGCAAACGCCAGAAGCCTGACAAACAAGATGGAAGAACTAGAAGCAGAAATATCTACAGGTAACTTTGACATAGTGGGAATAACCGAGACATGGTTAGATGAAAGCTATGACTGGGCAGTTAACTTACAGGGTTACAGTCTGTTTAGAAAGGATCGTAAAAATCGTAGAGGAGGAGGGGTTTGTCTCTATGTAAAGTCTTGTCTAAAGTCCACTTTAAGGGAGGATATTAGCGAAGGGAATGAGGATGTCGAGTCCATATGGGTTGAAATTCATGGAGGGAAAAATGGTAACAAAATTCTCATTGGGGTCTGTTACAAACCCCCAAATATAACAGAAACCATGGAAAGTCTACTTCTAAAGCAGATAGATGAAGCTGCAACCCATAATGAGGTCCTGGTTATGGGGGACTTTAACTACCCGGATATTAACTGGGAAACAGAAACCTGTGAAACCCATAAAGGCAACAGGTTTCTGCTAATAACCAAGAAAAATTATCTTTCACAATTGGTGCAGAATCCAACCAGAGGAGCAGCACTTTTAGACCTAATACTATCTAATAGACCTGACAGAATAACAAATCTGCAGGTGGTTGGGCATTTAGGAAATAGCGACCACAATATTGTGCAGTTTCACCTGTCTTTCACTAGGGGGACTTGTCAGGGAGTCACAAAAACATTGAACTTTAGGAAGGCAAAGTTTGACCAGCTTAGAGATGCCCTTAATCTGGTAGACTGGGACAATATCCTCAGAAATGAGAATACAGATAATAAATGGGAAATGTTTAAGAACATCCTAAATAGGCAGTGTAAGCGGTTTATACCTTGTGGAAATAAAATGACTAGAAATAGGAAAAACCCAATGTGGCTAAACAAAGAAGTAAGACAGGCAATTAACAGTAAAAAGAAAGCATTTGCACTACTAAAGCAGGATGGCACCATTGAAGCTCTAAAAAACTATAGGGAGAAAAATACTTTATCTAAAAAACTAATTAAAGCTGCCAAAAAGGAAACAGAGAAGCACATTGCTAAGGAGAGTAAAACTAATCCCAAACTGTTCTTCAACTATATCAATAGTAAAAGAATAAAAACTGAAAATGTAGGCCCCTTAAAAAATAGTGAGGAAAGAATGGTTGTAGATGACGAGGAAAAAGCTAACATATTAAACACCTTCTTCTCCACGGTATTCACGGTAGAAAATGAAATGCTAGGTGAAATCCCAAGAAACAATGAAAACCCTATATTAAGGGTCACCAATCTAACCCAAGAAGAGGTGCGAAACCGGCTAAATAAGATTAAAATAGATAAATCTCCGGGTCCGGATGGCATACACCCACGAGTACTAAGAGAACTAAGTAATGTAATAGATAAACCATTATTTCTTATTTTTAGTGACTCTATAGCGACAGGGTCTGTTCCGCAGGACTGGCGCATAGCAAATGTGGTGCCAATATTCAAAAAGGGCTCTAAAAGTGAACCTGGAAATTATAGGCCAGTAAGTCTAACCTCTATTGTTGGTAAAATATTTGAAGGGTTTCTGAGGGATGTTATTCTGGATTATCTCAATGAGAATAACTGTTTAACTCCATATCAGCATGGGTTTATGAGAAATCACTCCTGTCAAACCAATCTAATCAGTTTTTATGAAGAGGTAAGCTATAGGCTGGACCACGGTGAGTCATTGGACGTAGTATATCTCGATTTTTCCAAAGCGTTTGATACCGTGCCGCACAAGAGGTTGGTACACAAAATGAGAATGCTTGGTCTGGGGGAAAATGTGTGTAAATGGGTTAGTAACTGGCTTAGTGATAGAAAGCAGAGGGTGGTTATAAATGGTATAGTCTCTAACGATCTAATAACCATGTATAAGTATATAAGGGGACAATACAAATATCTCGCTGAGGATCTGTTTATACCAAGGAAGGTGACGGGCACAAGGGGGCATTCTTTGCGTCTGGAGGAGAGAAGGTTTTTCCACCAACACAGAAGAGGATTCTTTACTGTTAAGGCAGTGAGAATCTGGAATTGCTTGCCTGAGGAGGTGGTGATGGCGAACTCAGTCGAGGGGTTCAAGAGAGGCCTGGATGTCTTCCTGGAGCAGAACAATATTGTATCATACAATTATTAGGTTCTGTAGAAGGACGTAGATCTGGGTATTTATTATGATGGAATATAGGCTGAACTGGATGGACAAATGTCTTTTTTCGGCCTTACTAACTATGTTACTATGTAAAATTGTCATATGAAAAAAAAATTACTTTTTATATACCGGTACTTTGTAAAAGGGGAAATTTTTTTTTAAAGTAAATGCTGTTTTCTTTGCATTGCATTTATTGTGATGGTTGGTAATAGTGGTTGCCCTTGAGTATAGCTCACCTTATTTTAACCTCCATGATGTATGGAATGGTAGCAGTGAGGGTGCAGCGCCAGACACCATTTCCTGATGGGTCTAGCAGATTAGGGTATTGTTTATAAGGCTCCCTATGTGAGTAAGTAAAGAATTGTGGGTCCACTCTCTGATATCCTCATAAGTGCAGTCGGAATGGGCACACAAGTGTTGCAATTGGCACAAATGTTTGCTCGGCATATGCCTGTGGTACAGAGACTTACAAGCCTACTTCAGAGTTGTGCTGCATCTCATGGTTTGCAGTTACCTTTGTGCATTGCTTTTTATACTTGTTGGCTATTTTGCGAGTACTTGGCGCTGCTACACTCCCTGTTTATTGCTGGGTTTTCCTTTATACTGCCCCTTATGCATCCTTGTGCCACTATATCTTAACCCTATAATCGATACTGTGTATTACCACTTATCTGTTTTGTGTTTTTTTTTGTGGCTCAAATTTGTGTTGCATTTCATGCAGTTATTGGGGACGGGGACACCATGGGCCTGTGTGATTTCAAATGCCAGGGCTGAATTTCATCCCCAGTCTGCACCTGGTTGGCATGTACCTCTACTGGTTTGTATGCTTACTGGCTTGTTACTGTACTGTATATTCTAGGCATCTTTACACTCCATTCCTCTTGCTGGCTTTTATATAGTATGCAGTACCTATTACTGTAGCGTAATCATTTATTCATTACGTATCACTGCTAGAGATTAGTGGATCGTTTCCCACAACTTCGGTCCATGGTCCAGGTCAATGGTCTCTGGCCGTGGACAGGAGCTGCACAGATTTCCTTACCTTCTGGAGTCTCAGGTTGGACTTATGCTTAGGCACTGGCAAGATGTCATTTGTCCACCGGACACCGCACAGAAGACGTCACGCCAAGCCATCAATCTAACACAGTGTTGGGGAACCAGGAAGCTCAGGAAGTTTGCGCAACTCCTGTCCATGGCCAGAGAGCACCGACCGGGACTGTTGACCAAGGCTAAATGAAGCGATCTACTATTCTTGGATACTTCCCCAAGTAGTTTGTAGCTCATGTGTCTGTGGATGTACTCTCCATATTATCCATTTTGTTCTGTGTGTTTTTACATGTATCAAGAAAAAATATTTATTTTACATTTCCTAAATACTGATGTGCAATATTTGTAGGAGTTTATTACTGAATATCTGCACAAAGGTGTACATAGATTTTGAATACAAGAGTTATTTTCTATAACCCACAAGTTTATGTGCAAGTAATGCTGATGTGGCCTCGGGATCAGGCATTGATACTTAGCTGGATTATTATTGTTTTTTCATTTGCATACTCAAACATATATTGTATCTATGTCAGCTTTAATCAGAGAATGTATAAAGGTACCTTCACACATAACGATATTGTTAACGATATCGTTGCTATTTGTGACGTAGCAACGATATCGTTAATGAAATCGTTCTGTGTGACAGCGACCAACGATCAGGCCCCTGCTGGGAGATCGTTGGTCGCTGAAGAAAGTCCAGAACTTTATTTCGTCGCTGGACTCCTGCTGACATCGCTGGATCGGCGTGTGTGACACCGATCCAGCGATGTCTTCACTGGTAACCAGGGTAAACATCGGGTAACTAAGCGCAGGGCCGCGCTTAGTAACCCGATGTTTACCCTGGTTACCATGCTAAAAGTAAAAAAAAACAAACACTAGATACTTACCTACAGCCGTCTGTCCTCCAACGCTGTGCTCTGCACTCCTCCTGTACTGGCTGTGAGCCGGAAAGCAGAGCGGTGACGTCACCGCTCTGCTTTCCGGCTCACAGCCAGTACAGGAGGAGAGCAGAGAAGCAGAGCACAGCGCTGGAGGACAGACAGCTGTAGGTAAGTATCTAGTGTTTGTTTTTTTTTACTTTTAGCATGGTAACCAGGGTAAACATCGGGTTACTAAGCGCGGCCCTGCGCTTAGTTACCCGATGTTTACCCTGGTTACCGGCATCGTTGGTCGCTGGAGAGCGGTCTGTGTGACAGCTCTCCAGCGACCAAACAGCGACGCTGCAGCGATCCGGATCGTTGTCGGTATCGCTGCAGCGTCGCTTAATGTGAAGGGGCCTTAACTCTCAAGTGCAAGCTGTGAAA
The DNA here is from genome assembly GCF_032444005.1 of Ranitomeya imitator. Lineage (NCBI taxonomy): Eukaryota > Metazoa > Chordata > Amphibia > Anura > Dendrobatidae > Ranitomeya > Ranitomeya imitator. The sequence goes on along the minus strand of NC_091287.1, from coordinate 452,118,421 downwards.
AGAGTAGAAATGTTATTCTAGCACAATCAGCCTCTTCAAGGGGTCAATGCTATCACACTCTGTGATGTTTGCTTTGTTATATAGGAATGTAAATGCTTTTATAACCTTCAAACTATTGAATCTCTTCCATCAATGTTCCCATGCATAATGGCATCTGAAGGCCATCCAAATCTGTTACCTGCAGTTTGCAGATAATTAAAGAAATGAATTATTTATTAGAGAAAACCAGAATATTAGGGCTATAAGTCATATATTATGGATGAGCGCTGCCATTTTTTAAAGGGAATGTGTCACATCGGATAATTCTATTAATCTGCAGATATGGGGTTAATTCGGTGGTGCCTGGCCATTGAACTGAAAGTGTGAAACCCGGGAGAAAATGGCCTTTATTCCTTCCGAGAGCTGCTGGCTTTCGAGCGTGTCATCACAGCTACAGTCATAGCTCACAGCACAGCGAGTGGCAGCTGAAAGCACGTGTGACTGACAGCCGGCCCTACACAAATGCACAACTGAGTCCACTTCAAAACAGGGGCCTGGCATCTTCCTAGTGCTATTAACCTACAGATTAACCCTATATTTTCAAATTAATAGTCTTATCTGATGTAACAGGTTCACTTTAAATCTATAAAGACATAATAAACAAAACATGGCAACCTACCTTCAGTCAGTGGTGCAATTCATCCTTGGTGGAAAGCCGAGAAAGTCCTCCAGATATACAAAAAAAGCAAAAATAGAGGCAGTACTTAAGGTGCCCAAGTGAAGAAAATGTGGAGTTTTATTCACTCGAATCGATGCAACATTTCAGCTTCCCAACTAAAGACTTCATCAATCCTTCATTTTTTTTATATATGCACACTCCTCGACATTGATTTTGCAACACCAAGAATAAAAAGATATGGAATTATGGAAATTATAATATTGACAGTAATGTTAACCCCTTCATGACCTTGGGATTTTCGTTTTTCCGTGTTTGTTTTTCATTCCCCTCTTTCCCAGAGCCATAACTTTTTTATTTTTCCATCAATTTGGTCATGTGAGGGCTTATTTTTTTGCGGGGCGAGTTGTACTTTTGAACAACATCATTGGTTTTAGCATGTCGTGTACTAGAAAACAGGAAAAAAATTCCAAGTGCGGTGAAATTGCAAAAAAAAAGTGCAATCCCACACTTGTTTTTTGTTTGGCTTCTTTGATAGGTTCACTAAATGCTAAAACTGACCTGACATTATGATTCTCCAGGTCAGTACGAGTTCATAGATACCTAACATGACTAGGTTATTTTTTACCTCAGTGGTGAAAAAAAATTCCAAACTTTGCTAAAAAAAAAAATTGCGCCATTTTCCGATACTCATAGCGTCTCCATTTTTCATGATCTTGGGTCGTGTGAGGGCTTATTTTTTGCGTGCCGAGATGACATTTTTAATGATAGCATTTCAGTGCAGATACGTTCTTTTGGTCGCTCCGTTATGGCATTTTAATGCAATGTCGTGGCGACCAAAAAAACGTAATTCTGGCGTTTCAAATTTTTTTCCCGCTACGCCGTTTAGCGATCAGGTTAATGCTTTTTTTTAATTGATAGATCGGGCGATTCTGAACACGGCGATACCAAATATGTGTAGATTTGATTTTTTTTATTGATTTATTTTGATTGGGGCGAAAGGGGGGTGATTTAAACTTTTATATTTTTTTTATTTTTTTCACATTTTTTTAACTTTTTTTTACTTTTGCCATGCTTCCATAGCCTCCATAGGTGGCTAGAAGCTGGCACAGCACGATCGGCTCTGCTACATAGCAGCGATCTGCTGTTCGCTGCTATGTAGCAGAAAATCAAGTGTGCTGTGAGCGCCGACCACAGGGTGGCGCTCACAGCTGCCGGGGATCAGTAACCATAGAGGTCTCAAGGACCTCTATGGTTACAATACTGAAGCATCGCCGACCTCCGATCATGTGACGGGGTCGGCGATGCCGTCATTTCCGGCCGCCCGGCCGGAAGCGGTAGTTAAATGCCGCTGTCTGCATTTGACAGCAGCGTTTAACTAGTTAATAGGCGCAGGCAGATCGCGATTCTGCCCGCGCCTATTAAGGGCACATGTCAGCTGTTCAAAACAACTTACATGTCCCAGCTTTGATGCGGGCTCACAGCCGGAGCCCGCATAAAAGCGGGGCTTCTGACCTCGGACGTACTATCCCGTCCGAGGTCAGAAAGGGGTTAAATATATGGAAATGGTGAAAAATGGAAACAAAATTTTCAAAACGTCTCAATGTGTTCAGTATCAAATTTTGAGGTGTGTACCAAGTATAAGTCATCATTTTTGGAAGCCTGGAAAACACAGTTAAAACACCAATCCAGTGTGTTTCTTACCAGCACTGGAGTGGAAATCTAAGGTCCCTGTCTCTGCCCGCAGCACCATCTGGTGACTACAACTTTTGGCTGGAAGTCAGCGGTAACGGTCACAAGCTCTCAATGCAAGTCTGACAGCCAGAGCCATAAACTTGTATTGATAAATGACCTACGGCTTGCTCCAGGAAACACTGTAGCGACTGAGCAGGTCACAAACTTGTGGAAACTGACCGGATCGGTGGCAATAACAGGTGAAGATGGCGGTGGGTAAGTATAAGACTAGGGACAAGAAGCTTAACCCCTTTCTAATGTCAGATGGGATAGTACGTCCGACGTCAGAAGCCCCGCTTTGAGGTCGGCTCCGGCGGTGAGCCCACCTCAAAGCTGCGACATGTCAGCTGTTTTCAATAACAGGTAAAGATGGTGGTGGTAAGTATAAGACTAGGGACAAGAAGCTTAACCCCTTTATGACGTCAGATAAGATAGTACGTCCGACGTCAGAAGCCCCGCCTTCATGCTGGCTCCGGCCGTGAGCCCACTTCAAAGCCGCGACATGTCAGCTGTTTTCAACAGCTGACCTGTGCCCGCAGTAGGCGCTTGTGGAATCACGATCCGCCTGCACCTATTTACTAGTTAAATGCCACTGTCAAACAGAAGCATTTAACGTTCACTTCCAGCCACCGGGCCAGAAATACGCACACCACTGACCCGTCACGTGATCGAGGGTCAGCGGTGCATCAGCATGACAACCAGAGGTCTCCTTGAGACCTCTATGGTTGTTGATGCTGGATTGATGTGAGCGCCACCCTGTGGTCGCGCTCATACCAATGCTGTAATTCTACTACATAGAGGCGATCTGAGCATCGCCTCTATGTAACAGAGCCAATCGAGTTATGCCAGCTTCTAGCCTGTCATAGAGGCTATTGAATGAAGAATGCCAAAAGTAAAAAAAAATGTGATTAAAAATATGAAAAAAATTTAAAAAAATATGTATAAAAGTTTATATCACCCCCCTTTCACCCCATTCAAAATAAAACAATAAAAATAAAATCAAACCTACACATATATGGTATTGCTGCATTAAGAATCGCCTGATCTATCAATACGGTGTAGCAAGAAAAAAATCAAAACGCCAGAATTACGTTTTTTTGGTCACCGCGACATTGTATTAAAATGCAATAATGGGCGATCAGAAGATGGTATCTGCACAAAGAATGGTATGATTACAAATGTCAGCTCGGCATGCAAAAAAATAAGCCCTCAGCCAACCCGAGATCACAAAAAATGGAGACGCTACAGGTTTTGGAAAATTGTGCAGTTTTTTTTTTTTTTTTTTAGCAAACTTTGGAGTTTTTTTTCACCACTCACATAAAAAAAGAACATAGACATATTTGGTGTCTATGAACTCCTAATGATGTGGAGAATCATAATGGCATTTCAGTTCTAGCATTTAATAAAAAAGCCAATCAAAAAACAATTGTGGGATTGCACTTTTTTTGCAATTTCACCACACTTGGAATTTTTTTCCCGTTTTCTAGTACACGACATGGTAAAACCAATGGTGTCATTTAAAACTACAACTCATCCTGCAAAATATAAGCCCTCACATGGCCAAGTTGACGGAAAAACAAAAAAGTTATGGCTCTGGGAAGGAGGGGAGCGAAAAAAGAAAACGCAAAAGAAAAAAGCTCCGGTCATGAAGGGGTTAAAATATGTAGAACAATCACTATAAGGGAACTCAACAACCAACCCATTAAAAGTAAATATTAAACATCTCAGTCCAAAGAACAAGAAAAATAAGGAACATCTCTATCTTTTGTATTTATTATATAAAAAATATACTTAATTCATAAGTCTAAAGTGCATTATTATTGAGATGAAGTAATTCTAAAAAAATATAAAAGACATGTTTTTAGTGGAAATAAAATAAATTCAAATTAGTTAATAGTAGATTTGAGCGACTTTTACTTTTTTAGGATTGAGTTGGGTTTCGCGAAACCCGACTTTGTCAAAAGTCGGGTCGGGTGAAATCGGCTGATTATTTCAAAAAGTCAGTGGCCGACCGAAACACGAAACCCAATGCAAGTCAATGGGGAATCAAAGTCGGCAGTGAGAGGAGAACAGGAAAACACCTACAGTGCCCATTTTAATGCCAAAAACATCAATTCTTATTTCTTAAGCTTGTGAATCTTAATCTACTTTACAATAATAGTTAGGCATTGAAAACAGGGGGTCATTTGGCTAAAGTTGTGGGGGTGTAGGGCTGGCTCAAGATTTTCGTGGGCCCATGAAACGAGGAATACGTCACAGCGGTGCAGCAGGGATAGGTAAGTATTTCAACTTTGCAAGTGCTGTGATCCTGAGCAAGCAGGGGGGCCTACTGATTGGCACTGGCACAGGGCTCCTCATAGTATTGCAGTGTGTTTGACGGCGGGTGGTGCCTCCCACTGGCAGAGACACTTTTGCGTACTATGAGGGGCCTGTGCCAGGGCCAACAAGTATGCCCCCCTACCTGATGAAGGAACCTGCACTTTCATCTGCACCTTCCTCTTTGTTCCCGTGTAAGGTGGTATAGTATGCGGGAAGGGGAACCTGACTTTCAGCAGGGTCAGATTCTGGCTGTGTAGAGTGCAAGGGGAATGTAGTGGTCTGGGTCAATGTACCAGCAGACTCATCTAGCAGTGGCTGGGCAATGGGCAGGATGAGGAGGAAACACAGATATAGGCCCAAAATAAAAAAGTATGCTAAATGCAGTTCAAAATTGGTAACAGGACTAAACAGGCGGAATTGCTTTGTTCAGTGGAGGACAACTGTAATGAGTGGCGCAGACACAGTTAGTAGGCCCAAAATAAAAAAGTAGGCTAAATGCAGTTCAAAATTGGTAACAGGACTAAACAGTCTGCTGAGTAGCAGACAGTGGTAGTAGGCGCAAAGTATTAACTGGTCTAAATGGAGGCCAGGGCCCCTGTATATTTTAACTATCATCTATCATTTCAACAAATTTGTATTGGCAGTGCCATTGAAGGATTTAACAGCACAGACTACATAGTGGTGGAGCAGGGAGAGGTAAGTATTGAAAGTGGTAGAGCACTGTTCGAGCTGGGGGAGAACACTCTCTCGTGGGTGGCGGTACTGGCACAGGGCCCCTCATATTACGACGGTGTGTCTGACGTTGGTTGTGCACCACCACCGTCAGAGACAATTCATTGTACTATGAGGGACCCTGTGCCAGTGCCGTCGCCCAAGTGTGGGCGCACCCACCTGTCCAGGCAAACGGCACTCGCACGGGTGCTTGCGCCAGGTGGTGACCACGGCCTGTGGGGGAAGTCAACCCATTTAGGGAGGTATAAAAATGGCCTATGGGGGTCATTCAGCAGCTGCAAATGGGGGGAATTGGAGAAGTCAGTAAGAGGAGGCCAAAAGCAAGACATATTTCAGGCAAGATACGTCTCAGCAGGAGAAGGTGGCGCAACATAATTTGAAATTCATGATTGGTTCATTTTAATGAAGGTTAGATCATCAACATACTGGGTAGCCAGACATGTCCTTTTTTCGGTCAGTATTGAACCAGCAGCACTGAAGACTCTTTCTGATAGCACACTAGAAGCAGGGCCACTACCACCAGATGCACCTTCACCACCACCACCACCACCATCAGTACCAGCTGGCAACTACCGCCCACGGCCTCTTCCACGACACATCCTCATTTTTTTGAAAATCTAACCAAAATAACAACCGTTATATGGTACTGTAAAACAAGGTAGAAGGTGTTGTAGGGATTTCACTCACTCGGGTGCGACGGCTGTCACTCTGGAGGCACGTTCCTTTAAAAGTTCACAGGGTTTATTGCTTCATAAACCACATGGCAAAATAACAGAAAGCAAATAGCCTTTGGCTCAGAGAAAGAAAAACAAGTGTCTAGTCCTTCAGGCTCAGTCCTGGAGCCTTAACACACTCAGGAGGGTTTCACCTCCACACATACTTGCTGTGTAAAGCATTAGCCTGTCTTATATAGAGCTAACCACACCCAGGAACCGATCACGATTAGACATGTGGTCTGACATCACCACAGGTCCTGAAACACATATATATATATATACATGGTTATGTGAAATAAAGAAAACATTCCGGGCTACATCACAGCGACAAGCCACCTATGTGACACATACCTCCCGTTGACTACACACTCTTTAGCCATGCTACATACCTCCCCCTCTGCCTAAAGCCGTGAGGCTTGGCACTTTCCCCCACTAAACAAGGGATTCTTGATAGGGCATCAGCATTACCGTGCAGCTTTCCGGCCCTATGTTCCACATGGAAACTGAAGTCCTGCAGGGCTAAGAACCAACGGGTGATCCTAGCATTTCTACCCATTGTGTCTCTCATCCACTTAAGTGGGGCATGGTCAGATATTAGTCTGAATTTACGTCCCAGCAGATAGTACCGTAACGTGTCCACTGCCCACTTTATGGCCAAACACTCTTTTTCTACGACTGAGTAGTTCTTCTCAGATGAGGACAGCTTTCTACTCGTATAGAGAATAGGATGCTCCTCCCCATGTAGTTCTTGGGAAAGGACTGCTCCTACCCCAACATCTGAGGCATCTGTTTGAAGAATAAATTATTTTTTGAAATCTGGGGCCATGAGAATGGGTTGCTTACATAGAGCCCCTTTCAATTCTTGGAAGGCTGACTGTCTCTATGGACCATTTAACCATCACTGATTTTGTCCCCTTTAGCAGATCAGTCAGAGGCGCAGCCACTGTGGCGAAGTTCGGGATGAACCTCCTGTAATATCCCACGATCCCCTGAAAGGCTTTAACTTGCTTTTTGGAGAGTGGTTTTGGCGATGTTGGGATTGCCTCCACTTTCCTGATTTGGGGCTTTATTTCTCCACGACCCACTATATAGCCTAGGTACTTAGCTTCTTCCTTACCCAAGGCACATTTCTTCGGGTTTATTGTAAACCCCGCCTGTCTTAGAGCATCAAACACCGCTTGGACTTTTTCCAGATGACTCTCCCAGTCCGAGCTAAAGATGACAATATCATCCAGGTACGCAGCAGCGTATGGCTTATGGGGTGCAAGGACTCTATCCATAGCCCTCTGGAAGGTCGCCGGAGCTCCCTGTAGGCCAAACGGCATCCGGACATACTGGAAGCATCCATCTGGTGTAGAAAACGCCGTCTTCTCTTTGGCTTCCTGAGCCATGGGGATCTGCCAATACCCCTTCATCAAATCCAAGGTGGTATATATCTGGCATGCCCAAGCCTTTCGATGAGCTCATCAACACGGGGCATGGGATAAGCGTCGAACTTGGAGACCTCATTCAACTTCCAATAGTCGTTGCAAAACCTCCACTCTCCATCAGGTTTTGGGACCAGGACAATTGGGCTCGACCAACCGTTCTTGGATTCCTCAATGACTCCAAGCTTCAACATACGCTCCACCTCCTTGGAGATTACTTCTCGACGAGCCTCAGGAATACGATAGGTCTTCATGTTCACCCGCACATGTGGCTCTGTTAGGACCTCGTGCTCTATGACCTTCGTGTATCCTGGCAACTCTGAAAATAGGTCCCTGTTTTTCTGGAGTAACTCCCGGCACTGCTGTTCCTGGGTCTTCGATAGCGTCTCCGCTATAGTAACCGCTCCAGCCTCACCTTCTAGGTTGCTTAACAAAGATGGAGTTACTGCTGGCTCTCTGTCTTGCCATGGCTTGATGAGGTTGACATGGTAAACTTGGAATGGTTTCCGTCTTCCTGGTTGGTGAATTTTATAATTTACCTCATCAAGTTTCTCGACGACCTCATATGGCCCTTGCCATTTGGCCAAGAACTTGCTTTCCACCGTCGGAACTAACACAAGAACTCGGTCTCCCGGATTGAACTGCCTAACTCTTGCAGACTGGTTGTAGAACCTGGCCTGAGCTTCTTGTGCCTGGAGAAGGTGTTCTTTCACGATAGGCATCACCTTTGCAATCCTCTGCTGCATCTGGCCACATGCTCAATGATGCTTCTGTGAGGCGTGACTTTGGCTTCCCAGGTTTCCTTGGCTAAATCCAGGAGTCCTCGCAGATGTCGGCCATATAGAAGCTCAAACGGTGAGAACCCTGTGGAGGCCTGTGGAACTTCACGAATGGAAAACATCAGATATGGTAAGAGACAATCCCAGTATCTACCGTCTTTCTCTATAGCTTTTCTCAGCATGCTCTTCAGTGTCTTGTTAAATCTCTCAACAAGGCCATCTGACTGGGGATGGTACACCGAGGTCCTCAATTGGGAGATTTTCAGGACTTTTCATAACTCCCTCATCACCTTGCTCATGAAAGGTGTCCCCTGGTCAGTCAGTAACTCCTTCGGCAGACCTGTCCGGGAAAACACATGGACCAACTCGCGGGCTATACTCTTTGAGGAAGAATTTCTCAAGGGAATTGCCTCAGGATAGCATGTGGCATAGTACAGGATGACTAATATATACTGATGGCCCCGGGCAGATTTAACTAAGGGACCGACCAAGTCCATGGCAATTCTCTCGAACGGCACCTCAATAATGGGCAATGGCACAAGGGGGTTCCGGAAATGAGGAGTGGGAGCAGTTAGCTGACATGTAGGGCAGGACCTGCAATAGTTCACTATTTCCCGGTGACACCCAGGCCAATAGAACCTCTGCACAACCCGTTCCTGCATTTTTTCCACCCCTAGGTGTCCACCCAAGATGTGTGAATGGGCCATGTCCAACACCTTCCGTCTATATGGACCCGGCACTACCAACAGCTCTACCAACTCCTCCCTTATTTTCATGACCCGGTACAACAACTCCCCACTCATCAGAAAATGGGTAAATCTTGTGTCTGCCCCCGGCTCCTGTACCACCCCGTTAATAACTGTGACATTATTAAAGGCTTCCCTCAAAGTGGGGTCCCTTTGCTGGGCAGTCCCAAAATTTTCACAGGTTACCTCTAACTCCAGAATGTCAGATGCAGGTGACACTTCCTCCTCATCCCCAACCAGAACACAAAAAGGAAACCTGTCTGTCTCTGGGTGTGGCGACACCCTTCCAGGGTTCATTGGTTCCCTACTCTTGCTAGGGAGCTCAGAACCTTTTCCCCACAAATGCCGTTGCATGCCGTTGCAATGTCCACCCTAGCCATAGGGTAGTCCTTTGCATCACCATGTATGCATCGCACTCCGACCTTCTTTCCCGGGAGCAAGTGAAGAGGAAAAGTGGCCGTCACCAGGGTCACTAAGCACTGTTGTGAATTCTGTTGTCAAGCTCCCTCCTGTGGTCGTGAATGGTACTTCGGGGAGCTCTGTCCGTGGGCTCCCTCTGGTGGCTGTCAGTGGAGCTGCTGCTTCTGAAGTTCCTTACACAGGTGACATGGTTTATCCTTTGGTTGGCTTCTCTATTTAACTCCACTTAGATCGTTACTCCATGCCAGCTGTCAATGTTTCTGCATTGGTTCGGTTCGCTCTTGGATCTTTCTGGTGGCCTGTCAACTCCAGCAGAAGCTAAGTTCCTGATAGTATCTAATTCGTTCATTGTTTCTTGTCCAGCTGGATATCATGATTTTGTCTTGCTAGCTGGAAGCTCTGGGATGCAGAGTGGCATCTCCGCACCGTTAGTCGGTGCGGAGGTCTTTTTTGCACACTCTGCGTGGTCTTTTGTAGTTTTTTGCGCTGATTGCAAAGCTACCTTTCCTATCTTCTGTCTATTTAGTAAGTCTGGCCTCCCTTTGCTGAAACCTGTTTCATTTCTGCGTTTGTGACTAGGGTTGAGCGACCTTGACCTTTTTAGAGTCGAGCCGTGTTTCGCAAAACCCGACTATCTTAAAAGTCGAGTCGAATGGAATCGGCCGATTATCGGGAAAAGTCGGGTATCGACCGAAACACGAAACCCAATGCAAGTCAATGGGGGAGCATAGTCGGCAGTGAGTGGAGGCCAGGAAAACACCTACACTGCCGATTTTAATGGCAAAAACATCCATTCTTGTTACAGAAGCTTGTCAATCGTAATTTAGCTTATAATAATTGGAAGGCATTTGAAATTGGGGGTCATTTGGCTAAAGTTGTGGGGGGTAGGGCTGGTTCAAGTAATAAGTGGGCCCAGTAAATCTGGACCACGTCACGACAGTGGAGCAGGGAGAGGTAAGTATTTCAACTTTGCAAGTGCTGTGATCCTGAGCAAGCAGGGGGGGCCCACTCATTGGCATTGGCACTGGCACAGGGCCCCTCAAAGTACAGCGGTGTGTTTGCACGGCGGGGGCGCCTCCCACCGGCAGCAACACTTTTGCGTACTATGAGAGGCCCTGTGCCAGTGACGTCGCCAACTAGTATTCTTCCCCCCACCTGATGAAGGAACCTGCACTTTCATCTGCACCTTCCTCTTTGTCCCCGTGTAAGGTGGTATGGTATGCGGGAAGAGGAACCTGACTTTCAGCAGGGTCACAATCTTGCTGTGTAGCGTGCACGGGGAATGTTGCGTTATGGGTCAATGTACCAGCAGACTCATCTATCACTGGCTGGGCAATGGGCAGGATGAGGAGGAAACACAGATATAGGCCCAAAGAATAAAGTGGGCTAAATGCAGTTCAAAATTGGTAACACAGGACTAACCAGGGGGCATTGCAGTGGAGGACAACTGGAATGAGAGGCTGACACAGAGAGTAGGCCCAAATCAGTAAGTAGTCGAAATGCAGTTCAAAATTGGCAACAGTAGTAAACAGGCGGCACAGCTTTGTTCAGTGGAGGAGAACAGCAAGGAGTGGCAGACACCGATAGTAGGCCCCAACCCAACTAGTAGGCCAAATGCAGTCTAACATTAACAACTACTTAACGAGAGCCTGAAAATGGAATTTCAGGACAGGAAACCAGGAGAACAGCAAGGAGCGGCAGACACTGTTAGTAGGCCCCAAACCAACTAGTACGCCAAATGCAGTTGTTCCATTTAACAACTATTTAACAAGAGCCTGAAGATAGAAGCTCAGGAAAGGCAACCTGGAGAACACCTTGGAGCAGAAGACACCATCTCTACAACCCAGACCCAACTTGTAGGCCTAATGCAGTGTTGTTTCAACAACTACTTAACGAGAGCTAGAAGATCGAAGCTATGAAGAGGCAACCTGGAGAACACCTTGGAGCGGAGGACACCGTCTCTACAACCCAGACCCAACTTGTAGGCCTAATGCAGTGTAGTTTTCAACAACTACTAAACGAGAGTAGGAAGATCGAAGCAATGTGGACGAAACCTGGGGAACACCTTGGAGTGTAACACACCGTCTCTCTACACCCCATACCCAATTTGTAGGCCTAATTCAGTGTAGTTTTCAACAACTACTAAACGAGAGTAGGAAGATCGAAGCAATGTGGACGAAACCTGGGGAACACCTTGGAGTGTAACACACCGTCTCTCTACACCCCATACCCAATTTGTAGGCCTAATGCAGTGTAGTTTTCAACAACTACTAAACGAGAGTAGGAAGATCGAAGCAATGTGGACGAAACCTGGGGAACACCTTGGAGTGTAACACACCGTCTCTCTACACCCCATACCCAATTTTTAGGCCTAACGCAGGGTAGTTTGCAACAACTACTAAACGAGAGTCGGAAGACCGAAGCAATGGCGAGGAAACCTGGGGAACACCTTGGAGTGGAACACACCGTCTCTCTACACCCCATACCCAATTTGTAGGCCTAATGCAGTGTAGTTTTCAACAACTACCAAACGAGAGTAGGAAGATCGAAGCAATGTGGACGAAACCTGGGGAACACCTTGGAGTGTAACACACTGTCTCTCTACACCCCATACCAAATTTGTAGGCCTAATGCAGTGTAGTTTGCAACAACTACTAAACGAGAGTAGGAAGATCGAAGCAATGTGGACGAAACCTGGGGAACACCTTGGAGTGTAACACACCGTCTCTCTACATCCCATACCCAATTTGTAGGCCTAATGCAGTGTAGTTTGCAACAACTACGAAACGAGAGTCGGAAGACCGAAGCAATGGCGAGGAAACCTGGGGAACACCTTCGAGTGGAACACACCGTCTCTACACCCCATACCAAATTTGTAGGCCTAATGCAGTGTAGTTTGCAACAACTACTAAACGAGAGTCGGAAGACCAAAGCAATGGAGAGGAAACCTGGGGAACACCTTGGAGTGGAACACACTGTCTCTACACCCCATACCCAATTTGTAGGCCTAATGCAGTGTAGTTTGCAACAACTACTAAACGAGAGTCGGAAGAGCAAAGCAATGGAGAGGAAACCTGGGGAACACCTTGGAGTGGAACACACCATCTCTACACCCCATACCAAATTTGTAGGCCTAATGCAGTGTAGTTTGCAACAACTACTAAACGAGAGTAGGAAGATCGAAGCAATGTGGACGAAACCTGGGGAACACCTTGGAGTGTAACACACCGTCTCTCTACACCCCATACCCAATTTGTAGGCCTAATGCAGTGTAGTTTTCAACAACTACTAAACGAGAGTAGGAAGATCGAAGCAATGTGGACGAAACCTGGGGAACACCTTGGAGTGGAACACACCGTCTCTCTACACCCCATACCCAATTTGTAGGCCTAATGCAGTGTAGTTTTCAACAACTACTAAACGAGAGTAGGAAGATCAAAGCAATGGAGAGGAAACCTGGGGCACCCCTTGGGGCGGCAGACACCGTTAGTAGGCCCTACCAAAGTAGTAGCCCCAATGCAGTTTTAAAATTCCTAGAGGCTGAAAACAAGACTATTGATGCTCTGCTTTTTTCATAGGAGGACAGCTGTATTGAGTGGCGCAGACAGACACAGGTAGTAGGCCTTAAACCAAAAATGTGGCTCACTGCAGTTTAAAAAAGGTTACAGGGGTACACAGGCAGCATTGCTCTGGGCAGTGGAGGACAATTTCAATAGTGGACCGCAGACAGACTTTGTACGCCTACTATTAAAAAAAGGATGCTCTATGCAATTAAAAATAGGTTCCAGGGGTCCACGGGCAGCAGTGGTGTGGTCAGTGGACGAGTATTGGAAGGAGGGACCGCAGACAGGCGTAGTAGGCCTGACATAACAAAATTAGGTTGTAGGCACTTTAAAATTGGTTCCAGGGGACTGAAGACAGACTTTGTAGGCTGTCCCCTGTGGACCATGCATCCAACACATTAACCCAGTGCGCCGTAATGGACACGTAACTTTTTGCCTGAGTGCTATAACAATGCAGACTTTTTCATGCCGGTGGAGGGCTGGGATGGCTTTTCTCGCAAAAGAAATGTCGAGTGTGTAGCTTGAACCGTGGTACATCGTAGTTCATCTGGGCTTTCTAAATATAAAACAAAGAAAAAAAGGAGGCTCCATGCACTTTCAGCTGGGTTCCAGGGGTACACGGCCAGCATTGGTCTGGTCAGTGGAGGCCTAGTGGAAGGAGGGACCGCAGACAGGCTTCGAAGGCCTAACATAATAAATTAGGTCTGTAGGCACTTTAACATTTGGTTCCAGGGGTACACGGGCAGCAGTAGACTGGTCAGTGGAGGCCTAGTGGAAGGAGGGACCGCAGACAGGCTTCGAAGGCCTAACATAATAAGTTAGGGCTGTAGGCACTTTAACATTGGTTCCAGGGGTACACGGGCAGCAGTAGACTGGTCAGTGGAGGCCTAGTGGAAGGAGGGACCGCAGACAGGCTTCGAAGGCCTAACATAATAAATTAGGGCTGTGGGCACTTTAACATTGGTTCCAGGGATACACGGGCAGCAGTAGACTGGTCAGTGGAGGCCTAGTGGAAGGAGGGACCGCAGACAGGCTTCGAAGGCCTAACATAATAAATTAGGGCTGTAGGCACTTTAACATTGGTTCCAGGGGTACACGGGCAGCAGTAGACTGGTCAGTGGAGGCCTAGTGGAAGGAGGGACCGCAGACAAGCTTCGAAGGCCTAACATAATAAATTAGGGCTGTGGGCACTTTAACATTGGTTCCAGGGATACACGGGCAGCATTAGGCTGGTCAGTGGAGGCCTAGTGGAAGGAGGGACCGCAGACAGGCTTCGAAGGTCTAACATAATAAAATTGGGCTGTAGGCACTTTGAATTCTCTAGCAGGGGTACACAGGCAGTGGGCACCATTGGTGTTGTCAGCGGCGGCCGATTGTAATAAGTGTCTGCCAGTTAGTAGTCCCAAAAAATCAATACATTTTAATGTCTCGCATTGCAACAAAAAGAAAAACCAAAAGGGTGCAATCATTAGGTACAGGGTTGGGCTCCTCTGCGTAGTTTCAGACCTAGTAATTTGGCACAAAGTATTTACTTGGGTAAATATAGGACACAGCCCCTGACTATGTTAAGTACCATCATACATGTCAACACAATGGTATTGTCACAGTGGCAGTAATGTACGGATGTCAGCGCATAGACTAAACATAGGTGTAACTGTGAGAGATAATTGTGCAAGTGGTAGAGCAATGTTTGAGCTGGGGGTGGGTGAACTCTCTTGTGGCCGGCGGTACATGCCCATGGCCCCTCATGTTACAACAGTGTGTCTGATGTTGGGTGCACACCACCACCGCCAGAGACACTTTATTGTACTATGAGGGACCCAGTGGCAGTGCTGTCGACCAAAAGCGGGCACACCCACCTCTTCAGACAAACAGCAGTCTCACGGGTGCTTGCGCCAAGTGGCGATACCACGGCCCCGTGTGGGGAGTTTGGCCATTTAGGGAGGTGTAAACATGTCGTATGCTGGACAATCAGCTGCTGCAAATTACGAGATTGGTAAAGTCATTCAGAGTCGTCCACAGGCAATACCTTTTCATAGGAAAGCTAGGTGTCGGCCGGGCAAGGTGGGGCAAAAGAATTCGAAATCCAGTTGTGGTTCATTTTAATGAAGGTTAGATCATCAACATTTTGGGTGGCCAGACGAGTCCTTTTTTCGGTTAATATTGAACCTGCAGCACTGAATACTCTTTCTGATAGGACACTAGCTGCCGGGCAAGCAAGCTCCTGCAATGCATATTCTGCCAATTCTGGCCAGGTGTCTAATTTGGATGCCCAGTAATCAAATGGGAATGACGGTTGAGGTAGAACATCGATAAGGGATGAAAAATAGTTAGTAACCATACTGGACAAATGTTGTCTCCTGTCGCTTTGAATTGATGCAGCAGTACCTGTCCTGTCTGCGGTCATAGCAAAATCACTCCACAACCTGGTCAGAAAACCCCTCTGTCCAACGCCACTTCGGATTTCTGCACCTCTAACACTTCTGTTCTGCTGCCCCCTGCTGCTCGTGTGAGAACGATCACGGGCGCTGTGTGCTGGGAATGCCTGAAGCAAACGGTCAACAAGAGTTGATTGTTTGGTTGCTAATATTAGTTCCAAGTTGTCATGTGGCATAATATTTTGCAATTTGCCTTTATAGCGAGGATCAAGGAGGCAGGCCAACCAGTAATCGTCATCGTTCATCATTTTAGTAATGCGTGTGTCCCTTTTGAAGATAAGCAAGGCATAATCCGCCATGTGGGCCAAAGTTCCAGTTGTCAAATCTGCGGTTGTGCTTGATTGAGGGGCAGTTTCAGGCAAATCTACGTCACTTGTGTCCCTCAAAAAAACAGAACCCGGCCTTGCCACGCCACCAATTTCCAGTGGCCCCGGAAAAGCTTCCTCATTAAAAATATACTCATCCCCATCATCCTCCTCGTCCTCCTCCTCTTCGCCCGCTACCTCGTCCTGTACACTGCCCTGACCAGACAATGGCTGACTGTCATCAAGGCTTTCCTCTTCCTCTGCTGCAGACGCCTGATTTTTTATGTGCGTCAAACTTTGCATCAGCAGACGCATTAGGGGGATGCTCATGCTTATTATGGCATTGTCTGCACTAACCAGCCGTGTGCATTCCTCAAAACACTGAAGGACTTGACACATGTCTTGTATCTTCGACCACTGCACACCTGACAACTCCATGTCTGCCATCCTACTGCCTGCCCGTGTATGTGTATCCTCCCACAAAAACATAACAGCCCGCCTCTGTTCGCACAGTCTCTGAAGCATGTGCAGTGTTGAGTTCCACCTTGTTGCAACGTCTATGATTAGGCGATGCTGGGGAAGGTTCAAAGACCGCTGATAGGTCTGCATACGGATGGAGTGTACGGGCGAACGGCGGATATGTGAGCAAAGTCCGCGCACTTTGAGGAGCAGGTCGGATAACCCTGGATAACTTTTCAGGAAGCACTGCACCACCAGGTTTAAGGTGTGAGCCAGGCAAGGAATGTGTTTCAGTTGGGAAAGGGAGATGGCAGCCATGAAATTCCTTCCGTTATCACTCACTACCTTGCCTGCCTCAAGATCTACTGTGCCCAGCCACGACTACGTTTCTTTCTGCAAGAACTCGGACAGAACTTCCGCGGTGTGTCTGTTGTCGCCCAAACACTTCATAGCCAATACAGCCTGCTGACGCTTGCCAGTAGCTGCCCCATAATGGGACAACTGGTGTGCAACAGTGGCAGCTGCGGATGGAGTGGTTGGGCGACTGCGATCTGTGGACGAGCTTTTGCTTCTGCAGGAGGACAGGAGGAGGAGGAGGGGGTGCGAACGCCTACAGCCAACTGTTTCCTAGACCGTGGGCTAGGCAGAACTGTCCCGAAATTGATGTCCCCTGTGGACCCTGCATCCACCACATTCACCCAGTGTGCCGTGATGGACACGTAACATCCCTGGCCATGCCTACTGGTCCATGCATCTGTTGTCAGGTGCACCTTTGTACTCACAGATTGCCTGAGTGCATGGACGATGCGCTCTTTAACATGCTGGTGGAGGGCTGGGATGGCTTTTCTCGAAAAGAAGTGTCGACTGGGTAGCTCGTAGCGTGGTACAGCGTAGTCCATCAGGGCTTTGAAAGCTTCACTTTCAACTAACCGGTAGGGCATCATCTCTAACGAGATTAGTCTAGCTATGTGGGCGTTCAAACCCTGTGTACGCGGATGCGAGGATAAGTACTTCCTTTTTCTAACCAGAGTCTCATGTAGGGTGAGCTGGACTGGAGAGCTGGAGATCGTGGAACTAGCGGGTGTGCCGGTGGACATGGCAGACTGAGAGACGGTTGGAGACGGTATTGTTTCCGCCTGTGCCCTAGATGCAGTGTTTCCTACTACGAAACTGGTGATTCCCTGACCCTGACTGCTTTGGCCTGGCAAAGAAACCTGCACAGATACTGCAGGTGGTGCGGAAAATGGTGGCCTTACAGTGACGGCAGAGATGTAGCGTTGGTGACTAGCTTCATTGGCCTAGGGTGCTACAACCTTAAGGGACGTTTGGTAGTTAGTCCAGGCTTGCAAATGCATGGTGGTTAAATGTCTATGCATGCAACTTGTATTGAGACTTTTCAGATTCTGACCTCTGCTTAAGGTAGTTGAACATTTTTGACAGATGACTTTGTGCGGATCAATTGGATGTTGTTTAAAAAAATGCCAGACTGCACTCTTTCGAGCCTCGGATCCCTTTTCAGGCATTGCAGACTGAGCTTTAACTGGATGGCCACGCTGTCCTCCAACAGTTTTTGGCTTTGCCACACGTTTTGTCCCATCTACGTGCCCGGCAGATGGAACCTGTTGCGATGTTGATGCCTGCTGCGGCCCCTCCTCCTACGCTTCAGAACTACTGCCGCCTGCACCCTGTTCCCCCAATGGCTGGCAATCGGGGTCAACAACTGGGTCATCTATAACCTCCTCTTCTAGCTCGTGCGCAACTTCGTCTGTGTTACCGTGTAAGTCGGTGGTAGAGCGTTCGTGATGGGGCAACATAGTCTCATCAGGGTCTGATTCTGGATCAGTACCCTGCGAGGGCAATGTTGTGGTCTGAGTCAAAGGACCAGCATAGTAGTTTGGCTGTGGCTGTGCATCAGTGCACTCCATGTCAGATTCAACTTGTAATGGGCATGGCCTGTTAACTGCTTCACTTTCTAAGCCAGGGACGGTATGTGTAAAGAGCTCCATGGAGTAACCCGTTGTGTCGCCTGCTGCATCCTTCTCTGTTGTTGTTTTTGCTGAAGAGGACAAGGAAGCGACTTGTCCCTGACCGTGAACATCCACTAACGACGCGCTGTTTTTACATTTACCAGTTTCAAAAGAGGAGGCAAATGAGCTAGAGGCTGAGTCAGCAAGGTAAGCCAAAACTTGCTCTTGCTGCTCCGGCTTTAAAAGCGGTTTTCCTACTCCCAGAAAAGGGAGCGTTCGATGCCTTCTGTAGCCAGACGACGAACCTGGCTCCACAGCTCCAGACTTAGGTGCAATATTTTTTTTACCACGACCACCTGATGCTCCACTACCACTACCATCATTACCAGCTGACAATGAACGCCCACGGCCACGACCTCTTCCACCAGACTTCCTCATTGTTTTAAAAATGTAACCAAAGTAACGGTATTTGTTGCTGTCAAACAACTTACACGGTGAGCTATAACTTCAGTATGATTTAGATATCCCTTTACAGGTGGGTGAGACCGCAAGGAAAATCAGGCACAATGTTACACACTCTGTTTTCGGTGGCACCAAATGAGAGAGATGCCACACACGCAGGACTGTCACTCAAGCAGAAATGTCAATATTGATCTCCCACTTTTTTTTTTTTTTTCAGGGAGACTTTAGAAACAAAATAAAAAAAATGATTTTTTCAGGAATAATTTAGAAACCAAATAAAAAAAAAATGATTTTTTCAGGGAGAATTTAGAAACCCAATAAAAAAAAATAGGCTTTCTATGGCCCACTATTTGAGAGAGAGAGATGGCACACCCAGGAGTCAAGACTGGCACACAAGCAGAAAGGGCAATATTAATCTCCCACTGATTTTTTTTTATTTTTTCAGGGAGACTTTAGAAACAAAATAAAAAAAAATGATTTTTTCTGGAAGAATTTAGAAACCAAATAAAATAAAATGATTTTTTTCAGGGAGAATTTAGAAACCAAATAAAAAAAATAGGCTTTCTATGGCCCACTATTTGAGAGAGAGAGATGGCACACCCTGGAGTCAAGACTGGCACACAAGCAGAAAAGGCAATATTAATCTCCCACTGATTTTTTTTTTTTTTTTTTCAGGGAGAATTTAGAAACCCAATAAAAAAAATAGGCTTTCTTTGGCCCACTATTTGAGAGAGAGATGTCACACCCAGGAGTCAAGACTGGCACACAAGCAGAAAGGGCAATATTAATCTCCCACTGATTTTTTTTTTTAATTTTTTCAGGGAGACTTTAGAAGCAAAATTAAAAAAAATGATTTTTTCAGGAAGAATTTAGAAACCAAATAAAATAAAATGATTTTTCATGGAGAATTTAGAAACCAAATAAAAAAAAAATAGGCTTTCTATGGCCCAGTGCCCACTATTTGATAGAGAGAGATGGCACACCCAGGAGTCAAGACTGGCACACAAGCAGAAAGGGCAATATTAATCTCCCACTGATTTCTTTTTGATTTTTTCAGGGAGAATTTAGAAACACAATAAAAAAAAATAGGCTTTCTATGGCCCACTAGTTGAGAGAGAGAGATGGCACACCCAGGAGTCAGGAGTGGCACACAAGCAGAAAGGGCAATATTAATCTCCCACTGATTTTTTTTGATTTTTTCTGTGAGTATTTAGAAACCCAATAAAAAAAAAAATAATAGGCTTTCTATGGCCCACTATTTGAGAGAGAGATGGCACACTCAGGACTGGCACAGAAGCCCAAAGGCCAATATTAATCTCCCACTGTTTTTTTTTATCAGGGAGAATTTATAAACCCCACAAAAAAAAAACAGAAAAATAAAAAGGCTTTCTATGGCCCACTATGTGAGAGAGATGGCACACACAGGGATGGCACTCTAGCAGAAATGCCAATCTTAATCTCCCACAAAAAAAAAAACAGGGACTGTCCTACAATTACTATCTCCCTGCAGTAATCTCAGCCAGGTATGGCAGGCAGCAATAAGGAGTGGACTGATGCACAAATTAAATAAAAAGTGTGGACAAACAAACAAGATAGCTGTGCAGAAAGGAAGGAACAACAGGATTTGTGCTTTGAAAAAAGCAGTTGGTTTGCACAGCGGCGTATACACAGCAATGCAGCTATCAGGGAGCCTTCTAGGGCAGCCCAATGAGCTACAGCGCTGAGGAAAAAAAAATGTAGCTTCCACTGTCCCTGCAAACAAAAGGTGGTGTTGGACAGTGGAAATCGCTACAGCACAAGCGGTTTGGTGGTTAATGGACCCTGCCTAACGCTATCCCTGCTTCTGACAAAGCGGCAGCAACCTCTCCCTAGGCTCAGATCAGAAGCAGTAAGATGGCGGTCGGCGGGAACGCCCCTTTATAGCCCCTGTGACGCCGCAGACAGCAAGCCAATCACTGCAATGCCCTTCTCTAAGATGGTGAGGACCAGGACCTATGTCATCACGCTGCCCACACTCTGCGTCCACCTTCATTGGCTGAGAAATGGTGCTTTTCGCGTAATTGAAACGCGACTTTGGCGCGAAAGTCGCGTACAGCATGGCCGACCCCACACAAGGGTCGGATCGGGTTTCATGAAACCCGACTTTGCCAAAAGTCAGCGACTTTTAAAAATGAACGATCCGTTTCGCTCAACCCTATTTGTGACTTTCATCTTTACTCACAGTCAATATATGTGGGGGGCTGCCTGTTCCTTTGGGGAATTTCTCTGAGGCAAGGTAGGCTTTATTTTCTATCTCTAGGGCTAGCTAGCTCTTAGGCTGTGACGAGGCGCCTAGGGAGCGTCAGGAGCACTCCACGGCTATTTCTAGTGTGTGTGATAGGATTAGGGATTGCGATCAGCAGAGCTCCCACATCCCAGAGCTTGTCCTGTGTGAGTTTTAACTATCAGGTCATTCCGTGTGCTCCTAAACACCAGGTCATAACAGTACAGCTGGCCCAAAGTATTAATGCATCTCAATAGAGGGATAAGAGAAGTTCTGAGACCATTTTTTTTCTTTGCACTGTGTTTTGTCTTTCTTTTCCCCTAGAACTTTGGGTGGTTCAGGACACACGTGTAGATATGGACATTGAAGGTCTGTCCTCTTGTGTGGATCATCTCACTGCAAGGGTACAAAACATTTAAGATTTTGTGGTTTAGAATCCAATGTTAGAGCCTAGAATTCCTATTCCTGATTTATTTTCTGGGAATAGATCTAAGTTTCTGAATTTCAAAAATAATTGTAAACTGTTTCTAGCTTTGAAACCCCGCTCCTCTGGTGACCCTGCTCAACAAGTAAAAATCATTATTTCTTTGTTGCGTGGTGACCCTCAAGACTGGGCATTTTCCCTTGCGCCAGGAGATCCTGCATTGCGTGATGTTGATGCGTTTTTTCTGGCGCTTGGATTGCTTTATGATGAACCAAATTCAGTGGATCAGGCAGAGAAAATCTTGCTGGCTTTGTGTCAGGGTCAGGATGAAGCGGAGGTGTACTGTCAGAAGTTTAGAAAGTGGTCTGTGCTTACTCAGTGGAATGAATGTGCCCTGGCGGCAATTTTCAGAAAGGGTCTTTCTGAAGCCCTTAAGGATGTCATGGTGGGATTTCCCATGCCTGCTGGTCTGAATGAGTCTATGTCCTTGGCCATTCAGATCGATCGGCGCTTGCGTGAGTGCAAAGCTGTGCACCATTTGGCGGTGTTCTCTGAGAATAGGCCTGAGCCTATGCAGTGTGATAGAACTTTGACCAGAGCTGAACGGCAAGAACACAGACGTCGGAATGGGCTGTGTTTTTACTGTGGTGAATCCACTCATGCTATCTCCGATTGTCCTAAGCGCACTAAGCGGTTCGCTAGGTCTGCCACCATTGGTACAGTACAGTCTAAATTTCTTTTGTCCGTTACTCTGATTTGCTCTCTGTCGTCCTATTCTGTTATGGCATTTGTGGATTCAGGCGCTGCCCTGAATTTGATGGACTTGGAGTTTGCCAGGCGCTGTGGTTTTTCCTTGGAGCCCTTGCAGTATCCTATTCCATTGAGAGGAATTGATGCTACGCCTTTGGCCAAGAATAAACCTCAGTACTGAACGCAATTGACCATGTGCATGGCTCCTGCACATCAGGAGGATATTCGCTTTTTGGTGTTGCATAATCTGCATGATGTGGTCGTTTTGGGGTTGCCATGGCTACAGGCCCATAATCCAGTATTGGATTGGAAATCTATGTCTGTGTCCGGCTGGGGTTGTCAAGGGGTACATGGTGATGTTCCATTGCTGTCAATTTCGCCTTCCACTCCATCTGACGTCCCTGAGTTTTTATCAGATTACCGGGATGTATTTGAGGAGCCCAAATCCGGTGCCCTACCTCCTCATAGGGAATGCGATTGTGCTATTAATTTGATTCCTGGTAGTAAGTTTCCTAAGGGCCGTCTGTTTAATTTATCTGTGCCAGAGCACGCTGCTATGCGGAGTTATGTAAAGGAATCCTTGGAGAAGGGTCATATTCGCCCGTCGTCGTCACCATTGGGAGCAGGGTTCTTTTTTGTGGCCAAGAAGGATGGCTCTTTAAGACCTTGTATTGATTACCGCCTTCTTAATAAGATCACAGTCAAATTTCAGTATCCTTTGCCGTTGCTGTCTGATTTGTTTGCTCGGATTAAGGGGGCTAGTTGGTTCACCAAGATAGATCTTCGAGGGGCGTATAATCTTGTGCGAATTAAACAGGGCGATGAATGGAAAACAGCATTTAATACGCCCGAGGGCCATTTTGAGTACCTGGTTATGCCATTCGGGCTTTCTAATGCTCCATCTGTGTTTCAGTCCTTTATGCATGACATCTTCCGAGAGTACCTGGATAGATTCATGATTGTATATTCGGATGACATTTTTGTCTTTTCGGATGATTGGGAGGCTCATGTGAAGCAGGTCAGAATGGTGTTCCAGGTCCTTCGTGGGAATTTCTTGTTTGTGAAGGGGTCAAAGTGTCTCTTTGGAGTTCAGAAGGTTTCATTTTTGGGTTTCATTTTTTCCCCTTCTACTATCGAGATGGACCCTGTTAAAGTTCAGGCCATTTATGATTGGACTCAGCCGACATCTGTGAAGAGCCTACAGAAGTTCCTGGGCTTTGCTAATTTTTACCATCGCTTCATCGCTAATTTTTCTAGTATTGCTAAACCGTTGACTGATTTGACCAAGAATGGTGCTGATGTGGTCAATTGGTCCTCTGCGGCTGTAGAGGCTTTTCAGGAGTTGAAGCGTCGTTTTTCTTCTGCCCCTGTGCTGTGCCAGCCAGATGTTTCGCTCCCGTTTCAGGTCAAGGTTGATGCTTCTGAGATTGGTGCAGGGGCTGTTTTGTCGCAAAGAAGTTCTGATGGCTTGGTGATGAAACCATGTGCCTTCTTTTCTAGAAAATTCTCGCCTGGTGAGCGCAATTATGATGTTGGCAATCGAGAGTTGTTGGCCATGAAGTGGGCATTCGAGGAGTGGTGACATTGGCTTGAAGGAGCTAAACATCGCGTGGTGGTCTTGACGGATCACAAGAATTTGACTTATCTCGAGTCTGCTAAACGTTTGAATCCTAGACAGGCTCGATGGTCGCTCTTTTTCTCCCGTTTTGATTTTGTGGTTTCATACCTTCCGGGATCTAAGAATGTGAAGGCTGATGCCCTGTCAAGGAGTTTTGTGCCTGACTCTCTGGGTGTTCCGGAGCCGGCGGGTATTCTTAAAGAGGCGGTAATTTTGTCTGCCATCTCCCCTGATTTGCGGCGCGTGCTGCAGAAGTTTCAGGCTGATAGACCTGACCGTTGTCCAGCGGAGAAACTGTTTGTCCCTGATAGATGGACTAGTAGAGTTATCTCTGAGGTTCATTGTTCGGTGTTGGCTGGTCATCCTGGAATCTTTGGTACCAGAGATTTGGTGGCTAGATCCTTTTGGTGGCCTTCTTTGTCACGGGATGTGCGTTCTTTTGTGCAGTCCTGTGGGACTTGTGCTCGGGCTAAGCCCTGCTGTTCTCGTGCCAGTGGGTTGCTTTTGCCCTTGCCGGTCCCGAAGAGGCCCTGAACGCATATTTCCATGGATTTTATTTCTGATCTCCCTGTTTCTCAAAGGATGTCGGTCATTTGGGTGGTTTGTGATCGCTTCTCTAAGATGGTCCATTTGGTACCCTTGTCTAAATTGCCTTCCTCCTCTGATTTGGTGCCATTGTTTTTCCAGCATGTGGTTCGTTTGCATGGCATTCCGGAGAACATCGTCTCAGACAGAGGTTCTCAGTTTGTTTCGAGGTTTTGGCGGTCCTTTTGTGCTAAGATGGGCATTGATTTGTCTTTTTCTTCAGCTTTCCATCCTCAGACTAATGGCCAAAACGAACGAACTAATCAGACTTTGGAAACATATCTGAGATGCTTTGTTTCTGCTGATCAGGATGATTGGGTGTCCTTCTTGCCTTTGGCTGAGTTGGCCCTTAATAATCGGGCCAGCTCGGCTACTTTGGTTTCTCCTTTTTTCTGCAATTCTGGTTTCCATCCTCGTTTCTCTTCAGGGCAGATTGAGCCTTCGGACTGTCCTGGTGTGGATACTGTGGTGGACAGGTTGCAGCAGATTTGGACTCATGTGGTGGACAATTTGACATTGTCCCAGGAGAAGGCTCAACGTTTCGCTAACCGCCGGCGCTGTGTTGGTCCCCGACTTCGGGTTGGGGATTTGGTTTGGTTGTCATCTCGTCATGTTCCTATGAAGGTTTCCTCTCCTAAGTTTAAGTATCGTTTCATTGGGCCATATAAGATTTCTGAAGTTCTTAATCCTGTGTCATTTCGTTTGGACCTTCCAGCTTCTTTTGCCATCCATAATGTGTTCCATAGGTCGTTGTTGCGGAGATACGTGGCGCCTATGGTTCCCTCCGTTGATCCTCCTGCCCCGGTGTTGGTCGAGGGGGAGTTGGAGTATGTGGTGGAGAAGATTTTGGATTCTCGTGTTTCAAGACGGAAACTCCAGTACCTGGTCAAGTGGAAGGGTTATGGTCAGGAAGATAATTCCTGGGTTTTTGCCTCTGATGTTCATGCTGCCGATTTAGTTCGTGCCTTTCATTTGGCTCATCCTGATCGGCCTTGGGGCTCTGGTGAGGGTTCGGTGACCCCTCCTCAAGGGGGGGGTACTGTTGTGAATTCTGTTTTCAAGCTCCCTCCTGTGGTCGTGAATGGTACTTCGGTGAGCTCTGTCCGTGGGCTCCCTCTGTTGGCTGTCAGTGGAGCTGCTGCTTCTGAAGTTCCTTACACAGGTGACATGGTTTATCCTTTGGTTGGCTTCTCTATTTAACTCCACTTAGATCGTTATTCCATGCCAGCTGTCAATGTTTCTGCATAGGTTCGGTTCGCTCTTGGATCTTTCTGGTGGCCTGTCTACTCCAGCAGAAGCTAAGTTCCTGATAGTATCTAATTCGTTCATTGTTTTCTTGTCCAGCTGGATATCATGATTTTGTCTTGCTAGCTGTAAGCTCTGGGATGCAGAGTGGCATCTCTGCACCGTTAGTCGGTGCGGAGGTCTTTTTTGCACACTCTGCGTGGTTTTTTGTAGTTTTTTGTGCTGATTGCAAAGCTACCTTTCCTATCCTCTGTCTATTTAGTAAGTCTGGCCTCCCTTTGCTGAAACCTGTTTCATTTCTGCGTTTGTGACTTTCATCTTTACTCACAGTCAATATATGTGGGGGGCTGCCTGTTCCTTTGGGGAATTTCTCTGAGGCAAGGTAGGCTTTATTTTCTATCTCTAGGGCTAGCTAGCTCTTAGGCTGTGACGAGGCGCCTAGGGAGCGTCAGGAGCGCTCCACGGCTATTTCTAGTGTGTGTGATAGGATTAGGGATTGCGGTCAGCAGAGCTCCCACATCCCAGAGCTTGTCCTGTGTGAGTTTTAACTATCAGGTCATTCCGGGTGCTCCTAACCACCAGGTCATAACAAAGCACCCCGAGTCTAACAGCGCCGTTACCGCTCGACCGTTCACTTTTATGGGACACGCTGGATGGCCCTCATTGGGCGGAGAGTTCACACTGCATGCTGGATATGCATAGTATGAACTACGGCAGCTATATGTCCTGGCTTGTGGCACCTCCAGCAAATAATATCACCCGTAGGGACCTTTGGCACCACCTCCCCTGCCCTTTGTGACCTTGGACACCCCACCCCTTTTTGGGATTCAACTCCCTTCTGGGACCCCCAGTACGGCATGGGCTGCCTCCCGAAGGAGCCTTCCAACCCTTGGTATCTCTCAACCAGTCCGATCAGCTCGTTGGCATTCTGGGGATCAGCCTGGGCAACCCAAAACTGTATAGGCCTCGGGAGGGAGTAGACAAACCGATCCATCATCACCCGTTCTACCATCTGTGCAGGTGTAGATGACTCTGGCTGCAGCCATTTCTGGACAAGGTGCAACAGATCAAACATTTGGGAGCAAGGTGGTTTGTCCCGGTGATAGGCCCAGTAGTGAATTCGCTGTGCCCTGACAGTCAGTGTAACCCCCAATTGTGCGAGAATCTAGGCTTTCAATTTGTGATACTCCTTGGCATCCTGCAAGGTCAAGTTATAGTACGCCTTCTGGGGTTCTCCCGTCAGGTATGGCACCAGTGCCTCTGCCCACTGCTCTGGCGGAAGTTTTTCCCTCTCAGCGACCCTCTCAAACACCGACAGGAAGGCCTCAACATCATCCCCGGGGGTCATTTTCTGCAATGCGCGTCTTACCGTCTTCCGGACGTGGGCGTCATCAGCCAGACCTGGGGTTGGGGCGCTCATCTTGCCCTGGATGGCGGCTGCCAGAAGCCGCATCTGCTGCTGCTGCTGTGACTGCAACTGGACCAAGTGTTTCAGCAGGTCCTCCATTTTCCCCGACAATGCTTGCTGGCTTGCAACAGACTTGACCCAGGACATTAAATAATAGACTTCCGTCTCTGCTGGGAACGCTGCCCGCATGTGTACCACCAATTGTTGGGATTTCACTCACTTGGGTGCGACGGCTGTCACTCAGGAGGCACGTTCCTTTAAAAGTTCACAGGGTTTATTGCTTCATAAACCACATGGCAAAATAACAGAAATCAAATAGCCTTTGGCTCAGGGAAAGAAAAACAAGTGTCCAGTCCTTCAGACTCAGTCCTGGAGCCTTAACACACTCAGGAGGGTTTCACCTCCACACATATCTGCTGTGTAAAGCATTAGCCTGTCTTATATAGAGCTAACCACACCCAGGAACCGATCACGATTAGACATGTGGTCTGACATCACCACAGGTCCTGAAACACATATATATACATGGTTATGTGAAATAAAGAAAACACTCTGGGCTACATCACAGCGACAAGCCACCTATGTGACACATACCTCCGGTCGACTACACACCCTTTAGCCATGCTACAGTGTATATAAACTTGTTGAGAATTTGAAACTTCCTTTTATTTGGGGAGACTGACCCAAAACTCAGGCCCAGTGTATAAAACAACGCAATCTAAGTGGCAGAAAGTGGCTGGCTGACATACACCAAACTAACAGGACTGCAGTAGATCCACTTTGTGAGAATTTGAAACTCCCTTTTTTGGGGGGAGAATGACCCAAAACTCAGGCCCAGTGTAAAAAACAACGCAATGTAAGTGGCAGAAAGTGGCTGGCTGACATACACCAAACTGGACTGCAGTAGATCCACTTTGTGAGAATTTGAAACTCCCTTTTTTGGGGGGAGACTGACCCAAAACTCAGGCCCAGTGTATAAAACAACGTAATCTAAGTGTCAGAAAGTGGCTGGCTGACATACACCAAACTAACAGGACTGCAGTAGATTCACTTTGTGGATATTGGTTCCCCAGCCTAAAAATAGCAGCCCGCCGCCACCCACAAATGACAAATCTATTAGATGCATCAATTCTGGCACTTTGCCCTGTGGTGGTGGCAAGTGGGGTTCATTTTTGTTGGGTTGATGTCACCTTTGTTTTGTCAAGTGACATCAAGCCCAAGGGTTAGTAATGGAGAGGTGTCTATAAGACACCTCTCCATTACTAATCCCATAGTTATATTGTAAATAAACACAGAGTAAATAAAAAGTCCTCTAATTGAAAGAATAACACAGACTCATTTAATGAATCTAAATTAAATCATACTCACATCATTGCCCAGTCCACAGAAGCCAATGTCTCCTGTAACAGATATAGAATAATAAACAATAGTATTCCTTACTTGTCCTCCAAAAAGATAATGATCCATTTGTCCTGCAACAGGTCTAGCTCTGCTACATCTAGATGGCAGACTGCATTGTTGCATGGTGTGCATATACAGCCAGCCATCCAGCAGAGACACTGAGAAATATGTGCTAGCTCTGCTCAGTGTCTCGTGGTGAACTCCCATGACTTGACTGATGTCACCGCTAGCGTGAGAAAATGCTCATGCTTGTGATGCCATCAGAAAGGTCATCGCAGTTCACAGCCAATTAACTCAGTTCAATTCACTGAAGTTAGCTTGAGCTTCATGGGAAAACTGGTTCTCATGCTTGTGGTGACATCAGTCAGGTCATAGTTTACCGCGAAACACTGAGCAGAGCTAGGACATGCTGCTCAGTGTCTCTGCTGGATGACAGGCTGTATAGTCACATCATTCAACCATGCAGCCTGTCATCTAGATGTAGCAGAGCTAGACCCCTCGCTGTACAAATGGATTTTTTGTTTCCTGAAGAAGGGGGCTACACTTCGAAACACATAGAAAAATAAAAAAACTTCTTTTACATTATCTCTGGCATTTGATGTTTCTTCATCACCTGGCAGCACAGATATATGCCACAAACTTTCCAATTTTTTCAAGTGTCCATATAAAGGGATTGGCCAGTCTTGATTGATGGTCTGAAGTCACACAGAGTGGCTGCAGACTTATCGATTTGGACCGGACTACTCCTTTAATATGGTCAACTCTGAAATCCCGAGACAAAACATATAACAAGGGCTCCTGAGCCACTGTCTGGAGACCATCGCTCTAGGCAACGATGCCCTGTGCTAAGCTATTGATCAGCCAGTCTGAATGTAAAAATTCAATCAGTTCTCTATGGGGTGCAAAATAAATTCTTATCTCAGAGCTTATTCTGTTCATTATAAGGATATTATAGAACAGCAACTAATGAACTAACTCCATCTGCTGGTCCATCCATGACCCTGAGAATCGGGTGCCTTTTCCCGCAGAGCTGATCATATATATGGGTCTCTAGAACTCGGTAGAAAATCAGTCCTGGATTACCAGATAGGGTTGTGAATATATCCGCACTGTCTCTCCATTTTCCTCTCTTCTTAGTCTGCATATGACCTTAAACATCGAACGATCTGATGAGAATCTGATTCATTGTATGTAATAAGCATTAATCTCTAAACTGTGATATTGATATTCACTGTATAACAAAGAGATGAATTAATTAATGTTACTTTTATACTTAAAAAATGAGCTGCTTTTAAGCTGATAAATGTGCAGCCTCCAAAACACAATTACTTGTCTCTCCATGACCGCTCAATTGTAGTTATGTATAATTTCAGCCTATAATGAAGGTGGATTGCAGAAGTTCACTATAAGAAATTGTACATTCAGCCTTGACATTCATGATTAATTGAATGTGTATGCAAATCTGTACACAGCCACAGTCTTGTACCCAAGCTGCACTTTAAAAAGCCGCTTAATGGTCTATTGTTATGTAAGAGTCCCTAATGAGGGTATTTAGTCTACACATTTGCATGAAGTAGTTATTTTTTTAATACACATTCATTTAGAGGGAAATTTATAAATTGCCAACGGGTTATGTTGAAAATAAGTTAGGATTAAATAATGGTCTTAAAGGGAACCTGTCAGTCGATTCATACTTTCCAAACCACGGGCAGCATGAATCAGCGCCTGGCTACAAGATTCAAGCCAGGTATGATTTTCTCTGAGAAAAAACATAATTTTAAAGATCCAGCCGTGAGCTATAGGAATAGACTTAACTAGTCCAGCGCGTCCCCATTTGGTTTCTCCCTATAACACTCAAGTTAATTGACAGATCTCTACCTGTATACACACATGGGAGAGATCTATGTCACAATGAGAATGGAGCGGGGATAAACAAGTCAGGAGCAGTGCTGGACTAGTCACATTACTCCCTGTGGTCCTGGCTGAATCTTTAAACTTTCCTTCACAATTATGCAGCCAGGCTTTGATTTATGCTGCCTGTGACTGACAAACAAATTACCTTTAACTACTTTCTAATATTAGGCCATGCATACTGTGAGGGGTTGATACACTCGGCTGCTTCACAATGTAGACACAGGAACCTGCTGGTTTTATTATGGACAGCATAAAACCTTAGCAGGGTTCAGCACAATAAACAGAACCTTTCTGGCATAACTGTAAAACAAAACAAAGATACTGTCCAAAACAGTCTGTTGCCAGCAGGATTCACCTGCAGGTGTAAGGAGGAAGACCGGGCAGCGAGTACCTGTACCGAGCTGGGTCCGGAACTGTTGAGGCTGCCTCCCATGTTGCCTGGGGGAAGGAATGAGGGACCGGACCAACCTCATGACCCTGGTAGGAGGGACGCTATAAAAGTAAAAGCGCATGCAGCGGCTGTCAGTTTGGCGCAAACACACAGCATGCAGCAAGGTGAGCAGTGTGCTTCGCCTGCTGAGCACCGGCGCTGCGATAGGTTGAGGCTGTCGGCTCCTGTCATGAACAGCAGGGCCGAGAAGAAGAGAGGTGTTGCGCACTCAGACTGTGAGTACTGCACACATGCGGTGAAGAGACGGCTGAGTATCGGACATTTGTTTGCGGCCTACCCTGTCATTGCTGGATGACAACCCACGTTCCACCACAACAGTGCTGCGGCCTGGTTTGCTCTGGCGGCACAAGTTGATGGACTAGGGGCTCAGCGGAAGGTACCAGAGACCAACCGCTGAGAAGATGAATCATTGTTCAAAGGACCCCCTCTGTGGACTTCTTCCCAGCCATTGCTGGTGCTACAACCCCTGAGGGATCATCTGCAGTGAAGGAGCATTAAGGACACGATAAGTTTACTAACTGGACTGCTAATATTTTGTACTTGTTGTTTCTTCTACTTATTCTTTAACCATTTTATCTCCCTGTGAGGAGTTAATACCCTGTTTGTTAACCCTTGCTCTGCCGC
The DNA here is from genome assembly GCF_032444005.1 of Ranitomeya imitator. Taxonomy (NCBI): domain Eukaryota; kingdom Metazoa; phylum Chordata; class Amphibia; order Anura; family Dendrobatidae; genus Ranitomeya; species Ranitomeya imitator. The sequence continues at coordinate 452,087,016 of NC_091287.1, read as the reverse complement.
CTGTCTGTCACTTCATCCCGCAACCTGCTTACACAGGTAGCAAATGTCTTCAGCTCCTCCTGGAGCTAGGTGGGACTTCCTCCTCTCCCAATACACAACCCACACTGATTCTATAGACAAGCTATTTAAGCCAGACCATGTAATGATCACCTGACCGAGACATCACCCCTTGTCCTGTCAGTACACCTGCCGGTGTAGGCTCAGCAATTGGAGATATGGTGAGGACCCTCCCACCCACTCTATTGGTGCTCTCATAAAACCAGTCCATGTATGCAACTTTAATTTCACCCTCTCGACACGTAGTGTGCTGGAGGAAAATATCCTGGTTTCACATCACTGATGCCATTTTGTGCAGTAACACATATCTCCCCTCATATACTATGTCAGTGACCCTGTCACAATACATATATATCAATTAACAAATTGGGGAGAACCCCAAATAGACCCTCAGTTTAAAATTTAACTTTTAATTTTGAAAACTAAAATGTGAACAATAAGGGTATAAAATTCAGTCCCTAATCTGCCTAAATTATTTTGAAATTAACAGAGTGATTGCTGCTCTGTATTAGAATAGTCATGTATGGCACCCGGGATGCTAACACATATCTGGCAGAATAGGACTGTAGATTTTAGCACAAACATCCCCCCAACATGTTTCACCACGTTAGCGGTGTCATCAGGGGATGGGACATAGACTTGAATCCTAATTGACCTTAAAAGGGGAAAGGTTTATTCTGATTTCATGTCAGATATTGAGAAAAACATGCATATGTGTCTTTTTATATAATGAACGTAAACTTCTAGTTTCACCTGTATTTATATAAGTGAGTTATATACAGCACGGAGCAAAAGTTTAAACACACCTTCTCTTTTAAAGATTTTTCTGTACTTTCATGACTATGAAAATTGTAAACTCATACTGAATGCATCAAAACTATGAATTAACACATGTGGAATTATATACTTAACAAAAAAGTGTGAAACAGCTAAAATGATGTCTTATATTCTAGGTTCTTCAAAGTAGCCACCTTTTGCTTTGATGACTGCTTTGCACACTCTTGGCATTCTCTTGATGAGCTTCAAGAGGTAGTCACCAGAAATGGTTTTCAATTCACAGGTGTGCCCTGTCAGGTTTAATAAGTGGGATTTCTTGCCCTATAAATTGGGTTGGGACTATCAGTTGTGTTGAGCAGAAGTCTGGTGGATACACAGCTGATAGTCCAACTGAATAGACTGTTAGAATTTGTATTATGGCAAGAAAGAAGCAGCTAAGTAAAGAAAAATGAGTGGCCATCATTACTTTAAGAAATGAAGGTCGTCAGTCCGAAAAATTGGGAAAACTTTGAAAGTGTCCCCAAGTGCAGTTGCAAAAACTGTCAAGCGCTACAAAGAAACTGGTTCACATGAGGACCGCCCCAGGAAAGGAAGACCAAGAGTCACCTCTGCTTCTGACGATAAGTTTATCCGAGTCACCAGCCTCAGAAATCGCAGGTTAACAGCAGCTCAGATTAGATACGAGATCAATGCTACACAGAGTTCTAGCAGCAGACACATCTCTACAACAACTGTTAAGAGGAGTTTTTTTTGCAGCAGGCCTTCATGGTAAAATAGCTGCTAGGAAGCCACTGCTAAGGAGAGGCAACAAGCAGAAGAGACTTGTTTGGGATAAAGAACACAAGGAATGGACATTAGACCAGTGGAAATCTGTGCTTTGCTCTGATGAGTCCAAATTTGAGATCTTTGGTTCCAACCACCGTGTCTTTGTGCGACGTAGAAAAGGTGAACGGATAGACTCTACATGCCTGGTTCCCACGTGAAACATGGAAGAGGAGGTGTGATGGTGTGGGGGTGCTTTGCTGGTGACACTGTTGGGGATTTATTCAAAATTGAAGGCATACTGAACCAGCATGGCTGCCACAGCATCTTGCAGCAGCATGCTATTCCATCCGGTTTGCGTTTAGTTCGACCATCATTTATTTTTCAACAGGACAATGACCCCAAACACACCTCCAGGCTGTGTAAGTGCTATTTGAACAAGAAGGAGAGTGATGAGGTGCTACGCCAGATGACCTGGCCTCCACAGTCACCAGACCTAAACCCAATTCGAGATGGTTTGGGGTGAGCTGGACCGCAGAGTGAAGGCAAAAGGGTCAACAAGTGCTAAGCATCTCTGGGAACTCCTTCAAGATTGTTGGAAGACCATTTCTGGTTACTACCTCTTGAAGCTCATTAAGAGAATGCCAAGAGTGTGCAAAGCAGTCATCAAAGCAAAAGGTGGCTACTTTGAGGAACCTAGAATATAAGACATATTTTCAGTTGTTTCACACTTTTTTTGTTCAGTATATAATTCCACATGTTAATTCATAGTTTTGATGCCTTCAATGTGAATTTACAATTTTCATAGTCATGAAAATACAGAAAAATCTTTAAATGAGAAGATGTGTCCAAACTTTTGCTCTGTACTGTATGTATATATTGTATCTGAAGAGTGGAAGCATCCGTTATATCTCTTTAGACAGGCATAATCATTTTTTACTCAGCATCTCTGTGGCTCATTGGTAAAGCTGCCGCCTGCCATGCTGCTGGTTGTGTGTTTGAATCCAGAGACGGATCACACAGTCTGCATTTCATCTGAATCAGCTTCACATGTGGCATTTCTGACTCTCTAGGTCTTGTTTTAGCTTCCAAAATCCAATTAAACCAGTCCATTAAAATTTTGATGTTCAGTGAAGGAGTGATATACAATATTGATCATGAATGCTATATCTTTGTGTAGTTTTAATAATATTATTGTATTACATAATGTCAAATTGATACATTACTGCTTTTAATTGATTTTAAACACATTCTTTTTTTGAATGCCATTGAAATTGGAGCCTAATTATGATTTTTCTACTGCAGTCTAATTATTTATTTTTTTTGCCCCTAGGAATTAATGACTAAGCTGATTACAGAGACACCCGACCAGCCAATTCCATTTTTAATTAACCATCTCCAATCAAAACTGGGAAATGTTGGCCCGCTTCCTAGGACATTGTCTGGATCAGCTGCTCTTTGGGCAGAAAGTGAATCAGGTAATAAGTTACTAGATGTGATGCTGATAATTAGCACAAATTCATTGTTTAAGTAACTTGCTGAATATTTAAGTCTTAAAAAGTTTCTGCATTCTGTTTTACTAATCAAAATTTCACTGTAAAGATATTAACCCCTTAACGACATCGGGCGTAATAGTTCGCCGATGTGAGTATCCCTCCCTTTGATGTGGGCTCTGGCGGTGAGCCCACATCTTTCCCGGGACATGTCAGCTGTTTTGAACAGCTGACATGTGCCTGCAATAGCCGCGGGAGGAATTATGATCCACCCGCGGCTATTACCTACGGTAGTTAAATGCTGCTGTCAAAATCTGACAGAGGCATTTAAATGGCACTTCCGACAATCACGCCAGAAATACGTACACTGGTGACCTGCGTCATGTGATCGCAGGTCACCGGTGTGTCGACATGACAACCCAAGGTCTCTTGGAAACCTCTATGGTTGTCACTGTCAGATTGCTGTGAGCGCCACCCAGTGGTCGGCGCTCATAGCAAGTCGGTAATTCTACTACATAGATGCGATCTGACCATCGCCTCTATGTAGCAGAGCCGATCGAGTTGTGCCAGCTTCTAGTCTCCTACGGACACTAATGAAGCATGGCAAAAGTAAAAAAAAAAGGGTTTAAAAAAATAAAAAGAAATAAAAGTTCAAATCACCCCCCTTTTGTCCCATTCCAAATAAAACTATAAGCATAAAATCAAACATACACATATTTGGTATCGCTGCGTTCAGAATCGCCCGATCTATCAATAAAAAAGGATAAAAACACCAACATTTCCCTTTTTTGGCATTAAAATGCAATAATGGGTGACCAAAAGATCATATCTCCACCAAAATGGTATCATTAAAAATGTCAGCTCGGCATGCAAAAAATAAGCCCTCACCCGACCACAGATCACAAAAAACGCTACGGGTATCGGAAAATTGCACAGTTTTTTTTTTCTTTTTTAGCAAAGTTTGGAATTGTTTTTCACCACTTACCGTAGATGAAAAAGAACCTAGACATGTTTGTTGTGTATGAACTAATAATGACCTGGAGAATCATAGCGACAGGTCAGTTTTAGCATTTAGTGAACCTAACAAAAAAGCCAAGAAAAAAACAAGTGTGGGATTGCACTTTTTTGCAATTTCACTGCAACTGGAATTTTTTCCCCATTTTCTACATGCATTTTCATACATGCTAAAACCAATGATGTCGTTCAAAAGGGCAACTCATCCTGCAAAAATAAGCCCTCACATGGCCATATTGATGGAAAAATAAAAATGTTATGGCTCTGGGAAGGAGGGAGGCGAAAAACGAAAATGCAAAACCGAAGAAAGCTCCGGACATGGAGGACTTAAATAAAAAGGTGCACATTTGATTATTGCATCTATAAAGACTGTATATAAAACTTAAAATTTATACTGGATGGTAATAGTCATTTGAAAAAAACGAATACAATTTCTAAATAGCTGTTTTTTTTCCTCTTAAAGGGAACCTGTCACCAGAAAAAACGCTATTAACCTGCAGATATGGGCTTAATCTGCATGTTAATAATGTTATTATTCTGGCTGGCATCTGTACTTAGAAGATTAACTTTATTCCACCCAGCAGCATTCTCGTTTTCGTCACAGGGGGGGGGCGCCTGTGCTGGTACAGTCACCGCTCTCAGTATATAGAACAGCGGCCCTGACTGCAACCCAGTCCTAATGCTGGGTACGCAGTTACAGCCACCACTCTGTATACTCTGAGCAGGGAATGAACCAGTGCCGCTACACAGTGACTGAAACCAGGCCCTGGCCCTGACTGACATTGGCTCTGCATTGGGGCCGTCTGTTAGTTAGGGCCGGGGCGCGGTTATAGCTGCGCAGCTGGGGAGAATAAAGTTTATTCTCTCCCTGGAGCACCCAGCTATGTGCAGTCGCCAGCCAGCATGAAAACGCTATTAATCTGCAGATTAACCTCATATATGCAGGTTATTATTATTATTATTTTTTGTTATAGCGCCATTTATTCCATGGCGCTTTACATATGAGGAGGGGTATACATAATAAAAACAAGTACAATATTCTTAAACAATACAAGTCATAACTGGTACAGGAGGAGAGAGGATCCTGCCCGCGAAGGCTCACAATCTACAAGTGATGGGTGAGAATACAGTAGGCGAAGATAGAGCTGGTCATGCAGCGGTTTGGTCGATCGGTGGTTACTGCAGGTTGTAAGCTTGTCGGAAGAGGTGGGTCTTCAGGCTCTTTTTGAAGGTTTCGATGGTAGGCGAGAGTCTGATGTGTTGTGGTAGAGGGTTCCAGAGTAGGGGTGATACGCGAGAGAAATCTTGTATACGATTGTGGGAAGAGGAGATAAGAGGGGAGTAGAGAAGGAGATCTTGTGAGGATCGGAGGTTGCGTGTAGGTAAGTACCGGGAGACGAGGTCACAGATGTATGGAGGAGACAGGTTGTGGAAGGCTTTGTACGTCATGGTTAGGGTTTTGTACTGGAGTCTCTGGGCAATGGGGAGCCAGTGAAGGGACTGACAGAGGGGAGAGGCCGGGGAATAGCGGGGGACAGGTGGATTAGTCGGGCAGCAGAGTTTAGAATAGATTGGAGGGGTGCGAGAGTGTTAGAGGGGAGGCCACAGAGCAGAATGTTGCAGTAGTCAAGGCGAGAGATGATGAGGGCATGCACTAGGGTTTTTGCAGATTCTTGGTTGAGGAATGTGTGGATTCGTGAAATATTTTTGAGTTGAAGCCAGCAGGAAATGGAAAGGGCTTGGATATGTGGTTTGAAGGAGAGATCAGCGTCAAGGATTACCCTGAGGCAGCGAGCTTGTGGGACTGGGGAGAGTGGGCAGCCATTTACTGTAATGGATAGGTTCGTTGGGGAAGTCGCGTGAGATGGGGGAAAGATGATGAATTCTGTTTTGTCCATGTTAAGTTTCAGAAATCTAGCGGATAAGAAGGATGAAATAGTGGACAGACATTGAGGGATTCTGGTTAGTAGGGAGGTGATATCTGGTCCAGAGATGTAGATCTGTGTGTCATCAGCATAGAGGTGATACTGAAAGCCATGAGATTCTATGAGCTGTCCCAGGCCAAAGGTGTAAATGGAGAAGAGCAGGGGCCCTAAGACTGAACCTTGTGGGACTCCGACAGATAGTGGGCGAGGTGAGGAGGTGGTGTGTGAGTGGGAGACTCTGAATGTCTGGTCTGTTAGGTATGATGAGATCCAGGATAGGGCCAATTCTGTGATGTCAAGAGATGAGAGGGTCTGTAATAATAGGGAATGGTCCACTGTGTCAAAGGCAGCCGAAAGTTCGAGGAGGAGGAGGACAGAGTAGTGTCGCTTGCTCTTGGCGGTTAAGAGGTCATTGGTGACGTTAGTTAAGGCAGTTTCAGTGGAATGGTGTGACTGGAAGCCAGATTGTAAGAGGTCAAAGAATGAGCAAGAAGAGAGAAGGGAGGACAGTTCAAGGTAGACGTGTTGTTCCAGTAGTTTGGAGGCATAGGGGAGAAGTGATATAGGGCGATAGCTAGATACAGAGAATGGATCAAGAGAAGGCTTTTTGAGGATAGGTGTGATGGAGGCATGTTTAAAGCTTGAGGGGAAAACACCAGTTGTTAGTGATAGGTTGAAGAGATGGGTTAGGGTTGGGATGAAGACTGTGATGAGGTTTGGGATGAAGTTGGATGGAGCGGGTCAAGTGCACAGGTGGTGAGATGCGATCTTGAGAGTAAAGTGGAGACTTGATCTTCTGTAATGGTGGAGAAGTTGGTTTTGGAGGCGGAGGGCTGGGAAGTCGGGAGGACGGGCTCTGGGGGTTGTTGACCAAAACTGTCTCTGATGTTATCAATCTTCTGCTTGAAAAATGAGGCAAAGTCTTCAGCTGAGATAAGTGGGGAGGGAGGAGGTGCTGGGGGACGGAGGAGAGAATTGAAGGTGTTGAATAACTGTTTAGGGTTGTGAGACAGGGAGGATATGAGAGATGAGAAGTAGGTTTGTTTAGCTGTGGCGAGTGTGGTCTTGAAAGTAGTGAGGGACTGTTTGAATTTGATAAGGTGCTTATTGGAGTGGGATCTTTTCCATCTGCGCTCAGCAGCCCTGGAAGCTCGCCTCAGTTCTTTGGTGGTCAGGCTGGTGTGCCAGGGCTGTCTGTTGATTTTGCGAGGTTCGGTATGTGTAAGTGGGGTAACAGATTCCAAAGCTACAGCTATTGTGGTGTTATATAGAGCGGCAGCATCATCCGCATTGTGTAAGGAACTTATATCTATGAGAGGGAGGAGGGATTCAGAGAATGAATGTAGGTCAAGATGTTTAAGATTTCTGCGAGGGTGTGAAAGTTTGTGGGGTGGGGATTGTAGACATGGAGTGGAGAGGGAAGAGAATATGAGAAGGTTGTGGTCAGAGAGAGGAAGAGGTGAGTTAGAGAGGTTAGATAGGGAGCAGAGGCGGGTGAAGATGAGGTCCAGTGTGTGACCAACTTTGTGGGTGGCTGTAGAAGACCATTGAGTGAGGCCGAAGGAGGAAGTGAGAGATAGAAGTTTAATGGCAGCTGAGAGGGAAGTGTCAATGGGGATGTTGAAGTCGCCCATGATGATAGTGGGGATGTCCGCGGAAAGGAAATGAAGTAGTTAGGTGGTGAAGTGGTCAAAGAAGGTGGTAGCTGGCCCTGGGGGGCGGTAAATGACAGCCAGTTGGAGGGAAAGGAAGGAGGTTAATAGTGTTTTTTTTCTGGTGACGGTTCTGTTTAACTCCCCATAAAAAATAATGAATGTGTTTTATGTATAGGAGAACCAACAATTACAAATGAAGACCTAAAAATTAAAATCTTTAATATTCCTGATTAAAATATCAAAAAATAGAAACCAAACATAAAGAAAACAATGGCAGGGAACCTGATAATAGGGTCAAATAATAATATTCCCATAAATATAATGTAAACTTAATAGGAAAATGCACTAAAGAAGATAGAAGTGCCTTTTCCTAATAAAGTCCCATCCTTGCAGTGGAGGTTGGCACCCTGGGATACGAAATGGCTCCCCCGCTCAATGTAGACTGATCCTAAAAAGCCCTAAAAAGATATCCCTACCAAAAATGCCACCACCAAACACACCACAGAAAAATGAAAATGTGCTGTTGCTGCAATATAGTATCAATCTGTATAACGTTATTGAGCCCCAATAATCTCTATAGAATGTAAAATATAATAGTGATAAAAGTATGTGCACACGTTCAGGATTTCTTGCAGATATTTCCTGACAAAAACTGGACGTTTCTGCAAGAAATCCGCATGCGTTTTTGGCGCGTTTTTTGTGCGATTTTTTCCCCCAATGCATTAAATAGCGGGAAAACCGCAAAAAATCCGCAAAATTAATTTCCATGCTGCTTTTTTTACCGCGATGGGTTTTTTATTTTGTGGAAAAAAAAGTGTCATGTGCACAAAAATTGCAGAATGCATTCTAAATGATAGGATGCATATGTATGCTTCTTTATGTGTTTTTATCACGTTTTTATCACGAAAAAAACGCAAAAAAAATGCAAAAAAACCTGAACGTGTGCACATAGCCTAAGTGATGAGAGATCAATAATACAAATCAACGTACGGTATATAACTATCTGTAATCATTCTGCCATTATAACTTATCTTGTTCACCAGGATTCCATGATACAGTGGAGAAGCGCAGTGATTAATATATTTGTAGGCCGCTGATTGTGATATTGAAGAGGACTAATATGAATGAGATATTTCAACCTTAATGTCCAGAACCTCATATGCAGTACTATAGGTGTCCTCTTACTAGTAAAATTTGTAGATAGATGGCATCATCGCTAGAAAAAAATCATATGATAGTACAGACTTAATGACATCATCACCAGAAACACAGGGGCATCCATGCCAGAAATATATATGCATCAACGCCAGAGGTGTATCGGCATCATCACCAGAAAGGAGTCACTGATCAAAATAATTTCCATATATATAAATATGATGGCATCATCGCCAGAGATAAAGTAAGCAAAGAATCATAATAATAAACAGATGGTGATGTACCTGGTCGGCATGGTAAAGCAGAAAAATAATACAAAGTAGCCAAACTCACAGCACCGATATAAAGTCAAAATACACTTATATCAAGGGAATGGTATCCCAGCCCGACGCGTTTCCCCCCATAGGAGATTCCAAGGGGTTCATCAGGGGAATGCCAGTGATAGGCGACGGGCAGCAAGAGATGCAAAGACGCTGCACGCGGTCAGATAGTCATGGATCTGAAAGCATGTTATGCTCAGCGGTAAATACCGGTAACCCTGGAAGTGCCCAAATGACTTCCGGTATCAGTGAGATGCTGAATGCGCTCCATCAACAGTAATGGATATGGTGCCTGGTTAGGAGCACATTCCTTGGCGTCACCTCAAGCGACGGTGGAACGCAATGTGCGTCACTTCTGGTAGCGATGGGATGCTAAATGTGTTCCATGATAAACACTGAATAATATGCTGAACTGGAGTGCATATCCAACACGTCACTTCTTAATATCAGTGACCCGCGCATGCGCTCCTAAGCTTACGATATGATGTAATGCTGGAAAAACCTTTTTTGGCCTAGGTGAGCCCTAAATGTAGATACAGAAAACAGCATATGACCTAAAATCAAATCATAACGATGATAGAAACACATGGCGTACATAGTATCATATGTAAAGAATTTAATTATCATCACATATTCAGAAGATTAAGGGCATGCTCAAATCCAGCATAAATTTGTGATCCATATTTAAATAGACCGCAGTTAGAGATCAACAGGCGTATGGTCCCAAAATCGTATACACATAAAGAAAAAAGGGGTCACCCAAAATGGGTGACATGCTGCTACTTTTTGTCATGGTCTGTAGGGACCAATATAACATTGGCAAAAGCATTTTTGATGGCATTAACCATGTCAGATAAAGCACCCAAAATTGAGTTGCTCATTCAAGCCCCCAGAACTAGTAGATTCCATCCAGAAGATCCATCTTGTCTCCCTCTGGATGATATTTTTGTCCTAGTTACCTTGTGTATCAGACTGTGGCACAGTCTCAATCACCCTAAACGAGATAGATTTGAGTTCCCCCAAATGTATGTCATTTACATGGCGAGCCAAAGGGGTATCTCTTTTGAGGGTGATGTCTACAATATGCTCCACAATTCTCACTCTCAATTGTCGTTTTGTTTTGCCCACATAATCAAGTGGACATGTGCAGGTGCACATGTACACCACCCATACTGTCTTGCAATTAGCGAAACATCTATTCTGGTATATACTACCTGTAGCAGCACTGGTGAAGGTTTTGCTAGGTTTAACATATTTGCAAAAGCTACCACATCTAAATGTGCCTGATTCTCTGCGATCTAGCCATGTGCCTAACGGTTTGGGAGCATTAAAATGTCTATGGGACACAAAATCACAGACAGATTTCCCCTTCCTATATGTGACAGAGGGCTGATATGAAATGACACTACCAATATCAGGGTCTGCTTTTAGAACCCCCCCAGTACCTTTTAAGGATTCCCATGACCCTATTCTTTTGGTCATCATAGGTCCCGATCAATCGTGTTATTTGGTTTTCATCGTTTCTGATTTTAGGTATAAGGAGTTCAGATCGATTGCAACCAGCCGCATGTCTATAGCCCTCATTCACAATCTGTCCAGGGTATCCACGATCTTTAAATCTTTTCTTGAGATTGTTGGATTTGGACTCAAAATCTCTCAAAGATGAGCAATTTCTTCTAAGTCTTAAAAACTGCCTTTTTGGGATCCCCTTTTTTAGGGTTAGCGGATGGTAACTCTCCCATCTCAGCAAACTATTAGATGCTGTTGGTTTGTGGAAAATAGATGTCTCGAGGTGCCCATCAGGACATCTCGAGATGTACACATCCAGGAATATTGTCCCCTCCTATTTCACATGTAAATCTAAGTCCCAAATGATTGTCATTCAAATACATCACAAAGTTCTCAAAGGAAGGGCCATCACCTGACCAAAGGACGAGGATGTCCTCAATATAGCATCCCCAGAATAAAATTCTGGGACACTATGTGACATCCTCGTTTTATGTATACCCTAAATGAAATTAGTGAAAAATATAACTTTTTTTGCAAAAATATGCATAAACAAATACTAATCAAGCAACGTTAACAAAAAGCTAAAACATCATGGCTCACAGAATGCGGTGATGCAAAAAGTTTTCCATGAAAATGGCTTTTCTTGCACAAAAGTTGTAAATATACATATATATTCTACAACTTTTTCACAAGTTTTATATATTTCACAAGCATTAGAATTTAAAGCTATCCTGTATATCTAGCACTAATGAACACCTTGTAGAATAAAATGAAACTGTTTTGCCATCCCGAAGGCCAAAATAGGCCTTGCGGAAGACCTTGTTATTTGCTATAGAGTTGTAATCTTTTTACCCGGTTTAAATACAACAGTTCTCCTGAATCTGGCTTTGCTTTTCTTTTTATTCCTGCCCCTCTATGTCCCTGACATAGGGCCTGCACTTCTCTGTATGTAAATCTACTTGTTAGCTTTTCTTGAGGACCATGACCACTTAGGATCATAGAATGTTAGAGTTGGAAGGGACCTCAAGGGTCATCGTGTACAACTCCCTGCTTGACTAACAAGACTAAATTTTGAAGCTGAGCTGAAGGGGCCATATGTCAGGAAGAGAGAGACTCAGGAACAAAAGAAACCTATTTCAGGAGAACAGAGGTAAATATATAAGGTAAATTAGAAATTATATATCTTTGACAGGTGAGATTTTCTCTTTTAATACAGTTTATAGGGTTAGGTGATACAAATACATAACTAAATATATTTTATTAAATCCGAAATACAGCTGACTCTTTTATTCTTTTATTATCGAATATGAAGCTTCATTCATATTTCACTATTTGGCTCTAATGTGACCCTAAATAATTTTTCATACATACAGTACGTTGAGTGTTTGCAGCCCAATCTACAGCCAAGCTCATTACTTTTTTTCTTGGCAATCTGCAGGAAGTTTAAGAGACTTTTTGTCAGTTTCTGAGATTTAACAAATATTGGCATCTCTGTAGAAAATGTATTGAGTATTGCCAACTTCAAGGATCATGTACTTGGCATTATATCCATCCTTGTAATACTGATCCATCTTGAGACACCTTGTATGTCTACAGTCTTAAACAAGACATACTGCCGTAGAGCTCTGCATTTCAGGAGTAAATATTGATATCTTTTATCGACACTTAGAAGTAAGTCTGATAAGAGACACACACTACTTGGAGTTGGCCAAAAACACATTTAAGTCTTCTTGCCCTTAAGCATTACAAATATATTAGAAATAGTTATGCCAATGCATGCTTGCCCAATATGCTAAGAATACTGTATTCTGGTTCAGTGGGGTCCTATGAATATTTTGTTGTATGAGCCGAGAGCTTTCTTGGTGCGAATGCCAAGAGTAGTGTTACAATGCAATGTATCTGAGCCTAAAGGATGCTACTCTCTGTACAGAAAAGTTGGCTGAACCCACCAATTTTGGCAGGGTCAGCTGGCCATCTAATGTGCATGGGGGCCTCCCATGTGTTCCCTGATAGATTATGTCAGGGGATATAAGCATCAGGCGGCTGGAAATCAATTACCCAATGTTTTTATTCATCAGGGAGACAATCAGGTACCAAATAAGTTGGATAGCGGCTATCTCATAGAGAGCACAGGAATGTTCAGCAGAGCTTGGTGTTCCTGTGTATGGGGGAATCAGGAGATATAGCATACAATGTACAGCTATTTTTCGTATCTAATGTGTATGGCTAGCTTAAAGGGGCTGTCCTGTCTTAAACTACAAGTCTGCAGTCACTCTATGAATTCTCATATCGTGTGCGCTGTGGGGATTCTTGGTCATGTGATTGCAAATATACGATAGGCATACTCCTGGCCACATTCTGACTAGATGTGCTTGACTTTGCATTGTCAATGCAAATGTATAGAGAGAGGCCAGAATCAGTCTAGTGGGAATGTGGCCTGGAGTATGCATATCATATTTGCAGTCACATGACCGCCGGCATTGAAAAATTCTCACAATGCTCAGTTCATTGTACTTTGCTTACTACTGATTGGTGATAAAAAAGCATTTTCCCAATTTGTTGTTGTTCCTGAATTTATAAATTAATTTTCATAAAAGCTTTTGCAGTCAAGGTGCCTTTAAATGTTCAATTTAGGCAATTAATGAAGAGGGAAAAGTAAAATAAATGACGGCAGTGTTACATGGTCATGGTCAGTTTACGTCTATTCATGCTGCATTGCCAGCATTCACTATGCAAATTGAAACTTGTAAATGAAATAACCTGAATGTGCTTACATAGCCGGCTGAACACTTTGGGTTAAGCAATTACACAAACTGAATTTCTTTACATTATAAAATGTGGTTTCAATGAAATGTACAGTGTCCACAGTAATAGGAGTGCATAAATGACCCATTTTCAAGTCTATTTAATGCAATGCAACCTAAAGGAAATGATCATATAAGTATTCTGCCACTGGGTATTAGAATAAAATTATCTTTTAATGAATGTATTAGGCTAAGTTCCTAATATAGTCTGCATTACAGGTGAATGGTGTAGTATAACATGGAAAGAAAGAGGGGAAATGTTTTGTAGAGTTTTAACAAGTGTAAGCTATAATACATCATATTAGGGAAAGACAGACATGGTTCCCTGCCACACAAAGGGCACTAATACAAATAATCACAATTCTATCTCTGTATTTTTAGTCTACATTGATTTTATCATTACATCCTCTATAGTGCCTATATGAGCTTGCTAATACTGAACTAGCAGGGAATGGCTGGAAATGTGAATTCACGTTCTAGGAAAAGCCAAAAGAGATCACCGTTCATTTATAGATGAGACTGAACAATAAGCAGTAATGTAACTGAGGATTGGTACTTTAACATTCAGTTGTTTCCACGCTTGGCAACCAATTTTTCTTGTAGCATTCCCAAAATTCCCCACCCTGATCTCCTCACTATTTCCACAACCCCAAGAAACTTTTTGACACTTTTCACTCCTTCCTCAGGCCAAAATCATAAGCCCCTATCACAGACATTTGTGCTGATGACCTGGCCTCCCACTTTATAGAGAAAATAGATAATATACCACAGGAAATCTGCTCCCAGCCACTAAGTGCTGTGACTCCCATCCCTACCTGCATTTCCCCTGGCTCACTCTCCACATTTGATCCCATCGCAGAAGAAGAAGTCTCCAGGCTCCTCTCTCCTTCTCATCTGACTTACATGCACAACCGAACCCATTCCCTCACATCTCCTCCAGTCGCTCTCTCCAGTCATCACAACTCACCTAACTACAATCTTTAATCTCTCCCTCTCCTCGGGCATCTTCCCATCCTCCTTCAAACACTCTATCATTACTCCATTATTAAAGAAACCCTCTTTCGATCCATCCTGCACAAATAACTACAGACCAGTCTCCAACGTCCTCTTCTTCTCTAAACTCTTGAAGCGCCTAATCTACTCCAGCTTTACCCGTTACCTCTCCACTCACTCCCTCCTAGACACTTCACAGTCCGATTTTCGCCCCTACATTCGACAGAAACTGCACTCATCAAAGTGACCAATGACCTTCTGACAGCAACGGTGACCACTCTCTGCTCATTCTTCTCGATCTCTCTGCAGAATTTGACACTGTTGACCACCATCTCCTACTCTAGGCTCCAGTCACTAGGCATTAAGGATACTGCCCTCTCCTGGTTCTCATCCTATCTTTCTGACCGCTCCTTCAGTGTTTTGTTCGTTAGCTCCACTTCGTCCCCTTTTCCTCTCACTGTCGGGGTACCTCAGGGCTCAGTCCTTGGCCCACTTCTCTTCTCTCTCTTCTCTCTCTCCACAGCCCCAATTGGACAGACGATCAGCAGATTTGGCTTTCAGTACCATCTTTATGCCGATGACACACAATCATATACGTCATCCCCTGACCTTACTCCCGCTGTACTACAGAACACCAGTGACTGTCTGTCCGCAGTCTCCAACATCATGTCCGCCCTCAATCTGAAACCCAACCACTCCAAAACTGAACTTCTTCTGCTCCCGCCATCTACTAACCTCCCTAAATCTGACATTTCCCTCTCTGTGGGTGGCAGCATAATAACACCCCGGGGTGCAGGCGTGCTGTCTAGGTGTTACGTATGACACCAATCTTCTCCTTCTCAATCTCTTGCCTGCTCATGCCGCTTACACATAAAGAACATCTCTAGAATCCGCCCTTTTCTCACCATGGAAGTGAAAAAAACCCTCACTGTTGCCCTGATCCACTCCCGCCTGGACTACTGTAACGCTCTATTAATTGGCCTCCTCCTCAATTGACTTTCCCTTTTCCAGTCTATCCTTAATGCAGCAGCCCGGGTCATCAACCTGGCTAATCGGTATTCAGATTCAACCACTCTTCACCAGTCGTTACACTGGCTGCCCTTTCATTATAGAATCCAATTCAAAGTACTTGTTCTCCCCCACAAAGCTCTTCACAGTGCAGCATCCCCTTACATCTTCTCTGTCTATCGGCCTAACCGATCGCTGCGCGCTCTGCAAATGACTTTCGACAAACCTCTGCACTAATCCGTACCTCCCAATCCCGTCTCCATGACTTCTCCCGCTCTGCTCTAACCCCAAGAAATTAGGACCATCCACAATTTGCATAGTTTTAGGCACGCCTTCAATTTATTTTCAATTTATTTATATTCATTTTATATGTAAGGGTGCGTGTGTAGCCCATTCACTATCTCCATCTATCCCCCTCTCCCTCAAGATGGTTGGTCCATCATTGTAAATAAGCTCCTGTACTTTGTATCTCCCCCAGCTCATTGTAGATTGTAAGCTCTCACGAGCAATGTTGTCTTATTTTGCTTTAATTATTGTATTGTTAACGTTATTACTTATGACTTGCATTTGAAACTGTTAAACTGTAAAGCGCTGCGGAATATGTTGGTTCTATATAAATAAAGATGATTATTATTAAAAATAATTTGATCATAAGATGTCCTGCTGCTTGGACTTAGGCCGGGGTCACACTTGCGAGAGCAATGCAAGAAACTCACGCGAGTCTCTCGCATCAATAACCGGCCCTGCCACCGGCGCTCGGGACCAGAGTGTGCGGCTGCATGTATTTCTATGCAGCTGAATGCTCCGTTCCCCAGAGCCAGCGGCAGTGTCGGGTATTGATGCAAGAGACTCGTGCGAGTTACTTGCATTGCTCTCGCAAGTGTCACCCTGGCCTTACACTGATTAGCTGTAATCATGGCATTCTAGCACGAAATTTCCCTGCAGCGCCACGGCAGGCAAAATAAAGTATTGGACAATTCCCAATCCTTAAGGAAGCACTCTCATTAAGCTTTTCATTGGCCAAACCTGTGTAAATGTATATGTAAAGTAGTGAAATGTGGTAATATTCTCACTTATCCTCCTCTGGGTCATGTGGCGGCTTTTACGACTCTCAGGCTCACAATGATCTTTACGTGTGAGCTTACTATGCAAGTCTATGGAGTCTTGTTTTGATTCCCTAGACTTACATTGTAATAGCGAGTTGCAGCTCACAAATAAACCTTAGGCCGGTTTTACACGTCAGTGCCTCCGGTACGTGTAGTGACCGTTTTCTCACGTACTGGAGACACTGAGAAACGTAGACACATTCAAATGAATGGGTCTATGCAGATGTCAGTGTGTTTTAAAGGACCGTGTGTCCGTGTGCAAAACACGCAGACATGTCCGCTTTTACCCGGACACATGTCCCGCACACGTCCCGCACGCGTGCACACAGAGAACAGTGTACACTGTCCTCTGTGCGTACGGATGGCTGCCGGGGAAGTAGCGCTACTGTAAGCAGCTGTTCCCCTGTGTGTGGTGCTGAAACTGGCTTTTAATCCATTGTCCCCTGCTGTGCTGGCGAGCAGTGTGAGGAGGGGACAACGAATGAAAGAAAAAAACGACCCTATATTTTACAACCAACCCGGCAAAGCTCACAGGTGCAGGCTGCTATTCTCAGTCTGGTAAAGGGCCATGGATATGGCCCCCCCAAGCCTTAAAAAAGCAGCCCAAAGCTGCCCAGAAAAGGTGCATCTATTATTTGCGCCAATTCTGGAGCTTTGCCTGGTTTTTCCCACTTGCCCTGTACCGTTGGCAAGTGGGGTAATGAGGGGTTAATGTCACCTTCCTATTGTTAGGTGACATTAAGCCAGCTAAGTAATGGAGAGGTGTCAATAAGACACCTATGAATGAATGAAACGCTGGGAGCGCAGCTTCGGTGACATCACCGCTATTCACCAAAGCTTACAGCTGGGAGCAGTCCCATTAGCAGCGCTCCCAGTTGTAAACTGTAAATTCCCCTAGATATAGATTACTGCGTTGGGACTGACTGTACTCCGGAAAGGTATGGTATATTGTTGGTTTATTTTTTTGACATTTTTTTCCAGGAGATCGAGGGCTTCACTTAGAATGACAGAGTAATAAAGATGGAAAAAAGGTGTATATTGTTTTATTTCATTAAAGGACTTTTTTCTAACTGTGTGGTGTGTTTCATATTGACACCTCTCTATTACTAAGCCAGCTTAATGTCACCTTACAATAGGATAGGTCCCTTCCAACTCTACCATTCTATGATTCTATGAGATCACGAAAAATGGAGACGCTACGGGTCTTGGAAAATGGCGACTTTTTTTTTTCAAGAAAGTGGATTTTTTTCACAACTTAAATAAAAAAGAACCTAGACATGTTTGGTATCTACGAACTCGTAATGATCTGGAAAATCATAATGGCAGGAAAGTTTTAGCATCTAGTGAACATGGTAAAATGGCAAAACAAAAAACAATTGTGTAATTGCACTTTTTTCTGCAATTTTACCACACTTGGATTTTTTTCCCATTTTCCAGTACACAATATGTTAAAACCAATGGTGTTGTTCAAAAGTACAACTTGTCCCACAAAAAAACAAGCCCTCACATGGCCATATTGGCCGAAACATAAAAAAGTTATGGCTGTGGGAAGAAGGGGAGCAAAAAACAAGAAATAAAAAAATGAAATATCCCTGGTCGTTAATGGTTTTTGCTCTCATGAAGTCATCTTTTTATGGTAAAGGGACCTTGTCTACTTCTCTCTACGCAACATTTCAGTGAAGTTTTAGAAAGACCCTAAGCAGGGTCGAAACGTTAGTTTGGTAATATTATCCTGCTGTATTATATATATTTTTCTCATTTTTTCTACACATGTGAATAAATGCACTACCACTTTTGCAAAGCAAAATTTGTTTGAGTGCGGCTGCTTCCTTTTTTTGACTTCTTTTTATGGTAGACATAGATGCTGAAGCAACTACTTTCTGGAGAGTGTTCTTCACTTGGGTGGACGTTGTGAAGGTTTTTTTCTCCACGGAAAGGAATTTGTGATCATCCATCACTTCTGTGGACATCTAGGTCTTTTTGAGTGCTCAAGCTTGTCAGTGTGCTTTATTTTTGCAGAAAGTACCAAACTGTTCATTTGGCCACTCCTAACATTTCTGCTATCTCTCTGATGGATTTCTTTTTTTCAGCCTAGTGATGAATTGAATCTCTTCTATTGAGAGCTCCTTTGATCGCATGTTGTGGGTTCACAGCAGCATCTTCCAAATGCAATTGTCATGCCTAGGGTCAACTCCAGACATTTACCTGCTTGAATATGTTTTGGTAAACAGCTAAATTGGCAAGACTTGTGTCACTCTCCAAATATTTCAGAACCTAACCAAAGATTTTACTTATATAATTGAGGCACTTATTACACATTTTAATCAAATTGTGTGACCTCATCCACTACTGCAAAATCATCTTCATTAGTTGGGAATCTAAACTAAAGAACTTTCTACTAGGCCTAGGCCTACAGATTTAAAGGCCAGGTAGGATCCAGTTATTACTCAAAGTAGCACATATGGTACATAGAAGGAGTGCTTAGCTAATATGGTGTAGATCAGTTAAACATCAAATGCACACTACAAAAAGCACCTCCTCACAAAATTAATGAATAGGTGCATTACGATAGCACAAAGACAGATACAGCTGCACTCTCAGAGCACCTAGATATTCGAACATCGAATAAATGAATATTGAGCTGCATTGCTGCTATAGAGAGTAGTGACGGTTGGCTTCATCTTCTTCACATTGATTCTGCTGACATTAGTGTAGCTGACAAGTATGTCTCACCATGCACTTTATTCCCCTACAGAGTACAAAGGGATTCGGAGGGATTTCAGGAGCTATGACAAACCCTGGCAAGTAAATGCAAAGAAGCCAAAAAAGTCAAAGAGCGATCTTGCAGTTTGCAATATTTCACCACCATCTCCTGAATCTAAATCCTGTAAGTATAAACAAAAAGTAAATTGACTGTGCCTGTCTTCTGTTATAGTGCTATTGTTATCTTGCTTCTAGATGTTCTGTTGTTTATTAGAGGGATCCTGCTCGGATTTATGCCACTAATAGTATTGAATTAGAAAGATATACTATTTCCTGCTATAGGTTTAACTAAAACAATATACTTCTTAGGATAGGTTATGAGTATCTGATCGGTGGGGATGCAACGCCCGACATCCCCACCAATCAGCTGTTTCTGGTGCTCTGCTGAGTTACAGATCTGCACAGCACAGCTCTGTGAACGGCCGGGTACTGCAGATCCACCCCCTATTCGAACAACAGAACATGGCCGCAGCCTGTATGCAGTTGACAGACCTGTGCTGTTCAGCTCTGTACGTCCAGTTGCCTCCAGCGCTGGTTGCAGCAACCTCAAGAACCGCTGTTGATCATATATTGACAACTTTTCCTAGGGATCATCCATCAACATAAAAGTCTCGGACAACATTTTAAAAGTGGCTTTTCATATTAAAAAGAATTTTCTTACACTAAACATCTAAATGATGGAAGTCTGACCACGGGGACAACTGTTCATGTCTAAAACACTAATATACAAAAAACATTGCTGGTACATGGTAACCTGTGTTATCATTGTATTAGCAGGATGCGTTTGCAACCTCCGGAAGTAAACTGTGAATCTTTCCTTTTAATGAAAGCAAACCGGGAGCTTGAAAACTTAAAGGGGTTGGCCACATCAAAACCAATATTCACCATTGTTTAATATACCAATATGGCATCTTTACAGATATACAGCTATGTGTCCCCTTGTTCAGTCGTCCGTGCTGTCGACAATCATTACTGTCCATAAGATAGAAGATGGATGAAATACATTGCAGCCTCCCGTTGAGCCTGTGCTAGATGTCCAACAGTACAAGTGTATTGGGACGATACATTGCATTTCTGTGCGTTGACCTGCCTACAAGCCAAAGGCGCAGTAGAGCTTATGCTCCACATTAAAATACCGTATATACTCGAGTATAAGCCGACCCAACTATAAACCGAGGCTCCTAATTTGCCACAGAATACTGGGTAAGTTTATTGACTCGAGTATAAGCCGGGTATGTATTGACCCCTCATCCCTGTCCTGCTATGTGTGGCTCCCTTGCCCTCCCCCTTGTATGCATGGCTTGGTGTCCTCCCCCTTGTATGCATAGCTCTGCGTCCTCCCCTGTCCTCCCCCTTGTATGCATGGCTTGGCGTTCTCCCTCGTCCTCCCCCTTGTATACATGGCTCGGCATCCTCCCCCTTATATGCAAGGCTCAGCGTCCTCCCCTGTCCTCCCCTGGTATGCATAGCTCGGCATCCTCCCCCTTGTATGCATGGTTCCCTTGTTCTCCCCCTTGTATGCATGGCTCGGCATCCTCCCCTGTGCTCCCCCTTGTATGCATGGCTCGGCGTCCTCCCCCTTGAATGCATGGCTCGGCGTCCTCCCCCTTGTATGCATGGCTCGGCGTCTTCCCCCTTATATGCATGGCTCGGCTTCCTCCCCTTTCCTCCCTGGTATGCATGGCTTGGGGTCCTCCCCTTGTATGCATGGCTCCCTTGTCCTCCCCCTTGTATGCATGGCTCGGCGTCCTCCCCTGTCCTTCCCCTTGTATGCATGGCTCATCGTCCTCCCCCTTGTATGCATGGCTTGGCGTCCTCCCCTGGTATGCATGGCTCGGCGTCCTCCCCCTTGTATGCATGGCTCCCTTGTCCTCCCCCTTGTATGCATGGCTCAGCGTCCTCCCCCTTGTATGCATGGCTCGGCATCCTCCCCCTTGTATGCATGACTTGGTGTCCTCCCCTTGTATGCATGGCTTGGCGTCCTCCCCTTGTATGCATGGCTCAGCATCCTCCACCTTGTATGCATGGCTCAGCATCCTCCCCTAGTATGCATGACTTGGTGTCCTCCCCCTTGAATGCATGGCTTGGCGTCCTCCCCTTGTATGCATGACTCGGCGTCCTCCCCCTTGTATGCATGGCTCGGCGTCCTCCCCTGTCCTTCCATGGTATGCATGGCTCGGCGTCCTCCCCTGTCCTTCCCCTTGTATGCATGGCTCGGCATCCTCCCCTTGTATGCATGGCTCGGCGTCCTCCCCTGTCCTCCCCTGGTATGCATGGCTCGGCGTCCTCCCCTTGTATGCATGGTTCAGTGTCCTCCCCTATCCTACCCCTTGAATGCATGGCTCTGTGTCCTCCCCCTTTTTCCCCTTGTATGCATGGCTCGGCATCCTCCCCCATCCTCCTCCTTGTATACAAGGCTTGGCGTCCTCCCCGTCATATTAACCCTCCTCGCACGGTCGCTGCACGTCCCTGCATCTTTGTTGTCCCGGTACGGCTGCTCTTCCTGTGCTGAGCGGTCACGTGGTATTGCTCATTAAGGTAATGAATATGCGCACCATGCATACAACGGTACAATGGAGATGCAGAGACATGCAGCGACCACGCGAGGAGGATGAGTATGATGTCACAGCTGCTGACTCCTGCCGCTGCTCCGTCGCTCCCCCTCCCCCGCTGGCTTTCTGGACAATGACTCATGTGTAAGCCGAGGAGGACGTTTTCAGCACAAAAAATGTACTGAAAATCTCGGCTTATACACTAGAATATATGGTAAGTGATGCTGTGAACAAGACCCAGGAAGAGTCGGAACGTGTTATTATTGTCACACTTCTTCCTGCACCTTGATGTCTGTTGAAGTATTTACTACACATTTGAAATAAATAAAGAAGCATTTGCATCTTGAAGCAAAGAGTGTGCAGTGAATTTCTCCACATATGCTGCTGGGATCCCACATCTCATCCACCAGCAACTTGTGCCATAGACTGTGTGCGCGTCATTATTCCTTGTCTGTCGAGAGTAATGGCAGCCTATGCACACTGATCAATCTATTGCAGACCGTTTAGTTTGCGCTGTCTGTATAAAAAGGCTATTAAACGACCACTGATAGGTAAAGGTTTAATGATTGGCAATCGTTTAAGGCCACTACTCGGTCTTTGTAAACTAACGATTTATTTGTTATTCTTCTTCAGGGAATTCAGGGGACATTACACAGCTGACATCAACCCCCAAACCATTAAACTAATTGCCACAACACCAGGGCAATCTGGAAGCGCTGAGGCTAAGCGCCAGAATCAAAGGCACCATTTATGGGGTGGCTGAGGGCTGGTCTTATTAGACTGGGAAGGGACCAATATCCATGGACATTCCTAGTCTATTAATATCAGCCCAGAGCTGTGTGCTTAGCCTTTGCTGATTATTTAAAATAGGGGGGACCCCATGTCCTTTTTTTTTTTTTTTTTTTAGAGTCCCCCCTTTTAATAACCTGTAAATGTTAAGCAGACAGCTGTGAGCTGCTATTAATAGACTAGGAAGCTCCATGGTTATTTCCTCCTTCCCAGACTATTAAGATCAGTTCACAGCTGTCTGCTTTCCCTTAGCTGGTTATTAAAAATAGGGGGGACCCCACGCCTTTTTTTTTTACATTTATTCCTAAAAAGCTGCTGGATCAGCTCCACAGAATTAACAAATGTCTGATATGTAAAGTGCCATGGAATAAATGGTGCCATAATAGTAAATAATAATGTATCTAACGATTTATTGATATCTGTATATAGGATTGCTTTATTACTTGGAAAACTAGCTTTAAAAATGCATTGCATATGGATGTCATAGGGATGCTAATTGAGAAAAATCGCATTGTACTTACATAACATTTGTCCCACTTTTCTAGATTAACATTGGAGCTTTTTTGATCAGAGCGAGCCCTTAGGCCACGTTCGCACCTTCCATTATTTGGTCAGTATTTTACCTCAGTATTTGTAAGCTAAGACCAGAAGTGGAACAATCAAGAAAAGTATAATAGAAACATATACACCGCTTCTGTATTTAGCACCCACTCCTGGTTTAGGCTTACAAATACTGATGTAAAATACTGACCAAATACTGAATGTGTCAATGTGGTCTTACAGTTGACCCATTCACACCGCGGCCCTTTTTTGTTTTTGTGTTTTCGTTTTTCACTCCCCTTCTTCCCAGAGCCATAACTTTTTTATTATTCCGTCAATATGGCCATTTGAGGGCTTGTTTTTTGCGGGATGAATTTTACTTTTAAACAACACCATTGGTTTTACCATGTCATGTACTGGAAAATGGGAACAAAATTCCAAGTGTGGTGAAATTGCAAAAAAAGTGCAATCCCACACTTGTTTTTTGTTTCGTTTTTTCGCTTGGTTTACTAAATGCTAAAACTGACCAGCCATTATGATTCTCCAGGTCATTACGAGTTCATAGACACCAAACATGTTTAGGTTCTTTTTTATCTAAGTAGTGAAAAAAATTCCAAACTTTGCTAAAAAAAAAAATGCGCAATTTTCCAAGACCTGTAGCGTCTTCATTTTTTGGGATCTTGACTCGAGTGAGGGCTTATTTTTTGGGCGCCGAGCTGACTTTTTAATGATACCATTTTGGTGCAGATACATTATTTTCATCGCCCGTTATTGCATTTAAATGCAATATTTCGGCAACCAAAAAAACATAATTCTAGCGTTTTGAATTTTCTCTCGCTACACCGTATAGCGATCAGGTTGATTATTTTATCTTTATTGATAGACCGGGCGATTCTAAACACGGTGATACCAAATATGTGTAGGTTTGATTTTTTTTTTGTTTTATTATGAATGGGGCGAAAGGGGGGTGATTTAAACTTTTAAATTTTTTTTACTTTTTTCATATTTTTTAAAACATTTTTTTACTTTTGCCATGATTCAATAATCTCCATAGGAGACTAGAAGCTGCCACAACTCGATTGCCTCTGCTCAGATTGCTCCTATGTACCTGAATTACTGTATTGCTATGAGCGCCGACCACAATGGAATGAACAACCATAGAGAGCTGCACTGTTTACTATGCCAGTGCACCGATGACCCCCGATCACGTGATGGGGGTCACCGGTGCGCCCATTTCCGGCCCGATGGCCGGAAGCGCTTGTTAAATGCCACTGTCAGAGTTTGACAGCGGCATTTAACTAGGTAATAGCGGCGAGTGGATCGCGATTCCACCCGTCGCTATTGCGGGCACATGTGGGCTGTACAAAACAGCTGACATGTTCCCGGCTTTGATGTGGGCTCAGCGCCGGGGCCTACATCAAAGGGGGAGACACAACATGCGCAGTACTAGTATGACGCATGTTGTGAAGGGGTTAAGGTGTCTTTTTATGGCGGTCTGGCTGATTGGACTGTGTCAGGACGTTTTGGGATGCACCCAAGGAGATTGGTACCACCTAAACTTCCCAGGAGGAATGACAGACGACCACATGCAGACTCTCAAGCAAATTTGTTCCAGAATTGTTATTTATTAAGAATAAAAGCGTTTCATAACATGGTGAACTGCCGGATCTCCGTTATTAGAACAATGTAATTTGCCCTTTTCCAGTACCGGTAGACTAGCTTTTTGTAACCTTTTATAGATGTTTTCTGTGTGATTTATTATATTGTAAACTTAATTACATGCACAGTTTGTACCGTTGTAATCAATGTGGTAGAACAATAGTGTTTTGTAATGTAATCCTATAATAATGGTTTCCATCATGTTTTCATCACTTACTATTTCATGATGTACCAGGCAAGTCGATCATTATTTCTTCTTGGATTGTGGAAACTGATACATGATAGCACTTGACACTTTTAATCTCTTGTATCTTGTGACTGCTCTTCCTTTTAACTCTGGATTGAGCTTGAAATCTGACAACCCAATAAAGGAAACTGTCAGCTTCCCGTGGAATGGATCTGTGCTGCTGTGATTGCTTTGAATAAATGAGCTGTGCTGTACGCTATTTGTATATAGTGCAAGATAGAGTGTAAGGAGTGTTCTATATACAGTGGGGCAAAAAAGTATTTAGTCAGTCAGCAATAGTGCAAGTTCCACCACTTAAAAAGATGAGAGGCGTCTGTAACTTACATCATAGGTAGACCTCAACTATGGGAGACAAACTGAGAAAAAAAAACCCAGAAAATCACATTGTCTGTTTTTTTATCATTTTTTTTGCGTTTTATGGTGGAAAATAAGTATTTGGTCAGAAACAAACAATCAAGATTTCTGGCTCTCACAGACATGTAACTTCTTCTTTAAGAGTCTCCTCTTTCCTCCACTCATTACCTGTAGTAATGGCACCTGTTTAAACTTGTTATCAGTATAAAAAGACACCTGTGCACACCCTCAAACAGTCTGACTCCAAACTCCACTATGGTGAAGACCAAAGAGCTGTCGAAGGACACCAGAAACAAAATTGTAGCCCTGCACCAGGCTGGGAAGACTGAATCTGCAATAGCCAACCAGCTTGGAGTGAAGAAATCAACAGTGGGAGCAATAATTAGAAAATGGAAGACATACAAGACCACTGATAATCTCCCTCGATCTGGGGCTCCACGCAAAATCCCACCCCGTGGGGTCAGAATGATCACAAGAACGGTGAGCAAAAATCCCAAAACCACGCGGGGGGACCTAGTGAATGAACTGCAGAGAGCTGGGACCAATGTAACAAGGCCTACCATAAGTAACATACTACGCCACCATGGATTCAGATCCTGCAGTGCCAGACGTGTCCCACTGCTTAAGCCAGTACATGTCCGGAAACCGTCTGAAGTTTGCTAGAGAGCATTT
Organism: Ranitomeya imitator; assembly: GCF_032444005.1. Lineage (NCBI taxonomy): Eukaryota > Metazoa > Chordata > Amphibia > Anura > Dendrobatidae > Ranitomeya > Ranitomeya imitator. The sequence continues at coordinate 452,060,862 of NC_091287.1, read as the reverse complement.
GGATGATCCAGATGAGTTTTGGGAGAATGTCCTATGGTCTGATGAAACCAAACTGGAACTGTTTGGTAGAAACACAACTTGTCGTGTTTGGAGGAAAAAGAATACTGAGTTGCATCCATCAAACATCATACCTACTGTAAAGCATGGTGGTGGAAACATCATGCTTTGGGGCTGTTTCTCTGCAAAGGGGCCAGGACGACTGATCCGGGTACATGAAAGAATGAATGGGGCCATGTATCGTGAGATTTTGAGTGCAAACCTCCTTCCATCAGCAAGGGCATTGAAGATGAAACGTGGATGGGTCTTTCAACATGACAATGATCCAAAGCACACCGCCAGGGCAACGAAGGAGTGGCTTCGTAAGAAGCATTTCAAGGTCCTGGAGTGGCCTAGCCAGTCTCCAGATCTCAACCCTATAGAAAACCTTTGGAGGGAGTTGAAAGTCCGTGTTGCCAAGCGAAAAGCCAAAAACATCACTGCTCTAGAGGAGATCTGCAGGGAGGAATGGGCCAACATACCAACAACAGTGTGTGGCAACCTTGTGAAGACTTACAGAAAACGTTTGACCTCTGTCATTGCCAACAAAGGATATATTACAAAGTATTGAGATGAAATTTTATTTCTGACCAAATACTTATTTTCCACCATAATATGCAAATAAAATGTTAAAAAAACAGACAATGTGATTTTCTGGATTTTTTTTTCTCAGTTTGTCTCCCATAGTTGAGGTCTACCTATGATGTAAATTACAGACGCCTCTCATCTTTTTAAGTGGTGGAACTTGCACTATTGCTGACTGACTAAATACTTTTTTGCCCCACTGTACGTAAGGAGTTTGTGTCTACAGGGGAATGGCCATGATTCTATACTGGTCTACTAATATAAAGGGCACAGAATGAGACCTTAGGTATTATTACATGACCTGATGCACTAATGGATTGTGACAACTAGGGCTGATACATTGATAGGACTCATAAGCTTAAATGTTGGACAAGAATTAAAGGGCTGATCTTCTGTCAGGGCATATGGATGTCATCGAGAAGAATCTTTTATTTAAGTCCTCCTCTATTAAAGTTAAGAGCTTTACTTCTGGTGGACCAGTCAGTTCTTTTATTGTATTATTGGTCTCTGCAAGGAAAATGTATTGTTGGCCGTAGCCTGGGGGTTTGTAAAGCTGGACTTCTATCAATCAGTTGATTGCTGGACTGGGTGCAATATAAGCAAATACTTTTGTAAATGAGATATCCCTTCTAACTCTCAGTATGTTACTTTTATTTTTCACGTATGTATGTTAAGGGGAATCTGTCATCATTAGTGATGAGCGAATATACTCGTTACTCGAGATTTCTCGAGCACGCTCGGGGGTCCTCCAAGTATTTTTTAGTGCTCGGAGATTTAGTTTTTATTGCCTCTGAATGATTTACATCTGTTAGCCAGCATAAATACATGTGGGGATTCCCCAGCAACCAGGCAACCCCCACATGTAATCAAGCTGGCTAACAGATGTAAGTCATTCAGCTGCGGCAATAAAAACTAAATCTCCGAGCACTAAAAAATACTCAGAGGACCCCCGAGCATGCTCGAGAAATCTCGAGTAACGAGTATATTCGCTCATCACTAGTCATCATGTTTTTCCTATACATTTGAGAGCAGTATAATGGAAAGGCAAAGACTCTGATTTCAGTGATGTGTCACTTACTGGGCCTGCTTGTCATAGGTTCAATAAAATCAATGTTTTATCAGCAGGGAACTATCAGTAGAGGACTAGTTGTCTCATGCCATGAAGTCTTCTTTCTCTGTCTAACCCTACCTCTACCATTGATTGAATACACAGAAAGCTGCCAATCAGAGGTGTGGGCGGGGTTATACAGAGCTCAGCATTCAGAGAACTGCTAGAAACAGTGATTTTATCACCAAGCATCCCAGTAAGTGACACATCATTGCAATCAGGGTCCCTGCACCTACCTTGTGCTGCTCTTAGGCTACGTTCACATTAGCGTTGCGCCGCCGTGCGTCGGCGACGCAATGCGCGACGCACGCTAAAATGCGCGCAAATGCGCGCAAAAACGCGCACGTTTTGTGACGCGTGCGTCGTTTTCCGACGAAAATCGGACGCACAGAAAATGCTACATGTAGTGTTTTCTTGCGTCCGTCGCTAGCGTCGGAAACGACGCACGTGGCGAAAAACGCCACCAAAACGACGCACGCGTCCCCTATGTTAAACATAGGGGCGCGTCGCCGCTGCGTCGCCGCTGCGTCGACGCTGCGTCGCCGGCGCAACAGCGACGCACATTGGCGGAACGCCAATGTGAACGTAGCCTTAGATTACATAGCAAAAACCTGCTGACAGATTCCCTTTAATTATGTATTCTTTGCATAGTCCACCAATTTATCAATGATTATGAGGATGAAATTGAGTTTTTTTTAACAGACACCATACATCTGTTCCTGCTCTTGGATTTATAAACTGCAGATGCAGAAAAAAAAAAACTAAATTAAGGGCAGAGGTTGCAAAGAAGGGTCAGTTAATATTGTGCTTGAGTACTCTGCAGAAGAAGCTAATCTAGTGGTCCAGGGTTTGTTTATTGCTAATCATTGAATTACCCTGAGAAGCATTTTAACGCCAATATATTCCTAATACAGTGCCTTGCGAAAGTATTCGGCCCCCTGGAACTTTTCAACCTTTTCCCACATATCATGCTTCAAACATAAAGACACCAAATGTAAATTTTTGGTGAAGAATCAACAACAAGTGGAACATAATTGTGAAGTTGAATGAAATTTATTGGCTATTTTAACCCCTTTCTGTCATTGGATGTACCATTCCGTCCATGTGGGGTGGGCCTTAATTCCCAAGGACAGAATAGTACGTCCAGAGCGATCGGCCACCTTCACGGGGGGGAGCGCGGCCGATCGCGGCCGGGTGTCAGCTGCCTATGGCAGCTGACATCCGGCACTGTGTGCCAGGAGTGGTCACAGACTGCCCCCGGCACATTAACCCCCGGCACACTACGATCAATCATGATTGCGGTGTGCCGCGCGGTATAGGGAAGCATCGCGCAGGGAGGGGCTCCCTGCGGGCTTCCCTGAGACCCCCGGAGCAACACGATGTGATCGCGTTGCTGCGAGGGTCTCTTACCTCCTTCCTCGCTGCAGGCCCCGGATCTAAGATGGCCGCGGCATCCGGGTCCTGCAGGGAGGGAGGTGCCTTACCAAGTGCCTGCTCAGAGCAGGCGCTTGGTAAGCCTGCAGTGCTCTAACTCAGATCATTGATCTGACAGAGTGCTGTGCAATCTGTCAGATCAACGATCTGTAATGTCCCCCCCTGGGACAAGGTAAAAAAGTTTTTAAAAAAATTTCCACATGTGTAAAAAAAAAAAAAATTCCTAAAGAAAAAAAAATTATTCCCATAAATACATTTTTTTATCTAAATAAAAAAAAACAAACAATAAAAGTACACATATTTAGTATCGCCGCATCCGTAACGACCCAACCTATAAAACTGTCTCACTAGTTAACCCCTTCAGTAAACGCCGTAAGAAAAAAAAAAACGAGGCAAAAAACAACGCTTTATTATCATACCGCCGAACAAAAAGTGGAATAACATGCGATCAAAAAGACAGATATAAATAACCATGGTACCGCTGAAAACGTCATCTTGTCCCACAAAAAATGAGCTGCCAATCAGCATCATCAGCAAAAAAATAAAAAAGTTATAGTCCTTAGAATAAAGCGATGCAAAAATATTTATTTTTTCTATAAAATAGTTTTTATCGTATAAAAGCGCCAAAACATAAAAAAATGATATAAATGAGGTATCGCTGTAATCGTACTGACCCGAAGAATAAAACTGCTTTCTCAATTTTACCAAACGCGGAACGGTATAAACGCCTCCCTCAAAAGAAATTCATGAATAGCTGTTTTTTGGTCATTCTGCCTCACAAAAATCGGAATAAAAAGCGATCAAAAAATGTCACGTGCCCGAAAATGTTACCAATAAAAACATAAACTCATCCCGCAAAAAACAAGACCTAACATGACTCTGTGGACTCAAATATGGAAAAATTATAGCTCTCAAAATGTTGTAATGCAAAAAATATTTTTTGCAATAAAATGCGTCTTTCAGTGAGTGACGGCTGCCAATGATAAAAATCCGCTAAAAAACCCGCTATAAAAGTAAATCAAACCCCCCTTAATCACCCCCTTAGTTAGGGAAAAATTAAAAAATTTAAAAAATGTATTTATTTCCATTTTCCCATTAGGGCTAGGGTCAGGGTTAGGGCTAGGGTTAGGGTTAGGACTAGGGTTAGGGCTAGGGTTAGGGTTAGGGTTGGGGCTAGGGTTAAGGCTACAGTTAGGGTTGGGGCTAAAGTTAGGGTTAGGGTTGGGGGCTAAAGTTAGGGTTAGGGTTTGTATTATATTTACGGTTAGGAATAGGGTTGGGACTAGGGTTAGGGGTGTGTCAGGGTTAGAGGTGTGGTTAGGGTTACCGTTGGGATTAGGGTTAGGGGTGTGTTTGGATTAGGGTTTCAGTTATAATTGGGGGTTTCCACTGTTTAGGCACATCAGGGGCTCTCCAAATGCGACATGGCATCTGATCTCGATTCCAGCCAATTCTGCGTTGAAAGAGTAAAACAGTGCTCCTTCCCTTCCGAGCTCTCCCGTGTGCCCAAACAGGGGTTTACCCCAACATATGGGGTATCAGCGTACTCAAGACAAATTGGACAACAACTTTTGGGGTCAAATTTCTCTTCTTACCCTTCGGAAAATACAAAACTGGGGGCTAAAAAATAATTTTTGTGGGAAAAAAAATATTTTTTATTTTCACGGCTCTGCGTTATAAACTGTAGTGAAACACTTGGGGGCTCAAAGTTCTCACAACACATCTAGATAAGTTCCTTTGGGGGGTCTAGTTTCCAATATGGGGTCACTTGTAGGGGGTTTCTACTGTTAAAGTACATTAGGGACTCTGCAAACGCAATGTGATGCCTGCAGACCAATCCATCTAAGTCTGCATTCCAAATGATGCTCCTTCCCTTCCGAGTTCTGCCATGCGCTCAAACGGTGGTTCCCCCCACATATCGGGTATCGGCGTACTCAGGACATATTGTACAACAATATTTAGGGTCCAATTTCTCCTGCTACCCTTGGAAAAATACAAAACTGGGGGCTAAAAAATAGATTTTGTGGAAAAAAAAATATTTTTTATTTGCACCGCTCTGCGTTATAAACTGTAGTGAAACTCTTGGGGATTCAAAGCTCTCACAACACATCTAGATGAGTTCTTTAGGGGGGCTACTTTCCAAAATGGTGTCACTTGTGGGGGGTTTCTACTGTTTAGGTACATTAGGGGCTCTGCAAACGCAATGTGACGCCTGCAGACCATTCCATCTAAGTCTGCATTCCAAATGGCGCTCCTTCCTTTCCGAGCCCTCCCATGCGCCCAAACAGTGGTTCCCCCCCACATATGGGGTTTCAGCGCACTCAGGACAAATTGGACAACAAATTTTGGGGTCCAATTTCTTCTCTTACCCTTGGAAAAATAAAAAATTGGGGGCAAAAAGATAATTTTTGTGAAAAAAAATGTTTGTTTTTTTTACGATTCTGCATTATAAACTTCTGTGACGCACTTGGTGGGTCAAAGTGCTCACCACACCTCTAGATAAGTTCCTTAGGGGGTCTACTTTCCAAAATGGTGTCACTTGTGGGGGGTTTCAATGTTTAGGCACATCAGTGGCTCTCCAAATGCAACATGGCGTCCCATCTCAATTCCAGTCAATTTTGCATTGAAAAGTCAAATGGCGCTCCTTCGCTTCTGAGCTCTGTCATGCACCCAAATAGTGGTTTACCCCCACATATGGGGTATCGGCATACTCAGGACAAATTGGACAACAACTTTTGGGGTCAAATTTCTCTTCTTACCCTTCGGAAAATACAAAACTGGGGGCTAAAAAATAATTTTTGTGGGAAAAAAAATATTTTTTATTTTCACGGCTCTGCGTTATAAACTGTAGTGAAACACTTGGGGGCTCAAAGTTCTCACAACACATCTAGATAAGTTCCTTTGGGGGGTCTAGTTTCCAATATGGGGTCACTTGTGGGGGTTTCTACTGTTTAGGTACATTAGGGACTCTGCAAACGCAATGTGATGCCTGCAGACCAATCCATCTAAGTCTGCATTCCAAATGATGCTCCTTCCCTTCCGAGTTCTGCCATGCGCTCAAACGGTGGTTCCCCCCACATATCGGGTATCGGCGTACTCAGGACATATTGTACAACAATATTTAGGGTCCAATTTCTCCTGCTACCCTTGGAAAAATACAAAACTGGGGGCTAAAAAATAGATTTTGTGGAAAAAAAAATATTTTTTATTTGCACCGCTCTGCGTTATAAACTGTAGTGAAACTCTTGGGGATTCAAAGCTCTCACAACACATCTAGATGAGTTCTTTAGGGGGGCTACTTTCCAAAATGGTGTCACTTGTGGGGGGTTTCTACTGTTTAGGTACATTAGGGGCTCTGCAAACGCAATGTGACGCCTGCAGACCATTCCATCTAAGTCTGCATTCCAAATGGCGCTCCTTCCTTTCCGAGCCCTCCCATGCGCCCAAACAGTGGTTCCCCCCCACATATGGGGTGTCAGCGCACTCAGGACAAATTGGACAACAAATTTTGGGGTCCAATTTCTTCTCTTACCCTTGGAAAAATAAAAAATTGGGGGCAAAAAGATAATTTTTGTGAAAAAAAATGTTTGTTTTTTTTACGATTCTGCATTATAAACTTCTGTGACGCACTTGGTGGGTCAAAGTGCTCACCACACCTCTAGATAAGTTCCTTAGGGGGTCTACTTTCCAAAATGGTGTCACTTGTGGGGGGTTTCAATGTTTAGGCACATCAGTGGCTCTCCAAATGCAACATGGCGTCCCATCTCAATTCCAGTCAATTTTGCATTGAAAAGTCAAATGGCGCTCCTTCGCTTCTGAGCTCTGTCATGCACCCAAATAGTGGTTTACCCCCACATATGGGGTATCGGCATACTCAGGACAAATTGTACAACAATGTTTGGGGTCCATTTTTTCCTGTTACCCTTGGTAAAATAAAACAAATTGGAGCTGAAGTAAATTTTTTGTGAAAAAAAGTTAAATGTTAATTTTTATTTAAACATTCCCAAAATTCCTGTGAAGCACCTGAAGGGTTAATAAACTTCTTGAATGTGGTTTTGAGCACCTTGAGGGGTGCAGTTTTTAGACTGGTGTCACACTTGGGTATTTTCTATCATATAGACCCCTCAAAATGACTTCAAATGAGATGTGGTCCCTAAAAAAAAATGGTGTTGTAAAAATGAGAAATTGCTCGTCAACTTTTAACCCTTATAACTCCCTAACAAAAATTTTGGTTCCAAAATTGTGCTGATGTAAAGTAGACATGTAGAAAATGTTACTTATTAAGTATTTTGTGTGACATATCTCTGTGATTTAATTGCATAAAAATTCAAAGTTGGAAAATTGCGAAATTTTCAAAATTTTTGCCAAATTTCCGTTTTTTTCACAAATAAACGCAGGTAATATCAAAGAAATTTTACCACTATCATGAAGTACGATATGTCACGAGAAAACAATGTCAGAATCACTGGGATCCGTTGAAGCGTTCCAGAGTTATAACCTCATAAAGGGACAGTGGTCAGAATTGTAAAAATTGGCCTGGTCATTAACGTGCAAACCACCATTGGGGGTAAAGGGGTTAAATGTTTGTGGAAATTCAAAACTGAAAAGTTGGGCGTGCAATATTATTTGGCCCCTTTAACTTAATACTTTGTTGCGCCACCTTTTGCTGCGATTACAGCTGCAAGTCGCTTGGGGTATGTCTCTATCAGTTTTGTACATTGAGAGACTGAAATTCTTGCCCATTCTTCCTTGGCAACCAGCTCAATCTCACTGAGGTTTGATGGAGATTGTTTGTGAACAGCAGTTTTCAGCTCTTTCCACAGATTCTCGATTGGATTGAGGTCTGGACTTTGACTTGACCATTCTAACACCTGGATACGTTTATTTGTTAACCATTCCATTGTAGATTTTGCTTTATGTTTGGGATCATTATCTTGTTGGAAGACCAATCTCTGTCCCGGTCTCAGGTCTTTTGCAGACTCCAACAGGTTTTCTTCAAGAATGGTTCTGTATTCATCTTCCCATCAATTTTAACCATCTTCCCTGTCCCTGCTGAAGAACAGCAGGCCCAAACCATGATGCTGCCACCACCATGTTTGACAGTGGGGATGGTGTGTTCAGGGTGATGAGCTGTGTTGCCTTTACGCCAAACATATCGTTTGGCATTGTTGCCAAAAAGTTCGATTTTTGTTTCATCTGACCAGAGCACCTTCTTCCACATGTTTGGTGTGTCTCCCAGGTGGCTTGTTGCTAACTTTAAACGACACTTTTTATGGATATCTTTGAGAAATCTCTTTCTTCTTGCCACTCTTCCATAAAGGCCAGATTTGTGCAGTGTACGACTGATTGTTGTCCTATGGACAGACTGTCCCACCTCAGCTGTAGATCTCTGCAGTTCATCCAGAGTGATCATGGGCCTCTTGGCTGCATCTCTGATCAGTCTTCTCCTTGTTTGAGATGAAAGTTTAGATGGACGGCCGGGTCTTGGTAGATTTGCAGTGGTATGATACTCCTTCCATTTCAGTCTGATCGCTTGCACAGTGTTCCTTGGGATGTTTAAAGTTTTGGAAATCATTTTTTATCCAAATCCGGCTTTAAGCTTCTCAACAACAGTATAACGGACCTGCCTGTTGTGTTCCTTGGTCTTCATGATGCTCTCTGTGCTTCAAACAGAACCCTGAGACTATCACAGAGCAGGTGCATTTATACGGAGACTTGATTACACACAGGTGGATTATATTTATCATCATTAGGCATTTTAGGACAACATTGGATCATTCAGAGATCCACAATGAACTTCTGGAGTGAGTTTGCTGTACTGAAAGTAAAGGGGCCGAATAATATTGCACGCCCCACTTTTCAGTTTTTGAATTTCCACAAAAATTTAAAATAACCAATAAATTTCGTTCAACTTCACACTTGTGTTCCACTTGTTAATTCTTCACCAAAAATGTACATTTGGTATCTTTATATTTGAAGCATGATATGTGGGAAGAGGTTGAAAAGTTCCAGGGGGCCGAATACTTTCGCAAGGCACTGTATATTATAAAGGGTCAGCGACTCTTATCTGTATAGAGTTCTATAAATGTAAATCATACAGTCTTGCTTTAAAAGGGGTGCTATAGGCAGTTGCAGGGGAAATGTAGTATTACATGGTGGTAATTAAAATGACTGGCCATCTATTTAATAGTTTAGATTGCCCAGATCGGCCAGGCCATGAGTCGATCTTATGGAGCATTCCAGCATTTAAAGAGAGGTCCTGAAGAGTCATGTGGGTTGTCCCAGTCTTCTTAGGAGTCATGTAGTCCCATGCGCCTCCTGTCTTGATTCACATCTCTACCAGCCAGAAACAGTGGGTTCTGACCTAAGCCAGCAGGAGTACTGACTGTGGCTTCATTTTTCTGACCGTACAGGAACATGGTCTGATTATACCACATTTCATGGGCAGAGAGGATGCAAAAGGGTATACATACATTACAGCATGGGATCACAGCTGATTCTTTTTGTTTTTTAAAAATGTTTTACTTCAAAGAAATAATTATTTGCGATCTCATTCTGTAATATATGTATACTCTTTTGCTTCCTCCCCTGCCCAGGAGCTGTGATATGATCAGACCATATTCCTGTATGGTCAGACACAGCCATTACACAGGACACAGCAGGGGCACATGTATAAGATTATCTCAGCACAGGAACATTTTTTTTAAACACATCCAGTTGTAGAAATTATAATTATTCCAAGATCTATTGATTACAATGAATTTTATTCATGTGAGAACGCCTTTTTAAATCTTTTTTTGTTTATTTTAACCGTAAATGACATTTCAGAAATTTTCAACTTTATCTTCCAATGTCATTAGTAATGCTGGACACTAGATGAATTGTCTGACACTCTTTATAAAGCCATGTTCACACATTCAGTATTTGGTCAGTACATTACCTCAGTATTTGTACGCCAAAACCAGGAGTCGGTGAAAAACACATGACATAAGTGTTGCACGTGTTTCTATTACACTTTTCCTCTCATTTTTCCACTTGTTTTGGCTTACAAATACTGATGTAAAAAACTCGCCAAATACTGATAGTTGTGACCATGGTTTAACTCTAGAAACTGTTGTAGATAAGTACTGATTAGAGATGAGCAAAATTGTTTGGAAAACGTTTTCCAATCTCAAATTTGGCAAAAGTCGGCCAAAGTTCGTTAAATGACCTAGTTCACTAATGGCTATTTCAGACGTCAGTGTTTTCGGTAGCAGCACGGGCCACAAAAGGTCCCGCACACGTGTACACTGATGACACACAGGTGACACAATTAGTAAGCATGGATTGTAAAGGATGATTTAAACCAGGGGTGTCAAACTGCATTCCTCGAGGGCTGCAAACAGGTCATGTTTTCAGGATTTCCTTGTACTGCACAGGTGATAATTTAATCACCAACTCTTTATTTGTGTAGGTGATTAAGTTATCACCTGTGCAGTACAAGGAAATCCTGAAAACATGCCCTCGAGGAATGCAGTTTGACAGCCCTGATTTAAAAAACCCTAAGTGCAAACTGGCAAATGTAATACATAGAATAGGATATGAAGTGTTCTAATGAAAATAATGTCACAACAAAGCCACAAGAAATCGCAAAGCTATCATATAAGGCACAGTACTAAGGCACATAACTGTGCCTTATATGATAGCTTTGTGATTTCTTGTGGCTTTGTTGTGACATAATTTTCATTAGAACACTTCATATCCTATTCTATGTATTACATTTGCCAGTTTGCACTTAGGGTTGTTTAAATCATCCTTTACAATCCATGCTAACTAATTGTGTCTAGTAGATCACACTTGCCCAGTGTCTGCTTTTGTTTTTAGTTGAGATTCTCCCTGTTTGTCATTTTATTGTTATTCATTGTAATGTTTAAATAAAGTGTTTTCCATTTTATTTTATTTTCTTTTGTATGCCCTTTTTTCCCCTACACACATGGGGAATTATGTTCTATAATTAAGCCATACTTGCATCATCACCCATTCCACTGAAGTAATGGTCTCCTGACTCCGTAACTCATGTCTGGGGTTAAACAGTTTTTAACTTGGACGGTGCCAAGATCAACTGTCCAGGCTGGGAACCACTGAGGAATGAGCTGTGAATGCAGCCTCAGTGAATAGTGGTGTCATCGAGGTTACCCTGAACTGTGATGACCTCGGTGAACTCAGGACTGCAGCGTGATATTTTTTCCCATGGCGCTCACGCTGACATTGGCTGTGAACTCCCAGGACTTTTCTGATGGCACTGCGAGCATGAGAACTTTCTCATGTTAGCGGTGACATCAGTCAGGTCATAGGAGTTCAACGCGAGATACTAAGCAGCGGTAGCACAAGCTGCTCAATGTCTCTGCTAGGTGGACAGGTAAGGAATATTGTGGTTTACTATTTTAATTCTGTTACAGGAGATCATTGCTTCTGTGGACTGAGCGATGATGTGAGTCTGGTTAGATTCATTAAAGGGAACCTGTCACCCCAAAAAGATGAGCTGCGGCCACCGGCATCAGGAGCTTACCTACAGCATTCTGTAATGCTGTAGATAAGCCCCAAAGTAACCTGAAAAGATGAGAAAAACAGGTTATATTATACTCACTCAGGAGCGGTCCCCTTGCGGTCAAAGTCCGATGGGCGTCGCGCTCCTGTCTGGGGCCTAGTATCTTCTTACGATGACGTCGTCTTCTTGTCTTCATGCCGCAGCTCGGCGCAGGCGTACTTTGTCTGCCCTGTTGAGGGCAGAGCAAAGTACTGCAGTGTGCAGGGGCCAGGAAAGATCAGAGAGGCCTGGCGCCAGCGCACTGCAGTACTTTGCTCTGCCCTCAACAGGGCAGACAAAGTACGCCTGCGCCGGAGCTGCGGCGTGAAGACAAGAAGATGACGTCATCGTAAGAAGATAGGAGGCCCTGGACCAGACCGCGACTCCCATCGGACCCGGACCGCAGCGGGACCACCTGTGGGTGAGTATAATATAACCTGCTTTTCTCACCTTTCAGGTTACATCGTGGGCTTATCTACAGCATTACAGAATGCCGTAGGTAAGCCCCTGATGCCGGTTGCCGCAGCTTATCTTCAATTTTTGGGGTAAGAGGTTCCCTTTTAAGGAGTCTGTGTCATTCTTTCAATTAAAGGACTTTATTCTGGATGTGTTTTTATTTACAAGACACCTTTCCATTACTAAGTGATGGGCTTGATGTCACTGGACAACATAAAGGTGACATCAACCCCACAAATATGAACCCCACTTGCTACCGCTATAGGGCAAGTGGGAAGAGTCAGGCAAAGCACCAGAATTGGTCCATCTAATAGATGCGCCTTTTCTGGGGTGGCTGCGGGCTGCTATTTTTAGGCTGGGGGGCCAATATCCATGGCCCCTTACTGGCCTGAGAATACCAGCCCCCAGCTGTCAGCTACTTATTATTTTTTAATTATAATTATTATAGCACCATTTATTCCATGGCGCTTTACATGGGAAATGGGATGTACATAACAAAAACAAATACAATAATCTTGAACAAAATGAGTCGACTGGCACAGGAAGAGAGAGGACCCTGTCCGTGAGGGCTCAGATGGGTGAGGATACAGAAGGTGAGGGTTGAGCTGGTTGTGCAGCGGTACAGTGGATCGGTGTTTATGGTTGGTTGTAAGCTTATCAGAAGAGGAAGGTCTTCAGGTTCCTTTTGAAGGTTTCCATAGTGGGAGAGAGCCTGATATATTGGGGTAGAGAGTTGCAGAGTAGGGAAAAATCTCGACAAAATGTAAAAAAAAAATTAAAAAGTAAATAAAAATTTTAAAAAAAGTAAAAATCTTGTTGATAAAAATTTATTTAGAATGATTTAAAAAAGTGTGTGGACCCTATATTCTTGATAACCAACCTTGCTGAAGCTGACAGCTGAGGGTTACAGCCCACAGCTGTCAGTTTTGCCTGGCTGGTTATCAAAAATACAGGGGAACCCGCATACATTTTTAAAAATTATTGAGAGCACAATTGATGGGTCAATTGATGCCACTTTTCCTGGTGCCTGTTCCTAATTTTAGCTGTTTTGGCAACTTTTTTACCCCCTGAAGGTGTTTTCTATGTATTTGGTTTTCCCTCCTATTGAAGTCAATGGGGTTTGGGTATGTTCGATGAACAGCGGGATATTTGCCGATCCAAACCGAAACTCTAGTCTTGATGCATATTTTGGAGGGGAACTGTTAAGTGTTGAGTTCCTGCTGCTGCGCAGGGGGAATCTCGAACCATATCCGCTGCGGTTTACCATTTTTCTCTAGCCGCAGTGGAACCTGCTCAGCAGAGACGTCAGTCCCAGCGCCTGGCTTGGACAGATACTGCATGTTTGGTTACTGCTGCCCGTACAGGTTCAGCCATTATAACCAGTACTGTTCGGCGGTGAGCAGGCGCTCCTGGGACTAAGTCCTGCTTTTCTCCTTCTGAGCATGCCCAAGGGAAGACCTCTCATTGGAGGTCGGGGGTCACACACTCATGTCCTGTAGCAGCTCCTATTGGTCCACTAGGAAGATCCTGGAGAGCTACAACTATAAAAGGTTCGCATGGCCGCACGGCCATGCGCTAGTATCATTTGTGTTTGGTTGTTGCCAGTGGATACGCTACCACTCAGTTTACATGTGTTGGGTGTGAGCTAGCGTCAGTGGGGGCAATTAGCCTTGGTTTAGCATCTGGTTCCTTCACGTGTGCGGTTAGCACAGAAGAGTCCCAGAGCAAGCACAACCCTAGTTAGGGTATTATTCTCTGTGTACAGTGCGACTCTGTGAGGCAACAGATCTCGCTTTCATTTCACACGGGGTGAAGTTTAACCCACGTGTGAGCTCAGTGTCCATCCGCCATTACTTTGCAGCAGGTATCTCTGCACGGTGGACCCTGGGCTGCGAACGCACCTCGTATCAATCTCTCTATTACTTGGTGCGTTCCGCTAGCCCTAACAGGAGCCTTCTTCTTCTTGATTTAATTACAGTTATGTAGTCTTTTATTTACTAACCATACCCATTTGTAGTTTTGTTTTGGAAATAAGAATATTGTATAGTTAATTAAAAGCCACGCACTATTGTTATAAAGTAAAAGCTGCCACCAGCGGCACCATGAATGGTTAAGCTTTGTTATGACCACAGTCTGCTAGTCGGTGAAGTTTTCCCAGTTGGCACATGCTGACAGCTTCCAGTAGATGAATTAGCTGTGCAGTGAAGTGGCTTCTACTGAGATTATCATGTTCCTGGCGATGCACGTCATTAATATATTTATAAAAGAGACCTGTTTGTTGTGTAACTGAATGAGCACACTGATAAGTGTATCGTGCAGACTGCCCCGGGTGAACCTGCATTTAGTAATTAGGAAAAAGGTGCAGTCTGAGTTACATGGAGTTGGTCCCAACTTTCAGTCTTGAGAACATACATCAATTTTGTCCAGTTTATTGACCCTTCTCAGTATATTTTGCTAGATACCGTGTATGTGTGTGGGGGTGTATATCATATAGGTTATAGGCAGGTGTGCAAAGCAAAAATGCTGCAAAGTAAGTATGCTTTAAAAAACCAAAGTGTTAACAGTTTATTTTTTTTTATCAATTAGCAAAGTGCAACGTGAATGAACAAAAGAAATACCATTAATGGGATTTTCCCCCAAACAAAATTTATTTTAATCAGTAGATTTGCGAATAAAAATAAGTTCCGTAATTGGAGGTGTTTAAAATAAAATGTTCCTGTGCTGAGATAAAAAGCTGCATGTAAAATGTGTTTTATTGATTTTGACTAGGCTCATGCTGATGGTGTGACTTTTACTTGTGTGGATGTACCCTTCTGCTTTAGAGTTGACTTAGTAGACACTGAATAGATACTTTAAAACCCAACTCCAGTATTTTTTTTCTAGCTCTGTCCTGTCCCTAGTAATATACTGTACTTACTAGCCGTTGTCTTCTTCTCATCATGGCTTTGTTCCGATCATGCCCTGCCATCTTGTGACCGAAACTTCTGTGTGACCGGAAGTCAAAGGTAGCAGTCATAATCTCTCAATGTTAGTCTATAAGAGCCTAAGGCTACTTTCACACTAGCATCGGATTCGGCCAGTCGCATTGCGTCGGGCCGAGATTCCAATGCTAGCGTTTGTTGTGCCGCACAACGGGTGCAGCGGATGCATTTCTCCGGCGCATCCGCTGCCCCATTGTGAGGTGCGGGGAGGTGGGGGCGGAGTTCCGGCCGCGCATGCGCGGTCTGAAAAAGCAGTCCGTCGGCTGCAAAAAATGTTACATTTAATGTTTTTTGCTCCCGGCGGTCCGCCACAACACGGCGCAACCGTCGCAAGACGATTGCAACGTGTGTCAATACGTTGTAATGCGTCGGTAATGCAACTCTATGGGGCAAAAAGCATCCTGCAAACAACTTTGCAGGATGCGTTTTTTCCCCTAAACGATGCATTGCGACGTATTAAAAAAAACACCAGTGTAAAAATAACCTTATTCTGGCCTCGTTCTTACTCTCATAGACTTACATTGAGAAGTGAACGCCGGCTCGCCTAGCAAACACTCGAGCCATTCGGCAGGTCACATCCAGCAGAAGACAACTGGAGCTGAGTAGTGGCGCGGCGCGTAGTGGCTGGTTAGTGTATTACTAGGAACAGGGAACTTTACACTAGTGACAACATTCTGGTGCTGAAATGAAACAAATACCAGAGTGGCGCTTTAATGTAGCGTAGATAAACCTACACTTAAGTAGCCATTTGAGTACAGTGTAAGACCCCTGAACTCCTCAGTCCATAGGAGATGTAATAGGAGTCCTAGGGGTTACATGAAGCCTCCACAGTAACCAATGGCTTACAGGCTCGTGTATTATTTTTCCTGTAGCAATCTGTACCAATCTTAGAGTTGCTTGAAGTTAGAATGGAAATATTCTCCCACAGTGGAAGTATTCCTAGGGCAGCAGAATATCTCTGATTTGCAGCATCTGCCATCTGAGAGGCTGTGATCATAGCTAGTAGTTTTCCCCAAAAATCTCTGCAAAACCAACGATAAAATTATAACAATATGGTAATATGTCTAGACAGATTCAGACATCTTTTTGTAATTAATCACATTGTTATTAAGTCTTCATTATTATATGGTTTTGCATGCTATGTTTTTTTTAAGGAGTTTCAGAGTAATTAAATATAAATTCTTTACATTTCTTTAGTGCCCAGATCTATTGAGCACCCGAAATGGGACTGGCGGACAAAGCCAGAAAGTCGAGATTTTGATGAGTTAAACCACATTCTTCAGGAAAGCAAAAAACTGGGGAAAGCTCTGGAGAATCTGTCAAGGAGTAAGTCACAAACAGATGTGTAACATGCAAAGTTGGTAAATACAAAATTTGTGCTAATATGATAAATCTCTTTTCCTCATCAATTCATGATAATGATCCTAAATGTCATTTCCCCACATTTGTACAATGGGAAACAGTATATAATGAGTGTGGCTTTACAGTGTACATCAGAGGTCACCAACTTTTCAAAGAGTCCCATTAAGCTCTGAGGGAGGGTTGTGAGCCACGTCCAGCTCTCGCCCCCCTCACAGTACTGGCAATCACAGCCCCCATTATGGGTATAATGATAACCAAAGCTTTTCCACAGAAATCATCCCGAAGCAGAAAACCAAGATCCAGGGGTTCTCAGATAACCGTCATTCAGTATTCTCCCAACAAACTTAAAGCACCTCCTCTGACCGGTTGTATCATCCTGTCTACAGCTTAATATGCTTTAATTATCTCTAAACCCCTGTGACCATTACATATGCATTCAGATCTGCTCTTCTGTGCAGGGCTACTCACAAAATTCACCATTTTCAGATGTTCTCTCTTTGCCTGTTTGGTAGACCTGGAGCTCATGCACTAAGCTGGTAGACAGTCGTGAGCTACAGGTTGGGGACCCCTGGTGTACATATTTCCCATTAAATTATTTCTAGGGTAACTTGTTTCTTTTTACAAAACGTGAGAGATATTGCATGGTTTAACTAATATTTTTTTAAACTTGTTTTTTTTTCCCACAGGTATTGCTGTTTCAGATGAATTGGAACAGGTATTTTTTTAAATACTTTTGTTGTAGTATTATTTTCACTATTTCTATGTTTTTGAAATGCATGTAAAACCAAGGGTGTAGCTAAAAGTTAATAGGCCCTGGAGACCCTCTAATGATAGCAGCCAGTGCTTCATGCATGAAATCCCTGGATTGGGCAGTCAGTGTCTGATACATGATGCCCCTAGATCGGGAAGTCAGTGTCTGATACATGCTGCTCCTAGATTGGGCAGCCGGTGCCTGATACATGGTGCACCTGGATTGGGCAGCCGTTGCCTGATACATGCTGCTTCTGGATCGGGCAGCCGGTGCCTGACTCATGCTGCTTCTGGATCTGGCAGCCGGTGCCTGACACATGCTGCTTCTGGATCAGGCAGCTGGTGCCTGATGCATGCTGCTCCTGGATCAGGCAGCTGGTGCCTGATTCATTCTGCTCCTGGATCGGGCAGCCGGTGCCTGATGCATGCTGCTCCTGGATCAGGCAGCTGGTGCCTGATGCATGCTGCTCCTGGATCAGGCAGCAGGTGCCAGATGCATGCTACTCCTGGATCAGGCAGCCGGTGCCTGACACATGCTGCTCCTGGATCGGGCAGCCAGTGCCTGACACATGCTGCTCCTGGATCAGGCAGCCAGTGCCTGATACATGCTGCTCCTGGATAGGGCAGCCGGTGCCTGATACATGCTGCTCCTGAATCGGGAAGCCGGTGCCTGATTCATTCTGCTCCTGGATCGGGCAGCCGGTGCCTGATGCGTGCTGCTCCTGGATCAGGCAGCTGGTGCCTGATACATGCTGCTCCTGGATCGGGAAGCCGGTGCCTGATGCATGCTGCTCCTGGATCAGGCAGCTGGTGCCTGATGCATGCTGCTCCTGGATCAGGCAGCAGGTGCCAGATGCATGCTACTCCTGGATCAGGCAGCCGGTGCCTGACACATGCTGCTCCTGGATTGGGCAGCCGGTGCCTGATACATGCTGCTCCTGGATCGGGAAGCCGGTGCCTGATACATGCTGCCCCTGGATCGGCAGCCAGTGCCTGATACATGCTGCCCCTGGATAGGGCAGCCAGTGCCTAATGCATGCTGCACTTGGATCGGGCAGCCATTTCCTGATGCA
Source organism: Ranitomeya imitator (assembly GCF_032444005.1). Lineage (NCBI taxonomy): Eukaryota > Metazoa > Chordata > Amphibia > Anura > Dendrobatidae > Ranitomeya > Ranitomeya imitator. The sequence continues at coordinate 452,042,511 of NC_091287.1, read as the reverse complement.
TACTGCCTACATTGGGCAGCATGGATCAGCTGTCAGGTTTCCTTTAATGTCAGTATTCCTAGTAGCCTAGGGCAGAGAATGGGTTATATATTATATGTAAATAAATAAAATGGCAGCAACTGTTAAACCCCCCCTACCAAAAACAACAACAACAAAAAAAGCACTACTCACTTCTTCTTCCCCCGGTGATCAAGAGCAAAAGTTCTGGCGGCCCGTCCGAGCTTTACTTATGAGCAGCCATCATGTGACCCTTTCAGCCAATCAATAGCTGCAGTGTTTCCATTGTACTTTATAAGCATCACAGCCCAGAGCAGAGCTATGTTGCCAGTAGTACAGCATGTGGCCGACGAGCTATGGACACAGGTTTGTATAGTTATAAGGTTATACTGAGGTTTGTCACTGACCTGCAACCTCAGTCCCATACTTCAACCTTTACCATCCCTGTTTTTAACGATATTATACGTTATCACTAAAATAAATTCTCCATTTTTTGTATCTTAAGGACACACGAGCATTTAACTCCTCACTTCTGAGACCCTGCGTGATTGGAGAATGGGTGGGACGGGAAGACAATGACGTTGACCCTTTAGCTTCAGAAATGATACAAACTCCTGTACCAAGAAATAAGAATGAACAATGTGAAGGGGATGAAGGCAGCGCAAGTCCTGCTGGGAGGTCGGTATCCCTGCACAACGCTTACAGCTAGCGCATATATCCTCAGTCTTAAAGGCAATGAATATCACATGCTGCAATTATTGAATTTAAAGGGATTGTCTAGATGTTATAAAGAGGCTGGATAATACATGCTCTTCCAGTGTTGAGGCTCCAGTGTTCCTTCGACAGTCTTTCTTTACATGGCAGGAGATGAGAACCTGCATGTTACATTAGTAACCTTCAGAGCGATAACGCTGGAGAAGAAGGGGAATGGCAAGTCTACCGAGTAAAATATATTATGTTATCATATTACATCGTAATGAGTCAACTTGTCATTTGGGGATACCGGTAATGGCGGCCTTTTCCTGGTATCACCTCTAGAAAATGAGAAGGAAGAAGCCGTTGTAATTGAGAAATTATGGAATTTAAAGAAGCAAACAAATAGATTTTATCAACTTGACTATATGAGTTACATCAAGTAAAAGATGTTTATTTGCCATGGATGGTTTGTTTTATTTTACTTGAATTATTTGAATTTCTTGATATAAGCTGTGTATATTGTATGGTGCCAGGAGCTGATACTTAGTGCCAACCCACAGCAATTGCCACCGTATGTAAAGTAAGCGTGAAAACAAAATGTAAAATAGCATTAGTTAGAACAAAAAATGCCAGAAATAAAGAATCATTTCAATTTTGAAAAAGTCACGAAAAATGTAAAACACATATTTTATATGTTTACTCATTAAGACGCATGCATCAAAATACAGGATAACCCCTTCCTAAAGTGTGATATGCATATACTGTAAGTGTATATCCTTGGTAGAGCGTCTGGAGAGGACTTGCATCTCAAAGACAATGCCTTCAAAGAGAATGTTATCAGAAAACAACCTATTGTTTGTTTTCACTTTAAATGTTGGCAATTTTATTTTTCATAGACACAATTTCTATTAAAAAAAAAAGTAATTTTGCAATTTTCACCCTCACCACTGCAGCTGTTTTAGACAATCTTGCCTTTCAGGAAGAGTTTTCAGATGGTTCATTACTATCACAGGCAGAATTATAATGACAGGTAACAAACACCTCTATCATGTCACCTCACCCTCTCTTCTCAATGACCTTCACACATGCTCATTATATTCTATAATACAAAAGATAGGGCCAGAGTCAGTCTATTGCTGCATGTAACAGTGTACTGACATAGAAGGCTGACTGCTCTTAGGCTACGTTCACATTTGCGTTGTTGGACGTTGCGTCAGCGACGCAACGCACAACGCATGCAAAACGCATGCAAAAACGCATTGTTTTGTGACGCATGCATCCATATTTAGCTTGATTTTGGACGCCAAAAAAATGCAACATGCAGCGTCCTCTGCGCCCTGAAGCTTGCGCCAAAAATGACGCATGCATCACAAAACGCAAGACAACGCATGTCCATGCACCCCCATGTTAAATATAGGGGCGCATGATGCATGCGTCGCCGCGGTTGCGCCCAACGCAACGCAAATGTGAACGTAGCTTTAATAGGGATTGCAGGGACTAGGTTTGTTACTTTGTTTAGCAGGGCACAGGGAACCCTGGCCTTTACCCTTTAACCCTGTACTGGAATCTGGACTTATGCATGACTCCCTGGGTTGTGTATAGAGTGGATGATGGCAGAGCCAGTGGAGCAAGATGGCACAGCCATGTTCACACGTTCAGTATTTGGTCAGTATTTTACATCAGTATTTGTAAGCCAAAACTAGGAGTGGGTGAAAAATTGGATGGTGGGTGACGTGTTTGTATTATACTTTTCCTCTTCTGATTTTGGCTTTCAAATACTGATGTAAAATACTGACCAAACACTGAACGTGTGAACGTGGCCTTAAAGATCATGTCCAGGAAGTCAGAGTCAGGGACAAAGTAAAAAGTCCGGGACGACATCAAGTGGATGCCAAGATTAGTGACAGGAATCAGAGAAGAGTAACAGGAATATTAACCAGGGTAAGTACAACCTATAACTGGCAACACAGAGAGTGTGGAGGTGGTCTTGCCCAAGACACTAATTAGATAAACTGTGTTAGAATGGTTGTCCTAGCTTAGGGTACAAGTCTACAGTCACTTTGTGTGACTGCAGACTTGTGAATCCTCACAGTGGGTGACAGTAAGTAGATGTGTGCGGTGTCCCCTAATGTAAGTAATTGAGCGAGGCCTAGTGTAATCAGAATGTGAGCACTCTCAGCATTGGACATTGCTTACAGCTCACAGTGTGTACGATGTGAAGATTCACAAGTCTGCAGTCAAACAGAATGACTGCAGACTTGTAGCTTTAGGCCGGTCAACCCCTTTAAGGTATTAACCCACAAGCTCCCTGCCTATATAGCACTATAAGTTCCAGAAATTCCAGCACTGCTCGTTTGTCACCTCCCTTCATCCACAGAAGTAGTGCTCGCGGGTACAAATATGGATGTTACACTACTAACATGCCTGCGGATTACCTGACAGATGAGGAGCACAGAATTTCTCCAGCGGTAAAACTTGCCAGATTTCTCATTTTTATTTTTAATACAGATTGTGATATGGGGGAAAAAACATTGCCTAAAATTATAGAAAAAAAATACATTTTACATAAGGACCCGATTTAAATAATTGGTAATTTTCTGATGACGGGTTCCCTTTTAAGAACAATTTAACATTAATCTAAATTATGATGTTGATAATCAATAGTAATGACTTCCTTTACAATCACTATAGAAGTTGACTTTTTTTTTTCTTTTAGATAAAAAATATACTGTTTTTACCTATCCCATCCGCCATCTCATTATTTCCCCGGCTGACATGTTTACCAGGTTTATGCAACTATGGATTCATTTTAAATCATTGATACCAGTGACAGGATCATCTTGCGCTTCAGCAAAAACAGAAAATAATACTAAAATACCCCAATGTATCCAAGGTCTTCTTTGAAGGAGAATATTTAATAATGAATTCAAGCACAACACAATTATTGGAGTCTGACTCTAAGGGCTCATCTCCACTTGTGTGAGAAAAAAACGGTCCGATTTACGGACCGAAAAAACTGATGTAACGTCTGCGAGTGCCATGCGAGTGCCATGCGAGTGTCATGCGATTTTTTTATCGCAACATCCGTATGACATCCGTATTGCTGTCCGATTTTTACGCACGGGTCTCCTTTGAAAAGCCGGTAATTCAGCGCAGAGTACAGTAAAATCACAGTGACAGGTTAGATTAGAGTAGATATATACACATAGAATAGGTATATATACATATATATATGTCAGGGAGACACCTATATATATATATATTTATATTTAATGCAGCGCGAGATAGCTTTAAAGCTGGTAATTCAATTACCGGCTTTTGCTTTCTCCTTCACAAACCCGACATGATATGAGACCTGGTTTACATACAGTAAACCATCTCATATCACCATTTTTTTTTGCATATTCCACACTACTAATGTTAGTAGTGTGTATATGCAAAATTTGGGCATTCTAGCTATTATATTTAAGGGTTAAATGGCGGAAAAAATTGGCGTGGGCTCCCGCACAATTTTCTCCGCCAGAGTAGTAAAGCCAGTGACTGAGGGCAGATATTAATAACCTGGAGAGGGTCCATGGTTATTGGCCCCCCCTGGCTAAAAACACCTGTCCCCAGCCACCCCAGAAAAGGCACATCTGGAAGATGCACCTATTCTGGCACTTGGCCACTCTCTTCCCATTCCCGTGTAGCGGTGGGATATGGGGTAATGAAGGGTTAATGCCATCTTGCTATTGTAAGGTGACATTAAGCCTAATTAATAATGGAGAGGCGTCAATTATGACACCTATCCATTATTAATCCAATTGAAAGAAAGGGTTAAAAAAATACACACACACATTATTAAAAATTATTTTAATGAAATAAAAACAAAGGTTGTTGTAATTTCTTATTTAACGCCCAATGCACTCAGTGAAGACCCTCGTTCTGTGACAAAAAAAAAATAATAAACCAACAATATACTTACATTCCACAGATCTGTAAAGTCCAACGATGTAAATCCTTCTGAAGGGGTTAAAACATTTTGCAGCCAGGAGCTTTGCTAATGCAGGCTTCTCCTTGCTGCAAAACCCCGGGGAATGAGTCTAAATATAGATCAATGAGCTATATTTAGCTTCATTTGCGGTGAGGCGCCCTCTGCTGGATGTTCATAGATCGTGGGAACTTACCTAGAAAGCTCCCAGGTTTCCCATTACTGTAAATGAGCGGCCCCACGTGACCGCATACAGGAGAAGCTGCGGCCAGACCAGGAAGCAGCGGCGGCGAGGGAACGAGCCGGGTGAGTATTTTCTGAACAGCGGGGGGCGCACAGGGGGTGGGGGGGCGGGGGGAAGATAAATCTTTATTTTAAACACTATTATTCATATCTTCCCTGCAGCAAACGCTGCTGCAGGGAAGATATGAATCACAGCTTCAACACCAGATGCTGGTACGTGTGGTACCCAGCACGGTGCGTGTGGTACCCAGTGGGCACACGGGCGGCACACGTGTGCCGCACGTGCGCACGGACACACGGACACGGATAACTCCAGTACCGTTTTTGTACGGTACTGGAATTATCTGGACGTGTGAAACTGGCCTAACATAGCAAACAATAATAACAACCTCTTAAATACAGGCTGTAATACACATCACAACCATTGCCTGGCTACAAATATAGCATAAACAACTCCTGACAGAATGTTATAAATCATGTTGGTTTTTTTTGGTTTTTTTATAATGCTAGTTATATTTTGCCTTAGTAAATGTCAATCTGATAGGAAAGTTAAGGAAAGACAGCTGTGTAAAGTGACCACATGGAACAGAAAATCACGTTCCGTGTGCTAAGTAATATTGTATATCAATATTTGATACCATAAAATATGTAATAATCGCAGCCTCTGCACTTTATAAGTGAAATATGTTACAAAAGGTTTGCGTGGCTTTATAGTTATAGTTAACATCAATATCGCAGGTCTATTAGGAAAGAAGAATCCTTTAATTAAAAAGATCTCAAAATATTTTTATTGCAAACCTAAATTCCCAAAAGAAATCGAATTTCCATTCGAAATTCTAGATGAGATCAATATCGGTGGCAGACCACAAGATCAAACATTTGAAGGCTTTGTGTAAAACACTAGAGAAACAATAAAAAGAGAAACAATAAAAAGAGATAAATGAGAGGTTACTAGTCGAATCCTATGAGCGCACATTAATGGGAAAAGCTTGGCAAGGGGATTTAAAAAAACTATTACCCTTCAAATACACGATCACAGCAGAAATAAGAAAGCTTAGACTTTGGTGCAGGTATTGTAATTGCTGAAATAAAGAAATGTATATGTCTGTAGTGAATGCTTGATCTCCATTCTCACATCCCGGAGCACAAAAAGATGTGTTATAATAAGTAAAGATGGAGCAATAAATGATTCTCTGGTAGTATCTATTAATAAAAAGGAGCAACAAATCATTATAGACTAAATAGCTGCAAGTGTTTTTGTGTAAAAGGATTTTTTTGGGTGGGATTAGGGGGGTGAATAGGGCGTAGACATTTCAGCAGGTCCTGTTGAGTAGGCCCCAGTCCATCTTGCTCGTTTATAAGGTTTTGGAGTATGTCTGTGGGAATTTCTGCCCATTTATCCAGAATAGTATTTGTGAGGTCAGACAGTGATACTGGATGAGACGTCCTAGGTTTTAATCTGTATTCTTTATTATCCCAAAAGTGTTCAATGGGGTTGAGGTGAAATCTCCTATTGGGTGGGGGGCAGTCAAGCTTCTTTCACACCAAACTGCCCCAACCATGCCTTACAGACCTTGCTTTGTGCACTCGGCACATTAATGCTGGTACATGGGCAGCACGGTGGATCAGGGGTTAGCTCTGTTGCTTTGCTGCGCGGGATTTTGGGTTTGAATCCCGCCAAAGACAACTTGTGCAAGGAGTTTGTATGTTCTTGCTCGGGTTTCCTCCAGTTTTCTCCCACACGTCACAGACATACTGATAGAGAATTTAGATTGTGATGATGGAAAGCGCTGGGGAATTAGTGGCGCTAGATAAGTGAGATAAATAAGTACAGAAAACGGCTTTCCCCAAACTGTGGCCCTCAAGGATGGAAGCATGCAATTGTCTGCAACTTGTCTTCTGTGCTGAAGCATGAGGCTATGTGCACACGTACAGTTTTTTTCGCGTTTTTTTCACGTTTTTTCGCGCTAAAAACGCTATAAAAACTCATTAAAAATGCATACATTATGCATTCTATCATTTAGAATGCATTCTGCATGTTTTGTGCACATGGATGCGTTTTTTTCCGCGAAAAAAACGCATCGCGGTAAAAAAATGAGCATGTTCATTATTTTTGCGGATTTTCTGCGTTTTTCCCGCAATTCTATGCATTTGGGAAAAACGCACAAAAAACGCACCAAAAACGCATCAAAAACGTGTCAAAATCGCGGTAAAATCGCGGTAAAAACACATGCGGATTTCTGGCAGAAATCTCCGTTTTTTGTCAGGAAAATTTCTGCAAGAAATCCTGACATGTGCACATACCCTTAAAGGGTTTTCCCCACAAACAAAGTACATTTTGATCAATAGATCTTGGGATGATAATAAGTCCCACATTTGAATGTGTTAAAAAATTATACATTCCTTGGCCTGAAGACATCTGTCTGAAGTTAAAATGTGTATCAGTTATTCTTTAAAAAAAATTCTTCAATGTGTATCCCTTATTCTTTTAACTAAATTCTTCTTAACATATTATCTGCCTGTCTGCCACACTCAGTAGCGCTTTTATCAACCCCCTTCTTATAATTATAATCATATTAATATTAATTGTATCACTTAATATTGAGCAGAGTTAGGTATGTTGACACCCCCCTATGTATCGTATGAGCCGGCACACAGCCCCTAACATACAGTATGAGCCCCCACATAGACCCTCTATATACAGCATGAGACTCCCACACAACCACCTATATACAGTATAAGCCCCACATAGCCACTCAACATACATTATGAGGCCCCAAATAACCTCCCATATAAAGTATGAGCCCCCACGTGGCATCCCTATTTATAGTGTGAGCCCCCACATAGCTTCCCTATTTATAGTGTGAGCCCCCACATAGCTTCCCTATTTATAGTGTGAGCCCCACATAGCTTCCCTATTTATAGTGTGAGCCCCCACATAGCTTCCCTGTTTATAGTGTGAGCCCCCACATAGCTTCCCTATTTATAGTGTGAGCCCCCACATAGCTTCCCTATTTATAGTGTGAGCCCCCCACATAGCTTCCCTATTTATAGTGTGAGCCCCCACATAGCTTCCCTATTTATAGTGTGAGCCCCCACATAGCTTCCCTATTTATAGTGTGAGCCCCACATAGCTTCCCTATTTATAGTGTGAGCCCCCACATAGCTTCCCTGTTTATAGTGTGAGCCCCCACATAGCTTCCCTATTTATAGTGTGAGCCCCCACATAGCTTCCCTATTTATAGTGTGAGCCCCCCACATAGCTTCCCTATTTATAGTGTGAGCCCCCACATAGCTTCCCTATTTATAGTGTGAGCCCCCACATAGCTTCCCTATTTATAGTGTGAGCCCCACATAACCTCCCATATAAAGTATGAGCCCCCACATAGCTTCCCTATTTACAGTGTGAGCCCCCACATAGCTTCCCTATTTATAGTGTGAGCCCCACATAACCTCACATATAAAGTATGAGCCCCCACATAGCTTCCCTATTTACAGTGTGAGCCCCCACATAGCTTCCCTATTTATAGTGTGAGCCCCACATAACCTCCCATATAAAGTATGAGCCCCCACATAGCTTCCCTATTTACAGTGTGAGCCCCCACATAGCTTCCCTATTTATAGTGTGAGCCCCACTTAACCTCCTATATACATGCAAACATCCCATACACATCTGAAAAAAACCCCCACACAAACTCATCTTGCTCTCTCGGTCCATAGACTGGACTGGAACAGCCAGAGGGCAGAATTTGCACTTCTCCCGTGTCTGGTCCAGAGGATATCAGATACACTGTTGCTAAGATGAGTATAGGGTTGGTTATTAGGGCCTGAAAAATACACCAGAAATGGCAGCTGAAAAATTAACAATTTAGTGAACGCCATAAAAAGATGCAACACCTATCCATGCAGGATACCCTACCCAGCTGCATGTATACTATATATCAGGGGTGTCAAACTGCATTCCTCGAGGGCCACAAACCATGCGTGTTTTCCAGATTTCCTTAGCATTGCACAAGGTGCTGTAATCATGATGTGTGTAGATGATTAAATTATCACCTGTGCAGTACAAGGAAATCCTGAAAACATGGACCTGTTTGCAGCCCTTGAGGAATGCAGTTTGACACCCCTGCTATATATCTTACAATGTATAGTGTGGTCCATTGTATCCAATTATAATGCTTCTTCCAGTGAATAAATGAAGACAAAAAGCAGTGATCACTTAAAGAGATCCTGTCAGGTCCCTGGGCGCACGATCGGAAGTCTAGAAGATCATGTGCACTGTGCCTCTCTGAAACCGACATACATACTCCCAGCTGAAGAGGATCAATACAGTGTGGGAAAGAAGCCGCGCATATGCGAGGTAAGTATGCCGCTGGCGATTCCCCCGATGCTTGTAGCCTGCTAAGTGGGCCGACTAGTCTGGGGGCAATAAAGCTCCGTCGGCGGGTCAGAGGCCTCATTTATATATTATGAATGGAGTTTAGAATTGCTTTTTCTAAAGATCTGTTTGTGTGTAATGTAACACAGGGACTGTTAGGCAGTGTGTCTATACTGTATATGCAGACACAACTGCTGGGAGTTCTGGGGCGCCGGGGTCCTGACTGGTTCCTTCTAAGCAACTGTCCATTCTCCTGACTAGATAGCTTTCTATATCCCTCATAGATTAGTGCTGGACTGCTTCTGTAAGTGCATCCCCATTTCTTTTAGGGTTTCTTCATGCGTTTTTGCAGTTTTTTTTCCTGCATGTTTTTAAAGGATTGTGCTTTACACTTCGAGCAGAGTGAAAGAGCTTTCTATAATCTCGTGAACCATCAAAGCTTTTTTTAACCCCTTAAGCCCCGAGGGTGGTTTGCACGTTAATGACCGGGCCAATTTTTACAATTCTGACCACTGTCCCTTTATGATGTTATAACTCTGTATCGCTTCAATAGATCTTGGCGATTCTGACAATGTTTTCTCGTGACATATTGTACTTCATGATAGTGGTAAAATTTATTCGATATAACGTGCGTTATTTGTGAAAAAATGGAAATTTGGCGAAAATTTTGAAAATTTTGCAATTTTCCAACTTTTAATTTTTATGCCCTTAAATCACAGAGATATGACACAGAAAATAATTAATAAGTAACATTTTCCACATGTCTACTTTACATCAGCACAATTTTGGAACCAACATTTTTTTTGTTAGGGAGTTATAAGGGTTAAAAGTTGACCAGCAATTTCTCATTTTTACAACACCAATATTTTTTAGGGACCACATCACATTTGAAGTCATTTTGAGGGGTCTATATGATAGAAAATAAGTGTGATACCATTCTAACAACTGCACCCCTCAAGGTGCGTAAAACCACATTCAAGAAGTTTATTAACCCTTCAGGTGTTTTACAGGAATTTTTGGAATGTTTAAATAAAAATGAACATTTAACATTTTTTCACAAAAAATTTACTTCAGCTCCAATTTGTTTTATTTTATCAAGGGTAACAGGAGAAAATGGACCCCAAAAGTTGTTGTACAATTTGTCCTGAGTATGATGATATCCCATATGTGGGAGTAAACCACTCTTTGGGCGCATGGCAGAGCTCGGAATGGAAGGAGCGCCATTTGACATTTCAATGCAAAATTGACTGAAATTGAGATGGGATGCCATGTCGCGTTTGGAGAACCCCTGATGTGCCTAAACATTGAAACCCCCCACATGTGACACCATTTTGGAAAGTAGACCCCCTAATGAACTTTTCTAGATGTGTGGTGAGCACTTTGACCCACCAAGTGCTTCACAGAAGTTTATAATGCAGAGCCGTAAAAATAAAAAATCATATTTTTTCACAAAAATGATCTTTTTGCCCCCAATTTTTTATTTTCCCAAGGGTAAGAGAAGAAATTGGACTGCAAAAGTTGTTGTGCAATTTGTCCTGAATATGCAGATACCCCATATGTGGGTGTAAACGACTGTTTGGGCGCATGGCAGAGCTCAGAAGGGAAGGAGCGCTGTTTGACTTTTCAATGCAAAATTGACTGGAATTGAGATGGTATACCATGTCGCGTTTGGAGAGCCCCTGATGTGCCTAAACATTAAAAACCCCCACAAGTGACACCATTTTGGAAAGTAGACCCCCTAAGAAACTTATCTAGATGTGTTTTGAGAGCTTTGAACCCCCAAGTGTTTCACTACAGTTTATAACGCAGTGCCGTGTAAATATATATTTTTTTTCACAAAAATGATTTTTAGCCCCCAGTTTTGTATTTTTACAAGGGTAACAGGATAAATTGGACCCCAAAAGTTGTTGTCCAATTTGTGCTGAGCACGCTGATACCCGATATGTGGGGGTAAACGACTGTTTGGGCGCATGGCAGAGCTCGGAAGGGAAGGAGCGCCGTTTGACTTTTCAATGCAAAATTGACTGGAATTGAGATGGTACACCATGTCGCATTTGGAGAGCCCCTGATGTGCCTAAACATTAAAACCCCCCACAAGTGACACCATTTTGGAAAGTAGACCCCCTAAGAAACTTATCTAGATGTGTTTTGAGAGCTTTGAACCCCCAAGTGTTTCACTACAGTTTATAACGCAGTGCCGTGAAAATATATTTTTTTTTCACAAAAATGATTTTTTAGCCCCCAGTTTTGTATTTTCACAAGGGTAACAGGATAAATTGGACCCCAAAAGTTGTTGTCCAATTTGTGCTGAGCACGCTGATACCCGATATGTGGGGGTAAACGACTGTTTGGGCGCATGGCAGAGCTCGGAAGGGAAGGAGCGCCGTTTGACTTTTCAATGCAAAATTGACTGGAATTGAGATGGTACACCATGTCGCGTTTGGAGAGCCCCTGATGTGCCTAAACATTAAAACCCCCCTCAAGTGACACCATTTTGGAAAGTAGACCCCCTAAGAAACTTATCTAGATGTGTTTTGAGAGCTTTGAACCCCCAAGTGTTTCACTACAGTTTATAACGTAGTGCCGTGAAAATGTTTTTTTTTCACAAAAATGATTTTTTTAGCCCCCAGTTTTGTATTTTTACAAGGGTAACAGGATAAATTGGACCCGAAAAGTTGTTGTCCAATTTGTGCTGAGTGTGCTGATACCCCATATGTGGGGGGGAACCACTGTTTGGGCGCATGGCAGAGCTCGGAAGGGAAGGAGCGCCATTTGGAATGCAGACTTAGATGGATTGGTCTGCAGGCGTCACGTTGCATTTGCAGAGCCCCTGATGTACCCAAACAGTAGAAACACCCCACACGTGACCCCATATTGGAAACTAGACCTCCAAAGGAACTTATCTAGATGTGTTGTGAGAACTTTGAACTCCCAAGTGTTTCACTACAGTTTACAACGCAGAGCCGTGAAAATAAAAAATCCTTTTTTTCCCACAAAAATGATTTTTAGCCCCCCAAATTTTTATTTTCCCAAGGGTAACAAGAGAACTTGGACCCCAAAAGTTGTTGTCCAATTTGTCCCGAGTACGCTGATACCCTATATGTTTGGGTAAACCCTTGTTTGGGCGCACGGAAGAGCTCGGAAGGGAAGTAGCACTGTTTTACTTTTTCAACGCAGAATTGGCTGGAATTGAGATCGGACGCCAAGTCGCGTTTGGAGAGCCCCTGATGTGCCTAAACAGAGGAAACCCCCAATTCTAACTGAAACCTTAATCTAAATACACCCCTAACCCTAATCCCAACAGTAACCCTAACCACACCCCTTCCCCTGACACAACCCTAACTCTAATCCAAACCCTAATCCCAACCGTAAATGTAATCCAAACCCTAACTTTAGCCTAAATCCTAACTTTAGCCCCAACCCTAACCCTAACTTTAGCCCTAACCCCAACCCTAACTTATCCCCAACCCTAACCCTAACTTTAGCCCCAACCCTAACCCTAACTTTAGCCCCAACCCTAACCCTGATTTTAGCTCCAACCCTAGCCCCAACCCTAAGTCTAGCCCTAACCCTAGCCCAAACCCTAGCCCTAACCTTAGCCCTAACCCTAGCCCTTACCCTAGCCCTAACCCTAGCCCTAACCCTAACCTAGCCCTAACCCTAGCCCTAACCCTAACCCTAGCCCTAACCCTAGCCCTAACCATAGCCCTAACGGGGAAGATGGAAATAAATACATTTTTTTTAATTTTATTATTTTTCCCTAACTAAGGGGGTGATGAAGGGGGGTTTGATTTACTTTTATAGCGTTTTTTATAGCAGATTTTTATGATTGGCAGCTATCACACACTAAAAGACGCTTTTTATTGCAAAATAGTTTTTGCATCTCCACATTTTGAGACCTATAATTTTTCCATAGTTTGATCCACAGAGTCACGTGAGGCCTTGTTTTTTGCGGGACGAGTTGATGTTTTTATTGGTAACATTTTCTGACATGTGACAGTTTTTGATCGCTTTTTATTCCGATTTTTGTGAGGCAGAATGACCAAAAACCAGCTGTTCATGAATTTCTTTTGGGGGAGGCGTTTATACCGTTCCGCATTTGGCAAAATGGACAATGCAGTTTTATTCTTCAGGTCAGTACGATTACAGCGATATCTCATTTATATCATTTTTTTATGTTTTGGCGCTTTTATACGATAAAAACTATTTTATAGAAAAAATAATTATTTTGGCATCGCTTTATTCTCAGGACTATAGCTTTTTTATTTTTTTGCTGATGCTGTATTGCGGCTCGTTTTTTGCGGGACAAGGTTTTCAGCGGTACCATGGTTATTTATATCCGTCTTTTTGATCGCGTGTTATTCCACTTTTTGTTCGGCGGTATGATAATAAAGCGTTGTTTTTTGCCTCGTTTTTTTTTTCTTACGGTGATTACTTAGGGGGTTAACTAGTGGGACAGTTTTATAGGTGGGGTCGTTACGGACGTGGCGATACTAAATATGTGTACTTTTATTGTTTTTTTTTATTTAGATAAAGAAATGTATTTATGGGAATAATTTTTTTTTTCTTTATTCAGGAATTTTTTTTTATATTTTTTTTTTTTACACATGTGGAAATTTTTTTTTTACTTTTTTACTTTGTCCCAGGGGGGGACATCACAGATCGCTGATCTGACAGTTTGCACAGCACTCTGTCAGATCAGCGATCTGACTTACAGGGCTACAGGCTTACCAAGTGCCTGCTCTGAGCAGGCACTTGGTAAGCCAGCTCCCTCCCTGCAGGACCCGGATGCCGCGACCATTTTGGATCCGGGCCTTGCTGCAGGGAGGAAGGTAGGAGACCCTCACAGCAACGCGATCACATCGCGTTGCTGCGGGGGTCTCAGGGAAGACCGCAGGGAGCCCCCTCCCTGCGCGATGCTTCCCTGCACCTCCGGCACACCGCAATCATGTTTGATCGCGGTGTGCTGGGGGTTCATGTGTCGGGAGCGGTCCGTAACCACTCCTGGCACATAGTGTCGGATGTCAACTGCGATGAGCCCGTGAGCGCGGCCGATCGCATATGACGTACTATCCCATCACTGGGAATTAAGTCCCAGGGCACCTTGACGGGATAGTACGTCATATGTGATTAAGGGGTTAAAATCTGCACCGTGTCAATTCTTTCATTGTTTTTCATCCATTCAAATAAATATGAGTAAACAACGCAAGTAAATGGGTGACCTGGACCCATTGAAGCGTCTGATCGACACGAAACGGCCGTCGTCCTCTACTGCACCTGCTCCCCTCCATCCATGTACTACTTGTATTGAATAAAGAAAGGATTGTTTTATTACATCATGGAGTGCCACATATTTTTTCATCGTTGGCAAATACTCAATGTTTGCACATATCTTTACACATACTACCACAGGGAGCTTAATATTATCGGCTAACTGTTTTTTTTTTAGGTTAAAATTGCATTAGCATCAGAACTTTGACCCCCAAAAGATGTATTTGCATCTTATACATTAGTGTGTGAAGCAGCTACCTGCTAAAAACACAGAAAAAAAAATGGTTTGGAACGTTTCTCAACAAAAAGTATTAAAAATCTGCCCAAATTGGTCATGTGTGATTGTGAACTCCTCCATTCATGGCATAAACCTTAATGTTCATGAAAAAAAAGTCTATTGAAGCTTTAGTTTACGGCCTGCAGGATTTGTATCTGCCTTGTGAGGCTGAGAATCACATTGCTCTTCAGCCCAGGTAACACGCAGGATGTCATTTAGGTCCTTCTCCAGATTCTGCAACATTGAATATTTATACTTCACGCAGATGGCATGTCTTCACACATATAGCAAGATTTTATGAGATTTAATACATGAACCCATCTGTTTAGGCCATTTACAAGCTAGGAGAAGGGCCCTAGCCGCTCAGAAGATATAACTGATGTAACTACAGGATTCTTCTAACTCGTGTGTTATAAATACGTCTGCCAATAATGAAATGCATAATGTATGAGGTACAACTGGAGTATTAGAAGTCGCCAAGGAGGGCTGTGATCGCATGAAAACAAGGCCTGTTGCATGCTTACCGGTCACAAAACCCTCGGGTAACTGCCAACATTCTTTCTAGATTATAAAAGCGGTGTACTTATGTTATAATACACTCAGCTGCTGCAGGAACTCTTTTCAAATGGTGATGAAATCTGCATGTGTTGATTGTGGATTTTGAAGTTCATACATTGCTGTGGTTGGAAATGTGGCAAAAGCTGCAACAGACTCGGCTTGCTGCACATTATTAATCTATATACAAATAAGGTTCTTTACCTATTCTATACACTTGCATCGCACAGTACTTAAAGAACTTTTTGGGATGGGATTTTTGATTCTTTTTAAATATGCGCAAAAAAATGGGACATACACAGACAAAAGAGGGTCTCTGTGCAAGAATAGCATATGGGCCATTTGCTGTCTAATAATGCAGCGGCTTATGTGACCGTGACAGGTGCTACTTGCTACTTTGGAGGTAGACGTGGCCCCCCTTTACCTCTTGGACCCCTATGCAACTGCACAGGTTGCACCACTGTTATGTCCGACCATGTCCCCCACAACTCTCATTCCAGTGCTGCCCATTCACCACCAGTCTCTGCTTCCTGCTGTAGCGGTGACGTCCTAGCTCAGGGACACGTAAGCTATTATTGTCTATGGCGGATCTTTGCTGCAGCACGTGATTGACGTCTGCGGTCACATATCCTTGTAGCGGGATGTTATTGCTATAGCAGGGAGCAGAAACAGGCAGAGGACCAGGCATTGGTGGCAAAACAAGCAGTGGGTCATTTTTTTTTAGCTCATTTTGGTCATTTTAAAAAATAAAAATCACTCTCCAGAAACCTTTATAACCAAAAGAGATTTTAATTTTTAACTTTTTTGTTAAAACATCAAATTATTCGAAACAAAAGGGCAGTATTAGCAGCCAGCGCTCTGTTCACTATAGCGCAGGACGTGCGCTCACTTTGTAATACATTATACTGTGTGATTCTGTTTGAACCCCGCGTGGCTTCTGGGTGTAGGTTACACGGTAACTCGAAGAAGTTGTGAAAACCTCCCGCACGATCTAGGCTCTGTAATCCGTCTATGGTCATCATCCTGCTAATGACGTCCATGTACCCGCCACTAATATTATTTTCTTTTCTAGTTTGAAGATGGAGCCAAAGAACAAAGGTCTGAAACAACAGCAGCAGCAACATAAGAAGCTGTTGGCAGCCATGCTTTCTCAAGACTCGTTTGACTCCGTACACAGCACCCCTGCGTCTGTCACAGAGGAAGATATTGATAATGAGGATGATGCAATGGAACTGCTAGGTAACTTACAGCCGCACTCATTTATTTATAATGTGCATAGATAGGAGAGGGATTGAGTCTCTTGTTAAGTGAGTAAAGTCCAGGTTGGGGTCATAGTGTGCTGACTGATCCCTTCTCTCTGATTTGTGCCGGTGTACAAGATGATTTTTTTCTAATGCTGTAAATACTTAATATTGTGATTGGGATCTATAAATTGCAGGCTGACCTTAGAGGTGCGTAATACATGCCATCCTACCTGGTACATCACCTGTCACTGCTGATAATTGTACATTGAGCTTGCACCCCAATCCCTAATTTACTGTCCAAACATATGGAAAGGCAGATGCACAGCATGCTGATACATTACAAAGGGATGTCGTGGTACTCATAATGGTAAGCTATGTATAACCCACCTGTTCAACTGATTGAACTGCTAATCAGTCGTGGGTGCGGAGTTACACAGATTAGATGGACTAGTGTGCACGTGAGACCTAGTCAGGCAGGGATTATCCCCTGCTAAAAAAACGCTGATTGTATTGAAAGTGCAACACACATCCTAGTAAGTGAAACATCACTGGAATCAGGCTCTCTTGCCCTATATTAGAATCATAAAATCATAGAATGTTAGAGTTGGAAGGGACCTCCAGGGTCATCGTGTCAAAGCCGCTGCTCAATGCAGGATTCACTAAACCATCTCAGACAGATGTCTGTCCAGCCACTGTTTGAAGACTTCCATTGAAGGAGGACGCACCACCTTTCGTGGCAGCCTGTTCAACTCATTGATCACCCTCACTTTCAAAAAGTTTTTTTATGCTGCTCTAAGATTAAACAGCAGCAATTTGCTGACAAATGCCCTTTAACATGAATAAAAATGATCTTATTTCATACATACATGTTTCCAAAATACATCACCATATTAGAATATAGTAACCCCTCCACCCCCTGATTTTTTGAACTACTCGTAGTTTTTCACCTATAAATTGTACAATGTATAATGTGTTGCATTCAGGTAAATATTGTGATTCTTGATCAGAGTAAACCATTTTTTCCATCTGCTCACCTACTTTCTCAATGTATATACCACCTTCAGTAATGCAAATACCAAATAACCCATGTTGGCTAAACTATTTTTTTTATTTAACTATCATCCAAGCTTTGCAAAGCTATGACTTTTTATGTTATACTACACGCCCAAATTTTGCTTCCTTTATCCCCAGTCACTATGCTGCAGTGTTGTTTCAATGCCCAGTTCAGTTTCCTTTAGATGCTGCTTAGCACGATTCCTGCATTATAATCGGTCTTTGTGCAGGACTCTCCATGTCTGAGTACCAGGGTGGAGAGCAGAGAGACTCAGACAGGGAAAGTCTTGAAGTAGGGTTGAAGGCGGCTTCTAAAGGAGCAGGAAGAGAAGCTGTAAAATAATCTAATGAAGTACATGATATTACAATATATCATAACTTTGTAATTGCTGGAGAATACAGTAAATAATAAAAAATGTAGTTACTCATTAATAGCTTTTTTACTGTATGACATCTTTAATTCTTCTTCCCGCATTTTGTTATCTGAGCACAGTTCCAAAGGCCATTCACCATTTGTCATGCTGTGACTGTTCATGATTAAGGAAAGGGGCCCTGAATCGTCCCTAGGAATGGGGCCCTAACTATCCCTACTGCCAAAAGTACTTCTAAAGGTGAAGAGGTTTGGGCCACCAGCCTTATTGTTCTCCTAATATTCCCTACGCTGTCCCCTTCCCCTCCCCCAGGATGCCTGGGACAGAAATGCTAATGTATCAACAGTAGTGTTGAGCGATACCTTCCGATATCGGAAAATATCGGTATCGGATAGGATCGGCCGATATTCAAAAAATATCGGATATCGCCGATACCGATACCCGATCCCAATGCAAGTCAATGGGACCAAAATATCGGAATTAAAATAAACCCTTTCTTTCCTTGTAGGTTCATTCTACATGAAGGAAAACAACTAAGAATAATGCAGGATGTATTTGGGGAGGTGGCGGAGACATTAAAGTAATAGAGGTTTAGCCCAATCAAATAGAATAGCATTTTTTTTTTTTTTTTAAAGACGTTCGGAGTGACAAAGATATTGACTATGTAAATATTTTTTTTATTTTGTCAGATATTGATGTTTCACTATTCCACGACCTTCCCCTTCTTTTTTTTTTTACTTTTCCCACACTTTCATCTACATCATCATCAGCATCTTTGACATCAACTTCTTCTTCACCTTATTCATCTTCTTCATCTTTTACCTTTTTTTTTTTTTTATTACATTCTTCATATTCATTTTAGTCAACTATTATTATTCTTCCTATTCTACATATTCATTTTATTCAACTGTATTATTCTTCCTATTCTACTTCTTCATCATATTCTCATTTGTGACAGGCATTCCCGTAGTTGTTATCTAGAAAAGTTGGAAGATTACACCTTCCGTTCTGCCAGTCACAAAAGTTACATTTGTCCGCGTTCAGTTTGGCCTGCAGCATCAGGCTTTATCCAGGGGCACCACGAGGAGGAACGGACTCACCCCCATACACTGCTTAGTCTTCTTCTGCATATAATTGAGATAATATCTTTTGCTCTGATATTAAGTGTTATGCTTAATGTTCTTCTGCTCTTTGTTCTGCAGCCTCTTGTTCTTCTGCTTCTCGGTCTTCCATGTCGTCGTCTCCAGTGTCGTCATCTCCGCCGTCGTCGTCTCCGCCGTCGTCGTCTCCGCCGTCGTAGTCTCCTCCGTCGTCGTCGTCGTCATCGGGGTGGTCTTCCGGGTTGTCGTCGTCGTCGTCATCGGGGTGGTCTTCCGGGTCGTCGACTTTAGGGTCTTCAACTTGGTAATGTAGCAGAAGGTACAAGAAGGCTGAGAAAATGGCTACCCGAAGGTTCAAGAGCCTATGGAACTACCGAGGACCAGCTGACGTTACTGGAACCCGGTTACTAAGCAGGAGGTACCCGTGCCTGAAAGCACTACCAAGGACCACCTGACGTTGGTGGAACTTGGATACCCAGAAGGAGGCACCTAAACCAAAGGCTCTGCCCGGAACCAGCTGACGGTACTGGAACCAGGATGGGGAGCAGAAGGTACAAGAGCAAAAGACACTGCCGAGAACCAGCTGACGGTGCTGGAACCAGGTGGTGGACCCGAAGGCCCACAGGAGAGGAGAGAACAGCTAGGCCGCGAGGCAGCCGCAGTTACCGAACCCCAACAGTCCTACAGGGGGAGCTGGGCCTACTGGCACTACAGAACCAGCCTTGACTACCAGTTCACGCAGCCCACATAGGAAGCTCCTAAACTGGAGGCACCCTGGAGTTGGCTAACCCGACCGCACAACGACGGGGCAAGCATAGGCGT
Organism: Ranitomeya imitator; assembly: GCF_032444005.1. Lineage (NCBI taxonomy): Eukaryota > Metazoa > Chordata > Amphibia > Anura > Dendrobatidae > Ranitomeya > Ranitomeya imitator. The sequence goes on along the minus strand of NC_091287.1, from coordinate 452,022,534 downwards.
CTCAGTGAGCTTGACATGACCCAGAAACAGCTGACGGTGCTGAAACCAGGTTTGGCACGAGGGAGTACCTGTGACAAAACCACTGCCGAGAACCAGCTGGCGGTGCTGGAACCCAGATGCGTTGCCCCAGTGTGCAAGAGCCAATGGCACGACCGAGGACCAGCTGACGGTGCTGGACCCCGGTTACTAAGCTGTAGGTGCCCGCGCTTAAAAGCACTACCAAGGACCGCCTGACGTTGGCGGAACTCGGATACCCAGGAGGAGGCACCTAAGCCAAAGGCTCGGCCCGGAACCAGCTGACGGTGCTGGAACCAGGTGGTGGACCCAAAGGCCCACAGGAGAGGAGAGAACAGCTAGGCCGCGAGGCAGCCGCAGTTACCGAACCCCAACAGTCCTACAGGGGGAGCTGGGCCTACTGGCACTACAGAACCAGCCTTGACTACCAGTTCATGCAGCCCACATAGGAAGCTCCTAAACTGGAGGCACCCTGGAGTTGGCTAACCCGACCGCACCACGACGGGGCAAGCATAGGCGTCTCAGTGAGCTTGACACGACCCAGAAACAGCTGACGGTGCTGAAACCAGGTTTGGCACGAGGGAGTACCTGTGACAAAACCACTGCCGAGAACCAGCTGGCGGTGCTGGAACCCAGATGCGTTGCCCCAGTGTGCAAGAGCCAATGGCACGACCGAGGACCAGCTGACGGTGCTGGAACCCGGTTACTAAGCTGTAGGTGCCCGCGCTTAAAAGCACTTCCAAGGACCGCCTGACGTTGGCGGAACTCGGATACCCAGGAGGAGGCACCTAAGCCTAAGGCTCGACCCGGAAGCAGCTGACGGTGCTGGAACCAGGTGGTGGACCCGAAGGCCCACAGGAGAGGAGAGAACAGCTAGGCCGTGAGGCAGCCGCAGTTACCGAACCCCAACAGTCCTACAGGGGGAGCTGGGCCCACTGGCACTACAGAACCAGCCTTGACTACCAGTTCACGCAGCCCACATAGGAAGCTCCTAAACTGGAGGCACCCTGGAGTTGGCTAACCCGACCGCACCACGACGGGGCAAGCATAGGCGTCTCAGTGAGCTTGACACGACCCGGAAACAGCTGACGGTGCTGAAACCAGGTTTGGCACGAGGGAGTACCTGTGACAAAACCACTGCCGAGAACCAGCTGGCGGTGCTGGAACCTAGATGCGTTGCCCCAGTGTGCAAGAGCCAATGGCACGACCGAGGACCAGCTGACGGTGCTGGAACCCGGTTACTAAGCTGTAGGTGCCCGCGCTTAAAAGCACTACCAAGGACCGCCTGACGTTGGCGGAACTCGGATACCCAGGAGGAGGCACCTAAGCCAAAGGCTCGGCCCGGAACCAGCTGACGGTGCTGGAACCAGGTGGTGGACCCCAAGGCCCACAGGAGAGGAGAGAACAGCTAGGCCGCGATGCAGCCGCAGTTACCGAACCCCAACAGTCCTACAGGGGGAGCTGGGCCTACTGGCACTACAGAACCAGCCTTGACTACCAGTTCACGCAGCCCACATAGGAAGCTCCTAAACTGGAGGCACCCTGGAGTTGGCTAACCCGACCGCACCACGACGGGGCAAGCATAGGCGTCTCAGTGAGCTTGACACGACCCGGAAACAGCTGACGGTGCTGAAACCAGGTTTGGCACGAGGGAGTACCTGTGACAAAACCACTGCCGAGAACCAGCTGGCGGTGCTGGAACCCAGATGCGTTGCCCCAGTGTGCAAGAGCCAATGGCACGACCGAGGACCAGCTGACGGTGCTGGAACCCGGTTACTAAGCTGTAGGTGCCCGCGCTTAAAAGCACTACCAAGGACCGCCTGACGTTGGCGGAACTCGGATACCCAGGAGGAGGCACCTAAGCCAATGGCTCGGCCCGGAACCAGCTGACGGTGCTGGAACCAGGTGGTGGACCCCAAGGCCCACAGGAGAGGAGAGAACAGCTAGGCCGCGAGGCAGCCGCAGTTACCGAACCCCAACAGTCCTACAGGGGGAGCTGGGCCTACTGGCACTACAGAACCAGCCTTGACTACCAGTTCACGCAGCCCACATAGGAAGCTCCTAAACTGGAGGCACCCTGGAGTTGGCTAACCCGACCGCACAACGACGGGGCAAGCATAGGCGTCTCAGTGAGCTTGACACGACCCGGAAACAGCTGACGGTGCTGAAACCAGGTTTGGCACGAGGGAGTACCTGTGACAAAACCACTGCCGAGAACCAGCTGGCGGTGCTGGAACCCAGATGCGTTGCCCCAGTGTGCAAGAGCCAATGGCACGACCGAGGACCAGCTGACTGTGCTGGAACCCGGTTACTAAGCTGTAGGTGCCCGCGCTTAAAAGCACTACCAAGGACCGCCTGACGTTGGCGGAACTCGGATACCCAGGAGAAGGCACCTAAGCCAAAGGCTCGGCCCGGAACCAGCTGACGATGCTGGAACCAGGTGGTGGACCCCAAGGCCCACAGGAGAGGAGAGAACAGCTATGCCGCGAGGCAGCCGCAGTTACCGAACCCCAACAGTCCTACAGGGGGAGCTGGGCCTACTGGCACTACAGAACCAGCCTTGACTACCAGTTCACGCAGCCCACATAGGAAGCTCCTAAACTGGAGGCACCCTGGAGTTGGCTAACCCGACCGCACCACGACGGGGCAAGCATAGGCGTCTCAGTGAGCTTGACACGACCCGGAAACAGCTGATGGTGCTGAAACCAGGTTTGGCACGAGGGAGTACCTGTGACAAAACCACTGCCGAGAACCAGCTGGCGGTGCTGGAACCCAGATGCGTTGCCCCAGTGTGCAAGAGCCAATGGCACGACCGAGGACCAGCTGACGGTGCTGGAACCCGGTTACTAAGCTGTAGGTGCCCGCGCTTAAAAGCACTACCAAGGACCGCCTGACGTTGGCGGAACTCGGATACCCAGGAGGAGGCACCTAAGCCAAAGGCTCGGCCCGGAACCAGCTGACGGTGCTGGAACCAGGTGGTGGACCCCAAGGCCCACAGGAGAGGAGAGAACAGCTAGGCCGCGAGGCAGCCGCAGTTACCGAACCCCAACAGTCCTACAGGGGGAGCTGGGCCTACTGGCACTACAGAACCAGCCTTGACTACCAGTTCACGCAGCCCACATAGGAAGCTCCTAAACTGGAGGCACCCTGGAGTTGGCTAACCCGACCGCACCACGACGGGGCAAGCATAGGCGTCTCAGTGAGCTTGACACGACCCGGAAACAGCTGACGGTGCTGAAACCAGGTTTGGCACGAGGGAGTACCTGTGACAAAACCACTGCCGAGAACCAGCTGGCGGTGCTGGAACCCAGATGCGTTGCCCCAGTGTGCAAGAGCCAATGGCACGACCGAGGACCAGCTGACGGTGCTGGAACCCGGTTACTAAGCTGTAGGTGCCCGCGCTTAAAAGCACTACCAAGGACCGCCTGATGTTGGCGGAACTCGGATACCCAGGAGAAGGCACCTAAGCCAAAGGCTCGGCCCGGAACCACCTGACGATGCTGGAACCAGGTGGTGGAGCCCAAGGCCCACAGGAGAGGAGAGAACAGCTAGGCCGCGAGGCAGCCGCAGTTACCGAACCCCAACAGTCCTACAGGGGGAGCTGGGCCTACTGGCACTACAGAACCAGCCTTGACTACCAGTTCACGCAGCCCACATAGGAAGCTCCTAAACTGGAGGCACCCTGGAGTTGGCTAACCCGACCGCACCACGACGGGGCAAGCATAGGCGTCTCAGTGAGCTTGACACGACCCGGAAACAGCTGACGGTGCTGAAACCAGGTTTGGCACGAGGGAGTACCTGTGACAAAACCACTGCCGAGAACCAGCTGGCGGTGCTGGAACCCAGATGCGTTACCTATCAAAGATTGTCTTCCTACAGCCCCAACTAGCGGTGTTGGAGCAAAGGGTAAGCAGGGGGAGCAGAGTGTAGGCCGAAGCCTGCACTGGAGTCAGCTTTGTGTCTGCGTTGCGTTTGCAGGACACTTTGCCGGCTACACAGTGGGGGAACAGCAGGCGGTGCTGAACCCCACTAACACATTGGCTGGTGTTTTTCTCTGTGCAGCTAGCACTTCCGGGCAAAAACTAGCGGTGTTATAGCCCAGGGGCAGCAGGAGGAGGAGAGGAGCAGAGTGTAGGCCAAAGCCTAGTTGAACCAATTTCAAAGGTAACCTTTAACCCCCCCTCAGGTGTTACAAAGTACAAGAGCCACACCTTGTGCAGCATTAATGCTGCACAAGTAAAAGGTTGCTCTATTAATTTTTCTACTTGCACACGCTGAATGCAACACGTACACAATTTAGCCCATTCTACAGTCAAACTGTAGTTGAGGCGTGACTTGTATTTTTAAGGAGACGCAGCATAGGTGTCCCAAATAATGCCTTTGTGCTTGGCGCAGCTTCCTGAGCGTTGTTTTTTGCTGTACAGGAGTCTGCGCTCTTGTGTTATCCCTTGGCAATGCCCTGTTAGCGCTGCCCGTCTTATGACCTCATTTCATGTTGGCCGCTGCGGTTAACGATGGCCATAAATCCCATACCCACAGTGCCTTTTCATAAAGTCACACTGCGGTGCTGGGATTCGTGGCCTTGAGCAGTAAATATTTTCGACGCTCACACACGTCCTTACACCTGCTTCAGACTGGGCGGCCTCTGCTGATCTCTTTTCGCATGCCGCGGCCATGAGGCCGCACAGTCTGAAGAAGGCGGAAGGAGATGAGTGACGACAGGCGAACATATGCACTGCTCGTGCCCATAAACCACACCCTCGCTGACAAAATAAATAAGACAACGAGGGGCGTTGTTTCACGCAGGGCGGATGCACAGGCGCAGCCAGCTAACCATGATGTCAAAAGACGGGAAGCGCTACCAAGGGGGGTGCTGCGTATCATTAGAAAGGAAAGTCACACCTCAGGGACAGTGGAATGGTCTCAATGAGACACATTTTGTACGTGTTGAGTTCCCCGTGGGCAAGGAGAAAAAGTCAGCCACCTTGTACAAATGCAGCAGTACTGCTGAACAAGGTTGCTGTTATACATAGAAACACCTGGGGGTGGGGGGCAGGCTCCCTTCAATTTCAGTTCATGTGCCTGCATGGCGTTTGCAGGTCACGTTGCCGGCTACACAGCTGGGGAACAGCTAGCGGTGCTGAACCCCACTAACACATTGGCGGGTGTTTTTCTCTGTGCATCTAGCACTTCCAGGCTACAACTGGCGGTGTTATAGCCCAGGGTCAGCAGGAGGAGGAGAGGAGCAGAGTGTAGGCCGAAGCCTGCACTGGTGGCAGCTTTTGTTCTGTTGTGCCTGCGTGGCGTTTGCAGGTCACGTTGCCGGCTACACAGCTGGGGAACAGCTGGCGGTGCTGAACCCCACTAACACATTGGCTGGTGTTTTTCTCTGTGCAGCTAGCACGTCCGGGCAAAAACTGGCGGTGTTAGAGCCCAGGGTCAGCAGGAGGAGGAGAGGAGCAGAGTGTAGGCCGAAGCCTAGTTGAACCAATTTCAAAGGTAACCTTTAACCCCCCTCAGTTGTTTCAAGGTACAAGAGCCACACCTCGTGCAGCATTAATGCTGCACAAGTCAAAGGTTGCTCTCTTAATTTTTCTCCTTGCACACGCTGAATAAAACACATACACTATTTAGCCCATTCTACTGTAAAACAGTAGTGGAGGCGTGACTTGTCTTTTTAAAGAAAAGCAGCCCAGGTGTCGAAAATAACACCTTGGTGCATGGGCGCAGCTTCCTGAGCGTTGTTATTTGCTGTACAGGAGTCTGCGCTCTTGTTGTCCCTTGGCCATGCGCTGTGAGCGCTTCCTGTCTTCTGACCTCATTTCATGTCGGCCGTTGCGGTTAGCGATGGACATGAATCCCAGACCCACAGTGTGTTTTCAAAAAATCACACTGCGTGGCTGGGATTCGTGGCCTTGTGCAGTAAATATGTTTGCCGCTCACACATGTCCTTACACCTGCTTCAGACTGGGCGGCCTCATCTGATCCCTTATCGCATGCCGCGGCCATGAGGCCGCACAGTCTGAAGAAGGCGGAAGGAGATGAGTTAAGACAGGCGAACATATGCACTGCACATGCCCATCAATAACACCCTCGCAGCCAAAATATATGAGACAACGAGGGGCGTTGTGTTGGGCAGGGCGGACGCACAGGCACAGGCAGCCAACCAATGATGTCAGAAGACGGGCAGCGCTACCAAGGGTGGTGCTGCGTATCATTAGAAAGGAAAGTCACACCTCAGGGACAGTTGAATGGTCTCAATGAGACACATTTTGTACGTGTTGAGTTCCACGTGGGCAAGGAGAAAAAGTCAGCCACCTTGTACAAATGCAGCAGTACTGCTGTACAAGGTGGCTATTAAACATAGAAACACCCTGGGGGTGGGGGGCAAGCTCCCTTCAATTTCAGTTCATGTGCCTGCGTGGCGTTTGCAGGTCACGTTGCAAGCTACACAGCAGGGGAACAGCTGGCGGTGCTGAACCCCACTAACACATTGGCTGGTGTTTTTCTCTGTGCAGCTAGCAATTCCGGGCAAAAACTAGCGGTGTTAGAGCCCAGGGTCAGCAGGAGGAGGAGAGGAGCAGAGTGTAGGCCGAAGCCTAGTTGAACCAATTTCAAAGGTAACCTTTAACCCCCTCTCAGGTGTTGCAAGGTACAAGAGCCACACCTTGTGCAGCATTAATGCTGCACAAGTAAAAGGTTGCTCTCTTCATTTTTCTCCTTGCACACGCTGAATAAAACACGTACACTATTTAGCCCATTATACTGTCAAACAGTAGTGGAGGCGTGACTTTTCTTTTGAAGAAGACGCAGCACAGGTGTCAAAATTTACACCTAGGTGCTGGGAGCAGACTCCTTACCGTTGTTATTTGCAGTACAGGAGAGTGCGCTCTTGTGTTATCCCTTGGCAATACCCTGTTAGTGCAGGCCGTCTTATGACCTCATTTCATGTTGGCCGGTGCGGTTAACGATGGCCATAAATCCCAGACCCACAGTGCCTTTCCATAAAGTCACACTGCGGTGCTGGGATTCGTGGCCTTGTGCAGTAAATATGTTCGCCGCTCACACATGTCCTTACACCTGCTTCAGACTGGGCGGCCTCAGCTGATCCCTTATTGCCTGCCACGGCCATGAGGCCGCACAGTCTGAAGAAGGCGGAAGGAGGGGAGTGAAGACAGGCGAACATATGCACTGCTCGTGCCCATCAATCACACCCTCGCAGTCAAAATATATGAGACAACGAGGGGCGTTGTGTCGGGCAGGGCGGACGCACAGGCACAGCCAGCCAACCAATGATGTCTGAAGACGGGCAGCGCTGACAATGGGGGTGCTGCGTGTCATTAAAAAGGAAAGTCACACCTCAGGGACATTGTAATGGTCTCTAATGAGACACATTTTGTACGTGTTGATTTCCACGTGGGCAAGGAGAAAAAGTCAGCCACCTTGTACAAATGCAGCAGTACTGCTGTACAAGGTGGTTGTTATACATAGAAACACCTGGGGGTGGGGGGCAGGCTCACTTCAATTTCAGTTCATGTGCCTGCGTGGCGTTTGCAGGTCACGGTGCCGGTTACACAGCAGGGGAACAGCTGGCGGTGCTGAACCCCACTAACACATTGGCTGGTGTTTTTCTCTGTGCAGCTAGCAATTCCGGGCAAAAACTAGCGGTGTTAGAGCCCAGGGTCAGCAGGAGGAGGAGAGGAGCAGAGTGTAGGCCGCAGCCTGCACTGGTGGCAGCTTTTGGTCGGTTGTGCCAGCGTGGCTTGTGCTGGACACGATGCCGGCTACACAGCAGGGGAACAGCTGGCGGTGCTGAACCCCACTAACACATTGGCGGGTGTTTTTCTCTGTGCACCTAGCACTTCCAGGCTACAACTGGCGGTGTTATAGCCCAGGGTCAGCAGGAGGAGGAGAGGAGCAGAGTGTAGGCCGAAGCCTAGTTGAACCAATTTCAAAGGTAACCTTTAACCCCCCCCTCAGGTGTTGCAAGGTACAAGAGCCACACCTTGTGCAGCATTAATGCTGCACAAGTAAAAGGTTGCTCTCTTAATTTTTCTCCTTGCACACGCTGAATAAAACACGTACACTATTTAGCCCATTCTACTGTAAAACAGTAGTGGAGGCGTGACTTTTCTTTTTAAAGAAAAGCAGCACAGGTGTCGAAAATAACACCTTGGTGCATGGGCGCAGCTTCCTGAGCGTTGTTATTTGCTGTACAGGAGTCTGCGCTCTTGTTATCCCTTGGCCATGCGCTGTGAGCGCTTCCTGTCTTCTGACCTCATTTCATGTCGGCCGTTGCGGTTAGCGATGGACATGAATCCCAGACCCACAGTGTGTTTTCAAAAAATCACACTGCGTGGCTGGGATTCGTGGCCTTGTGCAGTAAATATGTTTGCCGCTCACACATGTCCTTACACCTGCTTCAGACTGGGCGGCCTCATCTGATCCCTTATCGCATGCCGCGGCCATGAGGCCACCCAGTCTGAAGAAGGCGGAAGGAGATGAGTGAACACAGGCAAACATATGCACTGCACATGCCCATCAATCACACCCTCGCTGTCCAAAAAAATAAGACACCGAGGGGCGTTGTTTCGAGCAGGGCAGACGCACAGGCGCAGCCAGCTAACCAATGATGTCAGAAGACGGGCAGCGCTACCAAGGGTGGTGCTGCGTATCAATAGAAAGGAAAGTCACACCTCAGGGATAGTGGAATGGTCTCAATGAGACACATTTAGTATGTGTTTAATTAAACGTGGGCAAGGAGAAAAAGTCAGCCACCTTGTACAAATGCAGCAGTACTGCTGTACAAGGTGGCTGTTATACATAGAAACACCTGGGGGTGGGGGCAGGCTTCCTTCAATTTCAGTTCATGTGCCTGCATGGCGTTTGCAGGACACGTTGCCAGCTACACAGCAGGGGAATAGCTGGCGTTGCTGAACCCCACTGACACATCGACTGGTGTTTTTCTCTGTGCAGCTCGCATGTCCGGGCAAAAACTGGCGGTGTTAGAGCCCAGGGTCAGCAGGAGAAGGAGAGGAGCAAAGTGTAGGCCGAAGCCTGCACTGGTGGCAGCTTTTGGTCGGTTGTGCCAGCGTGGCTTGTGCTGGACACGATGCCGGCTACACAGCAGGGGAACAGCTGGCGGTGCTGAACCCCACTAACACATTGGCGGGTGTTTTTCTCTGTGCACCTAGCACTTCCAGGCTACAACTGGCAGTGTTATAGCCCAGGGTCAGCAGGAGGAGGAGAGGAGCAGAGTGTAGGCCGAAGCCTAGTTGAACCAATTTCAAAGGTAACCTTTAACCCCCCCTCAGGTGTTGCAAGGTACAAGAGCCACACCTTGTGCAGCATTAATGCTGCACAAGTAAAAGGTTGCTCTATTTAGTTTGCTCCTTGCACACGCTGAATAAAACACGTCCACTATTTAGCCCATTATACTGTCTAACAGTACTGAAGGCGTGACTTGTCTTTTTAAGGAGACGCAGCACAGGTGTCAAAATTTACACCTAGGTGCTGGGCGCAGATTCCTGAGCGTTGTTATTAGCTGTACAGGAGTCTGCGCTATTGTGATCCCTTGGCCATGCGCTGTGAGCGCTGCCTGTCTTCTCACCTCATTTCATGTTGGCCGTTGCGGTTAGCAATGGATATGAATCCCAGGCCCGCAGTGTGTTTTCAAAAAATCACACTGCGTGGCTGGGATTCGTGGCCTTGTGCAGTAAATATGTTTGCTGCTCACACATGTCCTTACACCTGCTTCAGACTGGGCGGCCTCAGCTGATCCCTTATCGCCTACCACGGCCAGGAGGCCGCACAGTCTGAAGAAGGCGGAAGGAGATGAGTGAACACAGGCAAACATATGCACTGCAGATGCCCATCAATCACACCCTCGCAGCCAAAATATATGAAACGAGGGGGGTTGTGTCGGGCAGGGCGGATGCACAGGCACAGGCAGCCAACCAATGATGTCAGAAGACGGGCAGCGCTACCAAGGGGGGTGCTGCGTGTCATTAAAAAGGAAAGTCACACCTCAGGGACATTGTAATGGTCTGTAATGAGACACATATTTTACGTGTTTAATTCTACGTGGGCAAGGATAAAAAATCAGCCACCTTGTACAAATGCAGCAGTACTGCAGTACTAGGTGGCTGTTATACATAGAAACACCTGGGGGGGTGGGGCCAGGTTCCCTTTAATTTCAGTTCATGTGCCTGCGTGGCGTTTGCAGGTCACGTTGCCGGCTACACAGCAGGGGAACAGCTGGCGTTGCTGAACCCCACTAACACATTGGCTGGTGTTTTTCTCTGTGCAGCTAGCACTTCCGGGAAAAAACTAGCGGTGTTTAAGCCCAGGGTCAGCAGGAGGAGGAGAGGAGCAGAGTGTAGGCCGAAGCCTGCACTGGTGGCAGCTTTTGTTCTGTTGTGCCAGCGTGGCTTGTGCTGGACACGTTGCCGACTACACAGCAGGGGAATAGCTGGCGGTGCTGAACCCCACTGACACATCACCTAGTGTTTTTTCTGTGTAGACAACACTTCCAGGTGGCAACTGACAGTGTTGAAACCCAGGCAATCAAAGAGGATCAGAGTGTAGGCCGAAGCCTGCAGTGGAGAAAGTTGAAAGGGAACCTTTAACCCCCCCCCCCCCAGGCATTTGTTGCTGAGGAGCCATCTTGTACAGCAGTAATACTGCACATGGAAAATGGTGGCTCCGAAAATTATGCTCCTTGCAAACGCTGAACTACACACTCATATAATGTGTCCCCTCACACTGTCAAACCGTCCCGGAAGTGGGACTTTCCTTTGTAATGTGACACAGCAAAGCCGTCATTCCAACCCCCTTGGTGCTGTGCGCCACCTCCTCAACGTTGTTTGGTTCTGTCACGGAGCCCGCACTGTAATGTTATCCCTTGGCCATGCACAGTTAGCGGTGCCCGTCTTCTGACATCATTTAGGTGTCAGGCTGGCAGTGCCTGTGCGTCCAAGCTGCCCGAGATCCAACCTTGCAGTGTCATCTAATGTAGTCCCACTGCGGGCCAGGGATCCATGGGCATGCGCAGTGCATATCATCGCCTCTCACTCACCTCCTTCCTGCTTCTTCAGACTGTGCGGCGTCACGGCCGTGGCATGCTATTAGGGATCAGCTGACGCCGCCTAGTCTGAAGAAGCGTGAAGAAGGGGAGTGAGAGGCTAGTATATGCACTGCGCATGGCCATGGATACCAGGCCCACTGTGGGATCACATTAGACGACACTGCGAGGTGGGATTTCGGGCAGCGTGGACGCACAGGCGCAGCCAGGACGACAACAAATGATGTCAGAGGACGGGCAGCGCAAACTGTGCATGGCCAAGGGATAACATAACAGCGCAGGGTCCATGACGGAATCAAACAACGCTAAGGAGCCAGCGCACGGTGGCAAGGGGGTAGCAATGACGGCTGTGCTGCGTCACATTACAAAGGTAAGTCCCACCTCCGGGACGGTTGGACGGTGTGAGGGGACACATTACATGAGTGTGTAGTTCAGCGTTTGCAAGGAGCATAATTTCCAGAGCGACCCTTCCCTTGTGCAGTATTAGTGCTGCACATGGTGGCTCTTTCAGTAACAAACGCCTGGGGGGGGGGGGGGGAAAGGTCCCCTTACATTTTAGTTGTGCCAGCGTGGCGGTCGCATGACACGTTGCCGGATACACAGCTGGGGATCAGCTGATGTTACTGAACCCCAATAACAGAGGAGCGACTGTTGACTGTGCAGACAGCACTTCCAGGCACCAACTGGCGGTGTTAGAGCCCAGGGACAGCAGGAGGAGCAGATTGGAGGTATTGCCGCACACACAGCTGGGGATCAGCTGACGTTACTGAACCCCAATAACAGAGGAGCGACTGTTAACTGTGCACACAGCACTTCCAGGCACCAACTGGCGGTGTTAGAGCCCAGGGACAGCAGGAGGAGCAGATTGGAGGTATTGCCGCACACACAGCTGGGGATCAGCTGACGTTACTGAACCCCAATAACAGAGGAGCGACTGTTAACTGTGCACACAGCACTTCCAGGCACCAACTGGCGGTGTTAGAGCCCAGGGACAGCAGGAAGAGCAGATTGGAGGTATTGCCGCACACACAGCTGGGGATCAGCTGACGTTACTGAACCCCAATAACAGAGGAGCGACTGTTAACTGTGCACACAGCACTTCCAGGCACCAACTGGCGGTGTTAGAGCCCAGGGTCAGCAGGAGGAGCAGAGGAACAGAGTGTAGGCCGAAGCCTGATTGGAGCAAGTTGAAAGGGAACCTTTAACCCCCCCCAAGACGTTTGTAGCTGAAAGAGCCATCTTGTGCAGCACTAAGGATGCAAAAGGAAAAGGTTGCTCTTTTAAATATGCTCCTTGCAAACACTGAAGTAAACACTAAAAATGTGTCCCCTTATACCGTTCAACCGTCCCGGAGGTGCGAATTTCCTTCTTAATGGGACACAGCACAGCTGTCATTCCTATCCCCTTGGTGCCGTGCGCTGCCTCCTCAGCGTTGTTTTAAGCTGTCACGGAGCCTGCTCTGTTCTGTCAGCCCTTGGCCATGCCCAATTAGCGCTGCCTGTCTTCTGACATAATTTGGTGTCAGGCTGTCAGTGCCTGTGCGTCCACGCTGCTCCAGATCCCACCTCGCAGTCTCGTCTAACGTAATCCCACTGCGGGCCTTGGATCCATGGGCATGCACAGTGCATATACTCGACTCTCACTCCCCTCCTTCCCTCTTCTTCAGACTGTGCGGTGTCACGGCCGTGGCATGCTATTAGGGATCAGCTGACGGCGCACAGTCTAAAGAAGGCGGAGGGAAATGAGCGAGAGCCCGAGGGGAAGATATGCACTGCGCATGCCCATGGATCCCAGGCCCGCAGTGTGACTCAATCAGAAGACACTGCGAGGCGGGATCTCGGGCAGCGCGGCCGCACAGGCGCAGCCAGCCTGACACCAAATTATGTCAGAAGACAGGCAGCGCAAATAGGGCATGCCCAAGGGATAACAGAACAGCGCAGGCTCCGTGACAGCTTAAAACAATGCTGAAGAGGCAGCGCATGGCACCAAGGGAGTAGGAATGACGGCTGTGCTGCGTCACATTACGAAGGAAAGTCCCAGCTCCGGGACGGTATAACGGTATCAGTGAACACATTTTATAAGTGTTAAGTTCTGCGTGTGCAAGGAGCTAAACCAAAAGAGCTACCTTTTCCTTGTGCAGCATTACTGCTGCACAAGATGGCTCTTTCAGTAACAAACGACGGGGGGGGGGGGGGACAGGTTCCCTTACATTTAGGTTGTTGTGCCAGCGTGGCGGTCGCAGGACACATTGCCGGCTACACAGCTGGGGATCAGCTGCCGTTACTGAAACCCAATAACACTGGGTCGTATGTTTTTACTGTGCAGCCTGCACTTCTGAGCCGCAACTGGCGGTGTTGGAGCCCAGGAATAGCAGTTCAGGTGGTAGAAAGATGAACACAGCAGGAGACCTGGATGACACCCAATTACTTAATCAGGCAGAGGAGTGGCAAATTCCTGCGAGATCCAGGCCTGGTTCATTTTCAGGAAAGTAAGCCGGTCAACGTTATCGGAGGACAGTCGCATGCGACGGTCTGTTAGTACACCACCTGCGGCACTAAAGACACGTTCCGATAAGACACTAGCCGCAGGGCAAGCCAGCACCTCCAATGCATACTGGCTTAGCTCTGGCCATGTATCCAGCTTAGAGACCCAAAACTTGAACGGGGAAGAGCCGTCTGGGAGTACAGTAAGAGGGCAAGCCATGTAGTCTGTCACCATCTGACGGAACCGTTGCCTCCTGCTGACTGGAGCCGCCGGTGATGGTGTAGACATTTGGGGCGGGCACACAAAAGTGTGCCAGAGTTGTGCCATACTGGGCTTGCCTTGGGCAGAGGCACTGCTTCTGCTCCCTCTTTGGGCAGAGCCTCCCCCACTGCCTCGACGCACTGAGCTGCTTTGTAAAGAACTAGCAGCACTCCTCTCAGTTGGACAGGAGAAGATGATGGAATTCACCAGTGTGTCGTGGTACTCCCGCAATTTACGCTCCCGGGTCAACGCTGGGATGAGGTTTTGGACGTTGTCCCGGTAGCGAGGATCGAGGAGGGTGAACACCCAATAATCAGGCATGTTGAGAATGTGGTCGATGCGGCGGTGGTTTCTCAGGCACTGCAGCATGAAATCCACCATGTGCTGCAGACTGCCAACTGGCCCAGAAACGCTGTCCCCTGCTTGAGACATGATCTCTGCCCGCTCGTCATCACCCCACCCTCGCTGTACACACTGACCACTGGACAATTGTGTCGCTCCCTCCTCTGGACGGAGCTCTTCCTCCTCCATTGACTCCTCCTCATCCTCCTCACAAAGTGGCCCCTGCGTACCCCTTTGTGAGGAACCACGTGGCGCTGACTCTCCAGAAGCTGATGGAAAAGGTGACTCCTCATCCTCCACCTCTTCCACAACATCATCCCTTAACCCTTGCAAAGTTTGCTGAAGCAGGCAGATAAGGGGGACAGTCATGCTGACTAGTGCATCATCTGCACTTGCCATCCGCATGGAATAATCAAAAGGACGCAAAACCTGGCAGACGTCCTTCATAGTGGCCCACTCTGTGGTTGTGAAGTCTGATCGGCGCTGACTGCGACTTCTTTGCGCCTGATGCAGCTGGTACTCCATAACTGCTTGCTGCTGCTCACACAACCGCTCCAACATATGTAACGTGGAATTCCACCGGGTAGGTAGGTCACATATGATGCGGTGTTCCGGAAGGCGGAATCGGCGCTGCAGAGCAGCAATGCGGGATCTGGCCAAGCTGGAACGCCGCAAGTGAGCACACTCTAGGCGGACCTTGTGCAGCAGGGCATCAAGATCTGGATAGTCCCTCGGAAAACTCTGCACAACCAAATTGAGCACATGTGCCAGACATGGGATGTGAGTGAGGTTGCCAAGGGCCAAAGCTGCCACCAGATTTCGGCCATTGTCACACACTACCATGCCTGGCTGGAGATTCGCTGGCAGTAACCACACATCGCTCTCCTGCTTGATGGCATTCCAGAGCTCCTGCGCTGTGTGGCTTCGATTCCCCAATGAAACAAGTTTCAAGACGGCCTGCTGACGTTTGGCCACGGCTGTGCTCATGTCGGTCATAGGTAAACGTTCACGGGTCCATGTGGAGGTGGACTGTGACGGCTCCTGCAGAGTTGATTCTGAGGAACTTGTGTAAGAGGAGGAGTCAATGCGTACAGACTGGATTCCTGCAATCCTTGGAGTGGGCAGGACACGTCCTGCGCCACTCGCACGATCTGTACCGGGCTCAACAACATTAACCCAATGGGCAGTGAGGGAAACGTATCGCCCCTGTCCATGCTGACTGGTCCACACATCGGTGGTGAGGTGGACCTTGCTACTGATGGCGTTCAGTAGCGCATGTTTTATGTTTCCCTCAACATGCCTGTGCAGGGCAGGGACAGCTTGCCTGCTGAAGTAAAAGCGGCTGGGCACCTTGTACTGTGGGACTGCCAATGCCATCAAGTCACGGAAGCTGTCAGTCTCCACCAGCCTGAACGAGAGAATTTCCAGGGACAACAGTTTGGCAATGCCTGCATTCAGAGCCTGTGCTCGGGGGTGGTTGGCCGAGAATGCCCGCCTTTTCTCCCATGCCTGTACTACCGATGGCTGTAGAGTAGACTGGGAGTGTGAGGATGACTGGGAAGGTGGTGCTGTGGGTGGAATTACACAAGGTCTCTGGACAACAGTGCCAGAGGTTCTTCCATGGCGATCCTGGGAGGAAGCCAAACCAGCTGTGCGTGAGCTGGAGGAAGAGGCAACACGAGCTGAAGAGGTAGTAGCTGCCGCTGTTGGTTGGCCTACATCTTCAGTCTGTTTCTGTAACTCCACCGCGTGCCTGGTCCGCACACGTTTCCACATATTTGTGGTATTGAGGTTGCTGACATTTTTCCCTCTTTTTACTTTCTGATGACACAGCTTGCATTTGACAAAACAAATGTCATCTGCAACTGTGTCAAAAAAGGACCAGGCACTGCAAGTCTTGGGAGCGCCCTTTTTGGCTTTGGAAAGAGACAGGCTCCTAACGGGTGCCAAAGTGGAGGCTACAGGCTCCGCAGTCTTCCCCCTCCCTCTCCCTCTTTGGCCCGTAAGGGGAATCTCTTCCTCAGAGCTGCTCCCACCACCTTCCTGTTCCTCACGCCACGATGGGTCAACGACCTCATCATCTCCACTACCCTCTGCCACCAACTGCTCCTCCTGGGTAGTCTCGGCAGCACAGTACGCACCAGAAAGCGGCACCTGAGTTTCATCATCAGATGCGTACTGCGCTGTGGTCACCGGAGGCACTGGCCCACCCGCCTCTTCAGAGTCAGAGAGACAAAGCTGTTGGGCATCACTGCACACTGCCTCTTCTTCCATATCTCCAATGCTGCTTGGCTGGCCCCATGTTTCCAAGCCAAGAGATTCAGAGAACAGAAGTAGAGACGGCTCCTGTCCTGGGCTCTCTGACTGCCTGGCCAATTTGGCAGGTGGTGAAGAGACAGATGGCTGCTATCCAGTGGTCTGTGCCTGAGAGGATGTGGCACTAACTGAAGTCGATGCCGAGGCGTTAGCTGCCATCCACCCGACAACGGCTTCAATTTGGTCTTCACGCAGCAGCGGTGCACGGCGCTCTCCGACAAAGCTGCGCATGAAGGACTGTTCCCTGCTGAAACTGAGTGACGACGAGTCACCGGCGCCCGCAGCAGGTACAGAATCACCACGTCCTCTCCCTGCTCCTCTCCCTGCTCCGCGCCCACGCCCACGTGCCTTACTCCCTGCCCTCTTCATCTTGGTTGACAGATAAAGATAAGCAGAAAAGCCTGAGGAGGTGGTGATGGCGAACTCAGTCGAGGGGTTCAAGAGAGGCCTGGATGTCTTCCTGGAGCAGAACAATATTGTATCATACAATTATTAGGTTCTGTAGAAGGACGTAGATCTGGGGATTTATTATGATGGAATATAGGCTGAACTGGATGGACAAATGTCTTTTTTCGGCCTTACTAACTATGTTACTATGTTACTATGTAAAAGTACTAAGGCCTTAGTGTGCTTATTCCTGAAATGCTCCTCCTAACAGGTGTAAGAAACACTAATGTTGTAAAGTGTGGACTAAACTTTATTATTTTTCAAATGTGGCCTACACAAGTGTTAAGTTGTGTTTGGTGAACTTTACTTTTTTTTTTTTTTGCAGATCGGGCTACAGAGCTAGTTTAAATCACACGGAGACCGTGCAGACAGCCGTAAACGGCGCTGCAAGGCCCAAAAAACCTCCTCTAGGTTATCCTATTTAGTGTTTTTCCACTATTTAGCTGGAGACGGGTGGAAAGACACTAATAGGGAATTTTTTTTTTTAAATTTAAACAGGCTGCACTATTTGAAAAAAAGGAAATTTTTTTTCAAGGTATGAGGCAGTAACGCACCCTGAGCTGAATCCAACCGGCTATGGCTGCACACAGACTACAGGGCGAGCTGCGCTCACACAGAGACCGTGCAGACAGCCGTAAACGGCGCTGCAAGGCCCAGAAAAACCCCTCTAGGTTAGCCTATGCAGTGTTTTTCCACAATTTAGCTGGAGACGGGTGGAAAAACACTAATAGGAAATTTTTTTTTTAAAGTTTAAACAGGCTGCACTATTTGAAAAAAAGGAAAATTTTTCTCAAGGTATGAGGCAGTAACGAACCCTGAGCTGAATCCAACCGGCTATGGCTGCACACAGACTACAGGGCGAGCTGGGCTCACACGGAGACCGTGCAGACAGCCGTAAACGGCGCTGCAAGGCCCAAAACCCCCCCTCTAGGTTATCCTATGTAGTGTTTTTCCACAATTTAGCTGGAGACGGGTGGAAAAACACTAATAGGAAATTTGAGAAAAAATGTGCAGCAGGCTGCACTATGAGCAAAAAAGGACAACTGTGTGAGGCAGTGTGAACCCCCCCTGAGCTGAATACAACCGGGTATATGGCTGCACACAGACTACAGAGTGAGCTGCACACACACACACAGAGACCTTGCAGAACGCTGTTAAAACAGCGCTGCAAGGCAAGAGCAAGGTGAACAGTGAAGAACACACAGCGTTTTGCTAAATTAGCCTTTGGAAAGGAAAATAAAGCAATTAGCTATCTCAACTGGCCCTCAGTTAGAACACAGCGTCCTGTCCCTAACTGAAATCACAGCAGAGTGAGCGCAAAATGGCGGCAGCGTTTTTTATAGTGCAGAGTGACATCATTTCAGCAGCCAATCACAGCCTTGCCAGTACTTACATGCCCACCATGCTAAACAGGATGTGCCCACACTTCCAATCATTCCTCATTGGCTGCTGCGTTCAGTTTGAATTCTGTGAACTTCTGATTCCGGTATCCGATACGCGGGAAGTATCGGAATTCGGTATCGGAATTCCGATACCGCAAATATCGGCCGATACCCGATACTTGCGGTATCGGAATGCTCAACACTAATCAACAGGTAAGAGTCAGGGATAACAGAAAGCAACAAATGCACAAACACTCACTAAAGGTAGAGAGGTACTGTATATAGGGAAGGATAGGAATGTACCAACCAAATGGGAATAGGACAATGAGAAAAGCATACACGCAAAACAGCATGCAACAGTCTTCAGCAGCAACAACTATCTCCAATTCAGCGCAGCGTCTCCAAGGAGCTAGGAAGCAAAGCTTTCACTGGCAAGGAAAAGAAGGTCTGGCCAGGATTTATAGGGAAAGATAATGACCAGATAAGAAGCAGCTGAAATGGAGCAGATCTCCCAGGAGGACGTGACACACTCATGACACCATTTTAGTATTTTCCATCTCACACTTAGGGCAAGCTCTTTTATATCCTTTTAATGTATTTTTCTAAAAGAAACACACCCATTAAAGTCCTTATCCTCCTGATATATTGCACGCATCATATTATATGGCACTGTGTACTTACAATTGCTCATTTTGCCTTCCTTCCCAACTAATTCTTCTCTTTTCTCTACCCTATGTAGAAACAGGAAGTCTCTTTTCCCTGCATTTTTCATTCCCCTCTTCAACTCCTGACCCAACCCCCCCCCCGCCATTGACTTTTGCAGTGACTTATGACTCATGCAGGGAAAATTGACCTCCTGTTTCTACATAGAGCTTAGAAGTATTCAGCTAGTCGGTTTGTAATCACATGATATTATAGACCTGATGGAAAAGAGAAGAATTAGCTGGGTAGAAAGACAAAGTGAGCAATTGTAAGTACACAGTGCTATATAATATCCTGACTGCAATATATTAAGGGGATAAAACGTTTTATTGGAGTGCTTCTTTAATGTAACTCAAAGGCCTGATATGAGGAAAATGCTATTATTGTAAACCATGTTTCTTTCAAAATTTGTTTTGTTAATTTTAATCCCCCACTTTTATATTATCTAAGTTCTTCCCATCACACATTAACAGTAAACTGTAAAGGGGCATCATTACAGGACACTGCAGAGAGCACTATATAACCTTATGGTCGGCTTTGATAAAATCTCTTGCAGAGATACCACAATATAGTGCTACTTTTGGGGCATAGTTGACACTTGTATTATAAAACGGAGGTGACGGTATGCCTAACAGTGGGTGGAATGGTGACCCGAGACTCTTAGCCATGCCAGAGGTGCACCAAACACCCGAATTAGCACACTTCAGTTTCTGTGTTTCTGCAGAACATAAGGTGCAGAAACTAAAGGTGCATTTCTTTTTTCTTTAATAGAAGCTGTTACTAATACAAGGCTCTATGCTATTTCTACTGTCAATTTGAGCTGACATCACTGACCACTGGCTCACGAAAGTCTGAGCACGGTGCTTTGATCAGAGGAAGCTCTTGCCTTGGAAGTGTACTTCTCCACCTCTGAGTAAATAAATCAAGTCTTGTTTCTCAGAGCAGATCTCTGCTGTAATTGCCTGTTCACGACAATAGGTCCCTACTTCAATGGAGGTTGAAGTGTCAGTTCTTTCTCACTTCCCCAGTTATAATTAATCACAGATGTTCAATGTGAGGGTGATGTGTCTTTATGGATTTTAATTTGTCTCTATGACGGTAGGCTGTGTTTTGTATTTGTAGTCGTGCTGTGTACTAATAGGCTGTGCTTTGTCGTGGTGCTGACCTATGTTGCCATGATATCAGTATTTGTGTGCTTTTCTAGTTTGTGTATGTACGGTAATTGCTTTTTGTTATTTTTAGACAATACTCTGTTGTGGCGTCATAGTTATTTCTATAGATGTTTACAGACTCTTCTTTGCGATGTCAAAATAGTTTGTGAGGATTTATGTGTGAGCCGTATTGTGGCGATGTTACCATAGTGTGAAGCTCCATTGTGATGATGACAGAGAAGTGTATAGGATTTATAGGCTGAGCGCTGGTGCAATGCTGCTGCTACTGTTGTGGTGACTCCACAGCGCTGAGTATGTCATCCTGGATTGTGCCTGCATTGAGGCTGCTGCAATATGCGGTAATAATGTTACAATCCTATTTGTGTGTTTTTTTTTCTTGATTTTATTGGTAGTAGGAAAACAGAATAAAAGAAAGGTAAGTGCACACATTAGAAATATTCCAGTACCAAACTGGCTGAACAGGCCACCATGAGACGCAAAGATGGCACACAAATTTCTACATTGACATCACAATGTAAAAACACATAAATATACAGCGTCCAGTGCAAGCATAGGGGCCTGAGCTCCTTAAAGGGAACCTGTCACCCCCAAAATCGAAGGTGAGCTAAGCCCACCGGCATCAAGGGCTTATCTACAGCATTACAGAGTGCTGTAGATAAGCCCTTGATGCCGGTGGGCTTAGCTCACCCCGATGTATCCTGGAAGATGAGAAAAAGAGATTAGATTATACTCATCCAGGGGCGGTCCCGCTGCAGTCCGGTCGGATGGGCGTCGCGGTCCGGCGCCTCCCATCTTCTTACACTGATGTCCTCTTCTTGTCTTCAGGCTGCGGCTCTGGCGCAGGCGTACTTTGTCTGCCCTGTTGAGGGCAGAGCAAACTACTGCAGTGCGCAGGTGCTGGGCCTCTCTGACCTTTCCCAGTGCCTGCGCACTGCAGTAGTTTGCTCTGCCTTCAACAGGGCAGACAAAGTACGCCTGCGCCGGAGCCGTGAAGACCAGAAGAGGACGTCATGGAATGAAGATGGGAGGTGCCGGACCGCGACACCCATCGGATCGGACCACCCACCCAGGTGAGTATAATTTAACCTCTTTTTCTCATCTTTCAGGATACATCGGGGGCTTATGTACAGCATTCCAGAATGCTTTAGATAAGCCCCTGATGCTGGTGGGGGTCATCTTCGATTTTGGGGGTGACAGGTTCCCTTTAAAACATATCACAATCCCACCCAATTGTGCCGCATAGCACCAAACCCATAGGTGTACATATATCTAGAAGGAGTATATGGTTCATTTGTGGAGCTGTAATATTTGCGGATCAGTTGTTGTTGCATGTGCTATTGACTTATGTAGATGAAAGATTACGCTGTGTATGCAAGAGGTGGGCAGCTTTTCTAATAAGATACAGGAATGTAACCAAAGTTTAGACAAGTGGATTCAAACCTCCTTATTGTACATGTAAGACTCAGAGATTGTCCAGAATCAGTTTTTTTCACTATGGGCCTAAAAATTAATAGACTGACAGTTTGTAAATACCCGCCTGTTCTACCCAGCGTCAGCTCAGAGCGAGCGGTCACTGCCGCTCCTGCCGGCGATTCAGCTGCTGCACGTCAATGGTGCAGCTCTTCCTCTTCCGGGCTGCTCTGTCATTAGGACGTGACGGGGAACATCATCTGATTGACAGCTTGTTCCCTGACGTTTAGTAGCAGAAAGCTGGCTGTCATTCAGCGTCGGATGTCGGCAGTCACGTCCCATCAACAGAGCAGAAGAACAGCCGCTGCTCTGTCAACAGGACATCAGTGGGAGCCGCTGATTCACCGGTAGGAGTGGTCCGTGGCGAGACAGGTAGGTAGCAACTAAGCTGCCTGTTAGTTCTGAGGCCCATAGTAAAAAAATAAATAAATAGTCCTGGATAACCCCTTTAAGTGATATACTCAGAACTAATCGATTTTGACCTACAGGCTGCCCATCCAGTGAATCAACTGTTATATTTTATTATACACACAATGTGTAAAGCGCCATGGAACAAATGGCGCCATAATAATAATAATAATAATAATAATAATAATATAATGCATTCGGGCTGCTGGTATTGCATGTACATCATGTTTCTTACTGGCATCTAGGTCGTAACAAAAAATAAATACACTACTGCCATCTTTTGACCAAATAATATATTACATCACCTGACACCTTGCAAAGTCTTTCTAGAACAGATTACATAATGAAATATACTGAACTCTATAACGTTACTGTGGTTAATATTTGTAATTAAATGACCGCCACCCTGACACTATACCTGGAGCAAATAATGCTGTGATAACTGGCGATTTATTTGGCAAAATGAATGTTTTGTCCTCAGTTACATTATTAATATGATGACTTAAGGAATGAACATTTGTTAAAGTATTTGTAATATATAATTAATTCCCTACTTTTCCATCTTAATTCTGACTACTTAGTCTTACCTTATATCTCACTGCTGTGTATCTTTATATATACCGTAGTAATCATCAAACATACCAGTCGATATTTCCCTGAACTAGCAAGGTCACACTTCAATAAACATATGAAATGCCCTGACGCCATATAGTAATCCAGTGTCAAGAATCGTATTAAATTAGAATAAAAACAATTTTTATTAGCATAACATAGATAAAATACAAAGCATAATAGGATGCCTCATGCCAAATGTGGTTGCTAACCGATTACCCTATATATGATCACAATGTGCAAATTGTCCAAGAGACGTTAAATGATTGTGAAGATATATCACATATGTAAAATACTAAAAACCTCATAGGAATCACAATGAGTATATTAACATTAATGCTCACTATGACGCAGGGAGATACATATCAGTGCGCCAGAATGTGCAAATTCCAAGTTGTATATTGCCAAGCATACATTTCAATGATTATAGTCTCAATGGTTGCTGTAGGACCGTGTTCCAATATGTCTAAAAAGCGGCCACAGCTGGTGCCGGTTAAGGTGACTAGAGTCTAAGAAGAGTCATATTGATAAAGTGCAAAGTTCTATAATGCTGTATATCTGCCACAACCCCGATCTGTACGTCAAGAAAAACCGCTTTCATTATACTCGCGTGCGGGGCCGTCCAGTCCGAGGGGTGTAGTTGGTCTGGGTCTGGCGTGTCCCTTCTTCTCGCGATGCCTTCCTCCTTCTTTGCTTGAGGACAGAGCAAAGTATTCCAGTGCACAGGGGCCGGGAAAGGTCAAAGGGCCCCTGCACATACCAACTGCTGCCCCGGCGCATGCACACTGCAGTACTTTACTCTTCCCTAGTCAGAGTACTGTGCAGGAGCGCGATGCCAGGGAGACTATATAACAAGCTCTTTTTCTTGCCTTGCAGGTTGGGTTGGTGACATATATACAGCATTATAGAATGTGGTATATCAGGCCTGAAAAGTGGTGGCCGTATCTTATATCGGTCAAACAGGTGACAGGTTCACTTTAAATAACAGAAAAAAACATACATATTAATATGTATTCGCACAACCACAATACTATAAGAAAATGAACTTATATCCTCCTGGGTGCCACCGGCTTTTAATAATAATAATAATAACAATTTTATTTATATAGTGCCAACATAGTGCCGCTGACTATGCTGTGAGTGGCGGCTGTAAGCACGCCCCAACACTTTGATTGACAGCCTGCTCTGCACCGATGCGATTCAGAGACAGTCGTCAATTAAAGTGCTTACAGTAATGTGATCTGTGATTGGTGACCAGCTGCTCTGTGCACACCCTCATTACTGAAAGCCGGTGTCTTCCCAGAGGAAATGAGGCCATTCTCTCTCACTTTTAGTAAGGCTGTCGGGCAGCATTGCAGTGCTAGGTACCTGCAGGTAAATAGTGTTTTACAAGGTGACATGTTCCCATTAAGGAACTTAATACAGAAAAAGGTATTCAGTTATTACCGATTGGTGCGGCCTGTGTCTGTAGGGCGGAGGACCCCATATTAAAACTTGGAATAGGATTGCCGTCATCAGCAGTGAGTGTATTGAACATATGTAAAAGATAAGATTGTAAAGTCTTTGCTGCGCCCTCCTGTGCATTCTGCTCCCTTTACTGGCTGGTAGATGTTATGTTACATTTTTATATGCACATATTTCTTTATTTTTTCTTTTTTACTTTTTATTGTATTTCCTTCTCCAGCATACATTTGTTCTCTACTCCAATATCCACAGTAGTCAATTAATTATTCCAGAAAAAAGTGACAATTTTTCAAAGAATTGCAAAATATTTATAAAAAAGCACATGGAATACAGTTGATCCGTAATGGGATCCGATTTAATTTTGCGCAGCCGTACGCTTGAATATACAAGTCGCATCCAACATACAGAAGAGACTAATGCTTGCTGCAATTTTTCACGCTGACATTCTGACTGTGAAAAAAAAAAGTCATCTGCCCTATGGAATAACATTGGTCTGTGTGCTGTCAGTTCTATCACGGACATTATTCAAGCTGAAAATATATGGTGGAATGAACAAACATAGCCATAAGGTTGGCCATACACACTAGATGGCTGTCGGCCGAGCGATGCTCCATCCATCTAAGCCCAGTCTCCTATACACAAGCTCGGCCTGCCATGATCCTGACATCCAGGGCGGCACTACTCAGCCGTACAGCCTGAATATAATTATATAATTAGCTACAAGAGACTTAATTATATCTAACTAGATGGCAGCCCGATTCTAAAGAATCAGGAGTCTAGAATCCATATATACTTGAAATTCGGCAGGAGCTTGAAGAGCAACGTCACTGGGCCCGCCTCCACGCAGTAGAAACTTGCTGTGAGGTAAAAATTCAAAAATCACGCCAAAATGGCGGGCGGAGTGTGTCACAGTACGGCACATTTCTGATTGGTCGCTCGCAGCAGGTGGCAACCAATCAGACACTGGACACTGTTGACGTCACTTATCTCCGGACATTAGCTCCGGACATTAGCTCCGGACATTATCTCCGCACATTAGCTCCGGACATTAGCTCCGGACATTAGCTCCGGACAAAGCCACGGAAGTTGGCACAAATTGCAGGAAGTAGTATTCTAGGCAATTATATATTAGATTAAAAAGTGATCCCCAGAGACTTTGGTTCTGTGAGCCCTGCAGATATTACAGCAGTATTTTTCGGCAAGATTTTTGAATAAATATTACTTTTGGGAATATTTTCTTTTAATTGCAGGAGAATTATTGTAATTGTAATGCCAGGTATTACACATGATTTCAGATACAGTATAGTCATTCTGTAAGTTCAGTACAGATTGCGTCAGCTTAGTGTTACATTTCTGTTTTCTATTTTTTAGCCATTTAAATATTATGTCCTATTTCTCAAGATACGTCCCATTTACTTGAAAACCTAGCACACATACATTCATATTGACTGACCGGCGATCAGAAGCGATCAGTGTAGCTGATACCTAGCACATTTGTAAACACTTAATTTGCTTGAAGAGAGTGTCTTCTAAAAACTGACCAAAGGTTTGAGATTTGATTTTGAGCCCATATACATCTTGAAAAGGTCCAGATAGTTCAGTTTTAATAATATCAGCCCATTGCAGTACCCCACCTCCACATTGCTGGTGTCTGAGTTGAAGTAGAGGTCTGCGCCGTTACTGATCCAGCCACGGGCCCATCCATCTGGTCCGTCATGAATCACTCTCATCTCATCAGTCCATAAAGCTGTTGAAAAATCTGTCTTCAGATATTTCCTTTCAAAGCTTTGAAGTTTCATCAGTGGTGGTCAGGTTTCAGCCCTCCCTACATCGGCCATGTCTCTGAACACCTTATACTTTGGAGCTTTCTATGGAGGTTGTAGTCCTGGAATATGTCAGCACTAGAGGATTATGGCTTACTTGCTTTACATTTCATTCTTCTCAAATCTTTGGCAGTTAATGTGCGTCTTTTTTTCTCAACACATTTTTGTGACCATGTGACGATTTGCAACAAAAGTTTTGATGGTTCTGTAATCACATGCCAATGACTTAGCGGAATCATGAGTGCCACATCCTTCTATAAGACGTGTTACAATTTGTGACTTTTCAGAGCCAATTAAATCTTTTTTTTGGCCCATGTTACCAAGGGGAAAACAAGCTGCCTAAGAATCCTTCACACTTGTGCAAATTGTGTAGATATCCTTAGATCACACCCTCTCACATTATACAAATTTGCATCACCTGATCTGCTTCATCCAATAAGTATTCAAGGTTATCCAGCTTGGAGTTGGAAAATGTACATAAAAGTAATGGCCCAAATACCACTTGCCTAGTAATTGTGCACATATTGTAGTGTAATGTGGCTCCGGGAGGTAGCCATGGGCGAGGTACTCGTGTTCCACGCCCCGGCATGCTACATGAAAATGGGGGCCCTGTCTGGTTGTGTGGACTTGTGTTGTGAGGGCTCTATGCCCGTGCAGGCCGCATGTAACCGATGTTGCTAGTTTGCCAGGACCAGAAGTTTCACAGTTCAATGAGGGAGACCACCATTCAAAAATAAACTTTTTCCTGAATGGGAACTTGGTAGGAAATATATTCAAGGGATAGAGGGTACACAATATTATGAACATTTCCTTTACAACTCAAAACATATTCCCCACACTATCCTTCCTTCGTTTCTCTATTGGTCTCTATGTCTACTGTTTCTCGCTATTCACCACACCCAAATGCTGCCGGGGGGAATAAAGCTCATTTTCTGCCCGCAGCATTCGGCTAAGTGCGGGTGCTGTGTAGATTAGTAACACAATCAACCTGCATGTTAACCCCATATCTGCGGGTTAATAGCGTTTTTTTCTGGTGACAGGTTACTTTTAATGGCAAGCATTTAACAAAGCATTGTGTTCTTTTTTTTATAAATGGAAGCCACAAGAAAAATTGAAGAAAGGTTACTTTACTACTATTTTCAGTTCATTAGTGTTGTCACACAAAAGTTCAAGGCATATGTAATTTATAAAGATAGCAGAGCAACTTGTTAGAAGGTTCCCTTAATAGGAAAGTAACAGGGTCCTCTCTGCCAAATCACCCAGTGTTAAGCTTTTACAGGTAAGAAAAAAACTGGCAATAAATGGGATGTATGTGTAAATCTAGGATCAGTCTTCGTTTGTGCGCCCTATCATGACTTCTTCAGGGGCTGCCATGTGAATTCCCAAAAAACAGGGTTCAGATGTGTCCCTCACTGAGCCATTGCCTTTAAATAGGCAACAGAGTTCAGAATAGGGTGGTGTGAGAGGAGACTGGTCTACATGAGAAGTAACAACAGTATGTAGTAGGTGTAAGATCACTGGCTGCCACCAGATTCCTGAAGAGGCAAGTGTTCAAAAGACCTTGAGTGATTGCAAAAGACCTGCAGCAAGATCTATTAGCAGCAGGTACTGAGGTTTTTTTTGCACAGTAAGGGCTCACTCATATCGAGTGCAGTCCGATGTTTAACACGCACCCACAGACTTGAAAGGGTGCACGTGATACAATTTCTGGAGCCATTTGCCACATGCTGCTATTTTTTGTTCTGTTGCTGAATTGGCAAGAGAAAAAACTCTGATCAGCACCATAGAATAATATTTTTCCAAATGCAATCCAATAAAACATCAGCTAGCACTCGTCCAAGTTATATACTCATGTGAGCGAGCCCTAAGGAGCATACTGAATAATGATGGTCTACATGCACAAACTCCATGCACAAAGTTATAAATGTCTACTGACCAAAAAGTTCATGAAAATTTGGCTCCAACATGCCCTAAACCATGTAGATATACAATATAACTATTATGTGTATCCTCACCCACCCCCTGCAGACTGTGAGCCCTCGCGGGCAGGGTCCTCCCTCCTTATGTACTCGTGTGCCTTGTTATCTGCTCATGTTTAATGTAATTGTCTATATTTGCCCCGTATTCACATGTAAAGCGCCATGGAATAAATGGCGCTATAAAAATGTATAATAATAATAATAAATTATAAACCAATATAACCTCTATAACCAT